>NC_031981.2:2066375-2417625 GCF_001858045.2 Oreochromis niloticus | reverse complement strand
TTCATTTATCAGACTTGTTTTTTAATCATCTGTCCACTGAGGATTCAACAATCTTCAGTCTGCCTTTTTAATTTTTCTAATGCAAAAGTAAAGTCACTGTTTCAAAAAGCCACTCGCATTTTTCTCTTTCAGGCTAAATATTAAGTCAGAACAGAGGACATCTGACACTAACTCTGACTGAAAAGCAGGAGCCTCGGACGTTATTGCTCAGGATATGACTGGTGTGCGTGTATCTGAAAGGGCGGCAGTTTTATGTGTTTCTAGGAAAGTTCATCCATGTGTGTTATCGTTTAATATTTAGTTCATTGCTGTTCAGTTTGTAAATGCGATGCTTCGGCTCTTTAAGGGTTCAACAAAAAGTTGAAGAGGTCCCCCGGAGGACTTACCCATGTCGTCAGAGTTATGCACTGATTCCTTTACCTTTGGACTATGAAGCTCTAATATGCTCACTAAGTGACACCACCGGTCCCAGTTACTGCAGTGTCGCACCAAACTGTCCTGAATGCACTCAAACACTAAAATGGTTTAACAGCAAACACCTTCTGTTCTTTTTTTCCTTCCAGTGTATTTTACTGATTTTATTGTTTTTAAAGGATGAGACTCATCTATGGACCAGTTTGTTGGTCTGGAGAATTTAGCGTTAACACAAAAAACAGACACAGCATATCTGCACAAACACTTCCTGCTAACTGTCAAGCACGGCGGTGGAGGGGTGATGAGTTGGGTTTGATTTGCAGCCAGGACTTGGGCACCTTGGAGTCACTGAATCATGTATGAAATCCTCTGTCCAATTTCAGATAAAAATTTTAGCTGAAACTGAATGTCACGACAGGACAAATGACCACAAGCACAGCAGCAATGACCATTTCAGACTCAAGACTTCAACACGGCTGAAACGCAGGGACCTCAGAGATCTGTGCACAAACAAATGCCCGTAGACCTTGCTGGTAAAGATGGTCCCACAACCTAATGTATCGTGGATGTATCAGGTCAGATTGTAACTTTAATTGAATTGGTAGGTTTCATGCTGTAAGGCAGGGGTGGGCAACTCCAGGCCTCGAGGGTTGGTGTCCCGCAGGTTTTAGATCTCACCCTGGGTCAGCACACCTGAATCACATGATTAGTTCATCACCAGGCCTCTGGAGAACTTCAGGACATGTTGAGGAGGTCATTTAGCCATTTAAATCAGCCGTTGGTTCAAGGACACATCTTAAACCTGCAGGACACCGGCACCGAGGCCTGGAGTTCCCTCACCCCTGCTGTAAGGCAAAAAAAAGGGTTAAATGTGACTAACAGGGGGTCACAATTTATTTGTTGTAGGTTTTGTAGCTTTAGTGATATAAAGATTTGGAAAAGCACGTCCAAGCTTATTTTTAAGCTTTCTGAGGTGAGGGGGGGTTGTGGCTTCCTTAGGGGGAAACTACATTAGTCTCTTATATAATTGCCTGTAAGAAGGATTTCTAATTACTCTTGAAGCGAGAGCTGCCAAACTGTTACACGCTTATAAATATTCCTCTTAGGATCTACATGTGTTCGCAATTCCACAGTAGCGCATCTCGCATGACTTGCATAGCCTCTAGCTGGTATTGCATCATTTTTACACCATAACGTCTCTATCAAAATCTTTTTTGATACTTTCCACAGAAGCCATTGGAGCAGAAAGTGGTTCGAGGTGCCCAAACACATCAGCAAGTCTCGACTAGACGACAACACTGTTTGCAAACAGGACAGCCATCGACTTCCCAATAACATGGTGCAATGTTTAAGTCACACTTTAGTCAATCTACAACCATCCATTTGTGGCTTTAGGGTACAAGTGAGTGCGGCAGAAGCCACAGTGAGTAATCTTGGAAGAGCTGAGGAAATTTCTTTTTAACGCCATTAAGAAATGAGAGGGTATATTTTACCTCGAGGCTTATCTGAAGGATCGGCCTCACATGAGCCGAGTTTCCTGAATAGCTTTGCCAAGTGAAGTCCAGAAAAACATTTACACAGATACAGTAAGTCTTTCCTCTTGGAAAAGACCCCATACATGACCTGACTCACCGCTGCACTCAAACAAATGTTTATCTCACTGTTTACCCCTGCTCCGACCACCTGATTACACCCCCATTCTGACATTTCGGTCCCCCCTTTGTTTATACTCCTTCGCTAATTGGAACACTTTTTTGTGCTTTTTTTATGTTTGGACTCTTGGAAAGCCCAGCTGTCGCGCTCTAGTTCACCCACATAAAAAACAGTTTAACTGAGGTGATGTCATGACACAGCAGGACACCCGGTTGGAAGCGCGCTTGACCAAATATGGACACCGGATGTTAGGGAGATGACATAACTGCGAGGCGTCCTCACTGCCTGTAAGAAAACCTATTTTAAGTAATGTTGTTTATATATGTTGTTAAGATCCTCGTGACTCATGAAGGTCAGCGATGAAGTGATGATGTGAGTATTGGGCCTGGTGAGCTTTCAGTACAAACAACGGGCAACTTTTTGAACGCGTGGAATAAAGTGCAATGCAATGCAACCGCCACAGCAACACAGCCTCACAGAACATGATTGTTGTTACCAAAACAAAGGTGGAGGGAGCAAACTTTTCAAAGAAATGGGGAAGAAAAGGATGGAGGACTCAGTGGAGGATGAGAATGAGTAACACAGCTGGAACGGCTGCAGAAAAATAAATTACAGTGCACAGGAGGCTCCCACCTCCTACGTTTGGGTTGGTCCTATTGAGGTTTCACACGCTAGGCTCACTTTACTGAATGAAAGGACCGAAACCTGAAAAAATGTCAAGGATGGGGTAAGAGATGAGTGGCTAGATTTCCAAAAGATTAACTTGCTGCAAAGTTCTTTTGAAGTACTCTCACCTTTGATGAATTTAAGTAAATGTACCCATAACCATGAATCACATCTGTTTAAATTCAAACACCACAGGCTGGAGTGTCCATGCTCCTAACTTTAATGCTGATGACAAGTCCTGACAACTGTCGGTATGGCTGACTCAGATTAAGAGGTTTTCACTGTAATGTTGCTGCAGCTTACTGTACGCGTTGGTATCCAGGCGTGACAGCAGACTGTCAGAAAATAGCTCCGCTGCCTGCAGCAAAAGTTTGCCATAAAACTTCTCATGTTCACGCTTTTGTCTCATGGAAGTCTCATTTTCATTATGAACCAACGAGCCACTGAGGTATTTGTCCAACTAGTCTCAACAGTTTCTGAATACCAACAAGGTTTATGTCACAAAGGGACACAGTAAAATGTCTGAAACTGAGACTTCTGAAGAAATTCCACCCAAGAGCACTAAGTGAAAGTGTAAGTGGCTGTGTAACAAAAGAAAGGAAAAAACACACAGCTACACACAAAAAATGCAAACATTCACACTTCAAGCTTTTACAATTAATTAAATGTGCTGTGTAATACGGAGCATGAAGCTATGAAGGGTGTACTGAAAGATAAGATTAGCTCTGGGGCTGAGAGACATCATTGCTTCTGTATGGAGCAAAGGAATCACGTTTATAAAGATATTCAAGTTATTATTGTAAATCCAAAAGGACACAAAGCAAAACTTGCATCATAATCGGCAGCTAGCTAGATCGATAGATATATAGATTACATGTACATTTTCCATATAATTTTGTTATATGAGTGAAATGTAAAACGTTAAATGTAATGGAATCTATTCAAATATAATCTTTACACATTCAGTTTCCACCTAAAACAAATTCCTTAATGATTAATTATGATTTTTTATTGATTTCATATGTTTCAGCTGCATTTTATTATCATTATTATTATCTATTTTAAAAATGTTGGCCCATGTTTCTAAGGGTCAACGATCATTTTTTAAGTGTAAAAGTTAAACACCTATCAAGACCCACACCTTTTTATAGATGCAAACAAAAATACAAACTGAACTTTATACAGGCTGCCTACATTCACATACCTACAGATATGCAAGCATACTAATAATAATGGAAAATAGTGATATCCAGTCAAGCAGTCAACGAATTAATTAACGAGCCAGTGTATCCTTTTATTCTTTCTGCACAGCACCACCCTCACTATCCTTTAATTATACTAAAGAGACTTTTAAAGGCAACTTTAGCCCTATATTGGCTAGTCCAATATAGTCAATATAGTCCAGTTGTCTTTAAGCCTTCTGCAAATATTTTTTTAATGCCTCATGAGATTTGATTTGATGATATCGGTCATAACGTTATAAACCTTTGATTTCAATATACATATATATATATATATATATATATATATATATACATAATAATAACAGATATTTGATACCCGAATATACTATACTTGCACACGCGTACTTACCATTGGCTTTGAAAACAATCTTTTCTACAGTCATCGGTACGTTGGTACTTACATTGACGTCGATTTAGTGTGTTTTGGCGCCATCTGCCGGCCGTCACTGGCTAGAGTATCTGTATCCCGTAAACACCAGAGGTCACGAGGACGATTTTTTAAAAACTTAGACCTAGTTGCTAACACACGGTTTAAACATCGTGGAAAGGAAAGCGGATTTTTTTTCGTTTGTTTGTTTTGTTGTTGTTGTTGTTTTTTAGTTTTGTTTTTACAGCTTAAGAATTATTTTCAAGCGAGGTTTGTTTAGGTTGACTGAAGCGCTACCTCGCGTAAAAGAAATACATTTCCCATAATGCTTCAAATTATCAACTGCGCCTGCTCGTCTTGCAGTCGGAAAAATGGCGGCACTCCTGCAACAGGAGTTGGAGGCTTCCGAACTAACGAAGCTACCAAAAACAATTCAAAGTAAACTCGAGAAAATTGTTTCGGATCTGCGGTATGAAATCGATTCATTAAAAGCCCAACACGAGCAATTCCGGGTTGACAGCGGTAAGTTATTCCCTGTTATCCTGATAGCTAGCCGTGCTAAAGTGTTTGGCTTTGCTTACAGTGCATGCATGCCTGTTTTAAACCGTGCAATGTTAAAGCTCAGAAGTTTACTTTGAACGTATTGAACATAATAACCGTTCTTTGTTCATTACTTCATTTGTCCGTCAGGGGCTTTAAAATGTTGATTAGAACTAACAGGCGATGAAACTGCGCTCTTCCAATAACAAGAATAAGACGCTAGCTAATGCTAGCACTAGTTAACCCTCTGAGCTAACCACTGCTTTTGATAGCAAAAAAGAAGTAAATAAAGCAAGAAGGGGATGATTTTATCTTCTTGTCTTACCTGTTTGTGTTTACCTTCTTGTTACAGAGCAACAGTTCTTCGAAAAAGTTAAACAGCTTTCCCAATGTCAAGAAGAATTTCTGTCTCACACTCAAGAACATCTTAAACTCAAAGATGAGTTTAACAGACTTGGTGAGAATAATAAATTTAGGTTTTCTAATCGGACTCGGACTGATTCCACTTATGACTCCACAATGTTGACCTTTATTCTTTCCGCTGACTTTCATTTTTTTGCTGAAGGAGAGGAACTCCAAAGTGTTCGCGAGAAGAACCGAGAATACGAATCTGCACAACAGAGGTTGTCATCAGAGCAGGTAGGGAATCCGAAAATCACTGATAACCGCTTTGTTTTAAAAAATGTTTCTAACTGAGTTTAGTCTATCGGGAACTAGAGTGGTCATATGTCCTCTGGAGCCTGAGCATTTATTATTGCTGTCGGTGTAAGGTTCAGAGTAATTATGAACAGTTATAGAACAATCAGGCGTTTTTTAGCAAGAATATTTGTAAAAACTGTATGTATGGCAGGTGATCAAATTAAACATAACAATAGAAAAAGGTTTAACACAGTTTGACACCCAAGATTTAAATCCTCCTTGCGCTTATGCCATAACTTCCACGTTCAATATGAAAGGAGCCAATTCCTTCATTTTCATTAATAACACTGGATTGACCAATCAGATCTCTTAACGTGACCAGCCCCTCCCCCTACCGTCCTTTTGCACTCATGCACCTTGTAGAAGTTTCTTGATAATGAAAATATAAGTGTATAAAGGGAATGTATGCATCATTGAACTGCTTTGGATGCTTTAAGGATTTAAGATGTGCTTAATTTGTAAGTATTATAACACTAAGCACTCTGTTTAAATTAATGCATTTGTTTAGACTTTGCTGTCCAAAGCCAAAGATGAACTGGAGGCAGAAAAGCGAGAACTTGTGCGAACACTGGAGAGGAGATCCTTAGAAGTGGAGAACTTAAATGGTATGAAAAGATAAATTAATTATTTTTATATAACTTCATATGTATTGCATGTATATTTGTAAATGTAAACTCTCACCTCTACATAACAAAGTCATTTCTTTTGCTCTTCCAGATGACCTGAGGCAACTCAATGATAAGTTGGTGGAAGTGAACTCGTCAAAGATGACCCTGCAGATGAAGTTGGATGATCTCGAGGCAGCTGAAGTCAACATCAAAGTGAGTTGATATTTTCATGTAGATTTAATATCTTAACACCACCTGCGAGAGAAAGTTGTTTTCTGTTTTCCGTGGTTATCAGCAGATCACTGACTGAAGTTGTGATCATTTTCTAGTATAAGGAGAAACGAATGGAACAAGAGAAAGAGCTGCTGCACAGCCAAACAGCTTGGTTTAACGAGGAGCTGAAGGCCAAGAGTGAGGAACTGCTGTCCCTGTCCCGGCAGAAGGGTAACGAGATCCTGGAGCTGAAGTGTTCCCTGGAGAATAAAGAAGATGAGGCACGTCCTTTGTTGTTTTGGGGTTTTTTTGTTTTGTTTTTGTTTTTCTTTGAGATGTTGATGTCTGAAGAAGTTTGTCGAGCTAGCTCTGACTCAGAGATTACTTGTCTTGGTTTGTTACTTTGATCTCAGTGCTCATTGTGCCTTGAATGTGGACACTTCTTTATTTTGAGATGGGTTAGATCCTTATTTGACTTGTCATCTGATGCCATTTGTCTTTGTGATTTCTAGATGAAAAAACTCCAAGATCAAGTGACCAGTCTGAAGACATCAAACGAGAACCTTCAGAAACAAAACGAGGACATGATCAGCAAACTCAAAGAAGTATGTCTGTTTCCAGACAGTCATTCCTTTTTAATCAAACCCTTTGGTATTATGTAAACGTACATTATGATGAAGGCACTCGGAGTGAAAATGAATGGTTGGATTTTAACTTGTTTTAGGCCAAGGAGCAACACACCAGCATGGAGGAGAAGTTCCGAAATGAGCTCAATGCCAACATTAAGCTTTGCAATTTATACAAGGTATGTACACGTGCAAAATGAAACCATGTGGTGTGGTACTCTGCACTGCTGGACCATTATTTCCTGGTTTGCATTAGTAAATTATTACGTTACGTTATGATTGTAGCGCCCGTGATCAACAACTTCTATATTTGTTGCCAGAATCTTATTGTTTGTGTGTTTCTAGGCTAAATAAAATTGTTATAGGGAACTTGTGATTTTAAAAACTTGAACTTTGAGTGTTTACATATTTAATTAAAATGACAGTGGTTAAGCTTTATGTTTGTAAATGAAATGAATCCCTGCATGTATTTGCACGGCTTCTTTCCCAGTGTTTGTTATACTTCATCGTTTATTCTGGCAGGGAGCAGCTGCAGATTCTGAGGCCAAAAGCAAAGAGCTGAGTCAGGCGGTGGAGGAGCTGCACAAGCTGCTGAAAGATGCCGGTGAAGGTAAAAGGCTTGTCTGTAATCGTGTTTTCTATCCTAGAAGGACAGAAGATGTTCAGTTTGTTTGCTCGTGTAGTTGCAGGTTGTTGGGATTTTAGAGTCTTTGTTTTTTCTTCCCTCCATGACAGCCAATAAGGCTCTTGAGGATAAGTTGCAGGAAATGAATGGCGTCACAGACAAAACTGTCGGCGAGTTAAAGGACAGGATTCAGGGCCTTGAGAAGGAGCTGGACAATGCCAATGAACTGCTGTCAAGTTCCAAACTTAGAGGTCAGTTGGGTTGATTTTTATTCCTGTTTTCATTTCGTTGACATGCTGATTATTTGTAGGCAATGCAAAATTAATTTTCTGGAACTTCAGCCAAGCCTTGTGTGGATTTATTTTTTTAATTTTTTTTAATGTGATCAGTTGAATTTCTCTTCGTCTGTCCAGGCCCTGTTGCTACAACATCCATTCTGACAGAAGAGCAAATGACAACAATGTCTCCAACAGCCGCTGCTGTATCCAAGATAAAACCTGGTATGAAGCTGACTGAGGTGCGTACAGCTCAGGTGTAAGACTCAAATTGCTGACTTCATTACAGATTTCATTAGACTCTAGAATTGTGTGACTTGCTTGTTCGAATTTCTTACCGACGTGTGTTGAACTAACAACAAGATGTTTGATTGTTATTTTGACACGAGTCATGTCTTCAGTTGTATACAGCATACGTGGAGAGCCAAGAGCAGCTGCAGTTGGAGCGGTTGGAGAACAAGCGAGTCAACAAGTATCTGGATGACATTGTGCAGGAAGTGGAAGCAAAAGCCCCCATCCTGAAAAGGCAGAGGGACGAGCATGAGCGCATGCAGAAGTCAGTGGCCAGCCTTTCTGCCAAGCTGGAGCAGGCTGTTAAGGTTTGTAATGGAGACGCGTTGTTTGCACGATCAAATAGGTTTTGGCTTCTTTTTAATTGACAAGAAAACCATAAACAGTGACTGCTAATAACGTCTGTGTTTGAAACAAGCAACGCTCGAGCTTTCAGTTCATGTTTTTTGCAGGAGGTTCACCGCCTGCAGAACGAGGCTGATGAGGCCAACAAGCGCTCCTCGGTCCTGGAAAGAGACAATCAGAGATTTGAGCTTCAGCTCGCTGACATGGCTCAGCAGGTGGGTTCATACTTTTCTTTATGTGTGGATAAACTTTGTTAGTCTTCAAAATAATGACAGAAATAATCAAATCACTCAAATAAAATTTCTCTACTACCCCTTATCGTTTCTTCTAGGTTCGTGTGCTGCTGATTGAGCTCGAAGAAGCTCGTGGAAACCACGTGATTCACGAGGAGGAGGTGAGCTCTGCTGATGTCAGCAGCACGTCAGAGGTGATCAGTCAACACTTGGTGACTTTCCGTAGTGTGGAGGAGCTTCAGAAGCAGAACCAGCGTCTTCTTGCGGCCCTCAGAGATCTCAGTGAAGCCCAGGAGAAGGAGGAGTTTGAGGCTACCGGCAATAAGTATATTACAATGTTTACTGACTTTTTTCCTTTCTTATTTAGCCAGAATTTTGCATCTGACCTAAAATATTATCTCACCTTTTTTTCCCCACAATGAACTGTCTCAGGCACGGGGAGCTGGAGCAGAGTTTGGAGAAGGCCCAGGCTGAGTTGGAGTCTTTGAGAGAGCAACGCAGCCAGCAGATAAAGATGACCGAGTCCATTGTGAGGCAGAGGGACATGTACCGAGTCTTACTGGCTCAGGCGACCGGAGTCAACTTCCCACAACAAGGTAACGCAGAACGTGAACACTGCATCTTTAGAACCATAAGTGAATAGTTATTATAGAATTCAATACACTAATTTCACAGCAGTTTTACACGTTACACTGAATTTTAATATTTCAATATTTGATGGAGTTTGCATGTTGTCCCCATGTCTGCGTGGGTTCTCTCTGGCTTCCTCCCAAAGTGCAAAGACATGCAGTTAGTGGGGTTAGGTTAAGTGGCAACTCTAAATTGCCAATAGGTGTGATTGTGAGTGCGAATCGAATGTCTGTGTCTGTGTTAGCGCTGTGACAGACTGACGACCTGTCCAGGGTCTGCGCTGCCTCTCCGTGACCCTGAAAAGGATAAGCAGAAGAGGATGGATGAATATTTGATTGTTTATCCTCCAGGTACACCAACTGAAGATTTCTCCCTGACGTCTACCCCACGTCGTTCCCCCGCGGCCACTCCCACCGCAGGAACGCCCACTGCTCTTGTTTCCATGGCCACAGAGTCTACTGAGGCGTTGGAGGCCAAGGCGGCTCTGCGACAGGTGAGCTAAATTTGCCTCACAAGACTGAAACTGAATATATTTATTTTTCAGTATCAGGACCTACTTTTAAGCACGTTGCTCGTGGCCCCCAGATGGCACAGTGCCCACATAAAGACAGTTTTAGGTCTCTCTGAATCACAGACAGCGGTGCAGTGTGGTTATTGGCACAGTGTGGTTATTTACCTCTATCAAAGTAAATAAAATGTCTGGTTTCTTCTGCAGTTGCAGGACGTCTTCTCCGCCTATAAGAAGGAGCGCGCGGAGAGCGAGAAGGCAGTGACCGAACAGAACGAGAAACTCCAAGAACAGCTCTCTGAGCTCCGCTCCCAGAATGCCAAGATATCCACACAGCTAGAGTTTGCCTCCAAAAGGTAATTTTTTGGAGGGGGGGGTTGTAGCAGGAACAGAACTTGTGAACATTTCAGGGGAAATATCCACTGTTAAAATCAAACATTTAATCACAAGGACATCAGTCAGTGACGTCAGCTTTTTACGCTCTCAGGTATGAGATGCTGCAGGACAATGTTGAGGGCTACAGGAAAGAGATTGCTTCACTGAGAGAGAAAGGACAGAAGATGGAGGCTGCCACACAAAAGCTTGAGCAGACCGTCCACACGTTGAATGAGGATCTTAAAGAGTCCAAGGAGAAACTCGCCATGGCTGAGGTTTGTCCCTTATCCAGTGTCATATTTGTGCTTCGGATCACTTTGGAGTTGGAAGTGTCCCTGCTCCAGGATATCCCGAGACACGTACTGTAAACTTTATCTCATCCACCTTTTCAGGGCCGTGCTGAGAACTTGCGTAAGGAGAGAGACATGCTGAAGCTGGTCGAGTCCCGGCTGAATCAGGAGAAAGAGACGATTCTGAGCCAGCAACAGAGCCAAAACCTGCTGCTGACCAACCTCCAGGCTATTCAGGTAATCTGAGGTTATTTTTGTTTTCTATCAGAGTCTGTCTGTCACATCTTCACATAAACAAAAGTAACGTTACATTTTCTTTTCTTTTAGGCCACTCTTGAGCGCTCTGAGGTTGACACACGTCAGCGTCTGAACAGCCAGTTAGAGAAACAGGAGCGAGAGATCTCCCAGCTACAGAAGAGGCTTGAACAAGAAGTGGAGCAGCGCCACCTGCTCACCAGAAACCAGGAAGTAGGCATCCAATAAAACTGTTTCTATCATCTTTTGTAGTGAGCACTTAGATAGTGGTCAACTCAGGCCAGAGAAGGATGCAGATATAGTGCTAATGATTTTCTTTTTTTCATATGCACAGATCCAATTAATGGATGCAAAGAGGCAGTTGGAGACACAAGTCGCCTTACACCAAAAAACAAAGGAACAACTTAATGCCGCCGAGTCTGAGCTCAACACCCTCAGGATGCAGCAAGGCAGCATCGAAGGGCGCCACATCCTGAGCTCCCCGTCCACGCCGATCGGCAGAGGTCGGCATTAAATGTTTACAGACAGAAGAAGTTAAACTAACATTCACAGTAAAATCCAGACACGCACAAACCTAAATTCTCTGTATTTTGTCGGGATGTCATGAAATACCACGAGGTATGTTTAACGTCGTCATTCTTTCGGATGCTGCGTTCTAGTTTTAATGTTGGAGATGGAAATAAATTGCTCAGATTTCCCAGATGTTCCAGTTGGCTGAACCACTTTTATCTGAACTTTTAAAAGCCTGAATGTTGCACTGGATTCGGTTTATTTGAGATATTTGAGTCTAGTAAAATGTCTAAAACCACACTTCTTTGAAAATCTGTGGGAATTTAAGCACAGATTCTTCAAAATGAATTGGTATATTTTTATTAGTGCACATTTGCGTCCCCCTGTCTTATCACACTCTGACTTCCAAAATGCTTGACTCGCTTGCAGGCCTGCCTGGTTCAGATCAAGACAGAGAGGACCTACGAGGCCGCCTGCAGCTTGCTGAAACGCGGGTTGAAGAGCTTGCAGAGAGCCTCCGAGCAGCCACATCCAGCATGGAGCAGTACAGAGCGATGGCTCAGAGCCTCGAGGAATCGCTGGAGAACGAGAAACAGGTTGGTGGCTCGATCGTGAAACAACCTCCGAACCTCAGCTCATAAAACACCCAAATAGGACAAAAAATATGAAAGTGGAAAAAATTCAGTCTGTTACTGTATGAAAGTTAAAAAGTAGCCACAAGGCAACTCAATAATATTTATTATTGGTGTACACAATGATCAGGATTGAGATCATCTCAACAATTGTCAATTTGGCACTTTAAGTTTAAAACAAATGTAAAAAAAAAAAAAATTTCTGAATTTAATGTGATTTGTGTAATTTGTAACAACCAGGTGACGGAGCAGGCGCGCTCATCCATTGAAGGCCGTATGAAGGAGGCTGAGGAGCAACGCTGCAGACTCGAAGAGAAGCTTCTGCAAGCGGAGAAAGAAAAGCAAGACATAGAGGAGCAGAAGAAGAGTGTCCTGGCTGTTCTGGAGGAACAAGTACGAAATCCTTGTTATAACCAGGCAAAAGAGAAAAATGTTAACATGTTTACTTGTTTCTATGACATGAAAATGTTTTGTTTTGTTTGTTTGTGTTAGATAAATGACCTGAAGAGAAGTCTTAGCAGTGTCCAGGCAGACCACCAGGCAGCGCTACAGCAGGTTGCAGTCACCGAAGCCCAAAAACAGCAAGCTGTTAAGGACTGCCAAGATCAGGTAAGCAGTCATAATACAATATTACATGGAGGAAAATAATACAAGTGTGGAATATTCTGGTTTAAGGTCACTTAATGCAGGTAAAAATCAAAAATATGAATTAATTTGTGGGGGGAAGGAAAAAATTTGAAATCTGAATTCAAAGAAAATGTTGAGAAACTCTGATATGCAGAGATTGACTCCAAACCTTCTTTCTCTCTTCAAGGTTAAACTGGCAGCTGAAGCTCAAGATAAATATGAGAAGGAGATGATGCTGCACGCAGCAGACGTGGAAGCCCTGCAGGCAGCTAAGGCCCAGGCCCTGCAGGCTGCAGAGCTCAAACACCAGCTGGAGGAGAGAGAGCAGAGGATCAGTGCTGAGTTACTGGAGGCCAGAGTGTCATGGGAGGAGCAAGAGAAGATCCTCAAGGTTTGAGATGATGAGATAGCCTTTATTTGTCAGTTGCAGGTCTTTTGCCCACAACCGAGATGACAGACCTTGCCAACCGTACATACAATACACAAACATCACATTGGGGAGACAGGTCAGGCTAGGTAGCGAGGAAAAAAACATCGAAATGTGTAACACAAAAGGATAATACAGGAATGCACAGATATCAACACACCATAGCACAATAAACACAGACAAGCAACATGGGAAAGAGTTCCAGTGTGTACATCTGATCTGGGACCGCTGCAATCTTTCGACTGCGCCTCCAACTGACCCGATGTCCACATCAGAGGGGAGGTAAGCGTTGGAGGTGGCGTTGGATCCGGGGTAGGGAGGGTGATGCGTCGGTGAGTGCTTATCAGTATCAGTATATGTATGTGTGTGCGTGTCCAGAGTTCAGCTGAGACAGTGTCCTTCGCCCTGCCAGGCTAAGTAAACAGTCTTCCAGCCAACCCAGGTGGCCTTGCATGGAATGGGAAGGAACAGTCTCAACAAAGTCGTTATCAGGGAGTTTTGTTCAGCTCCAGCCTTGCAGCTGGCACCAAAGGGGTCTCCGCATAAGTGATGTTATTTTTTTACTTTAGTGCGAACAGCTCGTATGAATTTCAAAGCAGTTCTACAGTCCAACACTGGTCTCTCAATCTCCCATTGGAGAGCCGCGAGCTTCGCCATACTTGCGTTCTGTGATGTTGTCACTTCTTGTGCTCAAGGAGCCAATTTCTGAGAACTCACGGCAGTGTGCCTCCCCGAGATGTCTCCATTTTTGCGCCTAGAGATGTTATTCCGGGCTAGCCCTTCTGAGATGTCTCCAGTCTGCAGTCAGAGATCTTATTCTGAGTATTCACAGCAGCCGTAGCCTCTCCAAGATCTTATCCGTGCTGACTCAATGAGCCCATTTTGAGAAACTCACGCCTCTCCCATCGTTCCGATCCCAGCGGGCAGCCTTGTGGGGGTTTGAACAGCCGGTTCCGCTTTCTTAATTCTTCGATAAGTCAGGGCCAAGCCAGCTCCGATCAGCCAGAACCCTGTTACCATGGTTCCGAATAGGTAGATATCTTCACCACTCAGGCTCACCCAAGCCCAGACTTCTCGTTGAGAAAGGGGTGTCAATTGCATTTAGGGACCAGTTGATCCAATCCATAATTCCTCTTTTAGGTTTTAGAGAACAGACTGTGAGAGAATGTTCCAGGGAAAATACAAAAAAAACACGAGACTAGACAAGGACATAAGCAGGGAAGATAAGGGAGAGGAGAAAAAGTGCGTCCGCCTCCTCCGAGAGCCAAAGCAGATGTTTGTTTTACTGTCTATTCAGTGCATTACATAAATAGATTAGACCAGGGGTCAGCAGGGGTTAACTGATGGCACGACCATAGCTGGACTGGCCATCGGGCATACTGAGCATTTGCCCGGTGGGCCGATGATTTTTTTTTTTTAATTTTTTGTGTGTGTGTGTGTGTGTGTGTGTGTGTGTGTGTGTGTGTGTGTGTAACGGTATGAACAGTGAGAGGTGGTGGATTGGCCAGCATCTGGCCAATGTGTAAAAATAACTCAGTTGTTTGGTGGTGGCTATGGCGGAGCTTCCACAGAGGCCAGCAGGTGGATGAGGGAAGGGGAGGCAGGAGGAGGAGAGACTTGAGGCGGCCGTTGGTCAAAGTGTCAGGTGAACTGAACTTCAGGTAAGAAGTTATGACCTGCAGTCTATCCGGGTCAGATATAAACCAAGTTTAGGTGGAGTTTATTTTCGTTGTGCTGACTTTTTACAGTCAGTTACAATAACTCGTACTGCGTACTAGCTAGCATGACGGAGTTTATATACTGCTGGGCGGGTGCTATGAGATTACTGATAGTGAACTTTATTTTATTCATAAGGTTAGTTAATAGAGTTGCCAATCGCCCCTTAAAAAACGGAATTGTCCCGTATTCAGAGAAAATATTACGCGTTTCGTATTGAGGTGAAAAGGAACCCAGTTTGTCCCGGACTTCAGCTAGAATGGAAAAAGACACAAAGGTGGAGTTATTCTGTGTTTACGCTGCAGCTGCCTCTTCTTCTCTCATTCAATCATGAAACTGATCAATGATCAGCTGATCGGTATTTCTGACGCAAGTCCCGTCTCTCATTTGTTTATCGCCCACTTTGCGCCAGAAAGAGGAAACCAGCGGATGTCGCGCTAAACAACAGCAGCACGTTTAAGCTTGATCAGCTGTTGTTAGAATTTATTTAATATTAATTTCTAGTATCAGCTGATGTTTGCTGGAGCCACAGCTGTAAAGCTGCTGGTCATGATATCGGTTTGTATATCTGGTGAGAGGGAAACATGCAGATGAAACCAGGAGATGTCCTTACTGAATCATCAGAGCTGAACAGGTGATGGAGAAACAGGTTTACCTTTTAGGTGACATGGATGAGTTGAAGTTATGAACTGTTTCTGAGAGACAAATAACACCAGGATCCTTTTCTACGTAGCTGACAGCTGGTAACTGTGCAGGGGCGGGTCTAGCAAAGTTTTGCCAGGGGGCCAGGTAGGGCATTAACAGGGAGAGGGGGGCACAAAGAAAACTTTCTTATTCTCATTTAAAATGTCTGGCTGTTAAAAAATAATTATCTGAATCTTACAACCAAAGTTTTTATCTGACGTAAAATGTATAGAAATCATACATATACCAACAAGACGGTGTACATCACTGTCACAACAGCCTTTGTTTTCATTCACAGGCTTTATGGCTTTAATACCTGGGGGGCCGGTCTTTAGTCAAAATGCCCGGGCCGATTTTTTTTGTCCCAGTCCAGCCCTGGGCACAACACGCAGTGAATTAATCTGAGAAGGTGCATTAACAAATAAATGGCCGGGCCAGCGGTGCACATTGCAAATTAGCTCTCATAGACACATTAGTGGTGCCGCTTCTTAATGACGGTATCTTAGCTAACAACCCCAACTACCAGATTCAGCTTGTAATTGGCTAAAAGTCACTTAGCCTACTGGTGAGAGGGACGCTGCTAGCTGGCAGTTTTTTCAAGCGATGTTGAAATTTCCACATTCCGACACTTCAAATGCTTCAGCAGCTGCCCGCTCAGCACAGCAACTGTTAATATAGAGCATTATCAAATTTATTGCTAATGCAATTATATGGCACATTGAATTCTGAGGAAATTTTAAATGGCACTCGTCATCAAAAAGGTTGCCTTGATTAGCCTTGATAATTCAAGCTTTTTTTCCCTCGTCTTACAGGAGGAGATGTCCAAGATGGAGAGCCGCTATGAGGAGATGCAAAGGCAGAACACCCTCCTTCATGAGCAGATCCAGGCCATGAGCAGCAAGATGGCAGATAATTTGCAGCGTGCTGCCAGTGAGAGTACCCTCAACATATCTTTGACTGAAGAGGGAAAATCCCAGGACCAGCTTCTTGAGATTCTCAGGTAACGGGCTTATCTAGCTTGTGCTGCAGAACTCCCAAAAAAACCTGAAGACTGATTTTAAAAGTTGTGAGTTCTTTGAAAAATTATATTCTTTACACAGTTTTCACTATTTCTAACAACGGTCGATCCGCGTTGTTCATCACAGGTTTGTACGTCGGGAGAAGGAGATCTCAGAGTCTCGTTATGAGGTCGCCCAGGGGGAGACTTTGCGTTACCGTTTGAGGGTGGAGCATTTGGAACGAGAGCTAAAGGAGATGCAGGACAGTTTGAGCGCTGCTCGAGAGAGGATGCAGGTTTGTTTGTGTACTCGTTGACTCAGTAACTTCTGGTTTGCGGCTGTACGGAGCACGCAGATCGCCTACAGATTTTCTTTACCTGTCACTTAACTCTGTTTCAGGTGACAGCGAAGACCCTGGCTCAGCACGATGAGCTGATGAAGAAGACGGAAACGATGAGCATCCTATTGGAGACAAACAAGAGTCTGAGAGAAGAGAGGGATAAGATGGAGCAGGAACTGCAGCAAACTCAAGCTAAGGTCAGTCTCGCTGACGACTTTGTTAGTTTGGCTGAATCTCACATGTTCTCCAGCAGTGCACTGGAGATTAGTTTCTCCTCATTTGTACACTATAACCACTCGATTATCCAAATATTGCAAGTGTTTAAATTTGATGTTGACAACACCCATGAGAAGAGCCTTATTTTATTTTTCATTTGGCGATCACTATGTGGAAGCAGAGTCGCTGGAATGTCTTCTGTACATTTCAAATTTTGCGCTAACATCCACGTATATCAAGAGTTTTGGTTGTCAAAGGTTATTGTGACCTTAAAAATGTCCAAAAAGACCAACATGTTGAATCTGAATGGTCAGCTTAATTTATGATCACTATTCACCCCCGTAACTCATAGACAGGGTGAGTTATACTGAATGAGTGGCCAGGTATCAGATTCTTTACACACACACACACACACACACCCACACCCCCTAACCCCTAAATGACATAATGCTTTCCGTAGCTGCTTACCCTAACCATCAAAAGTGGATGCCTGACCGTAAGCTAATTGTAACCCTGACACTAAAACCACATTTTGAGTCTAAAAAATGCCTTCAAACTCGTGGGGACCAGGATTTTGTCCCCGTAATGGCTGTTGGGCCCCACAAAGATATGTAAACACCGACGCTAGGGTTCGGCGATATGTAAAACTTTTCCAACCGACAGTCATCAGTCCAATAATCGACGATGGGCGATATATTCGCGCACGCGCAGACTTTTTGATGGGCGGAGCAATGTAATCATGCACGGATTTGAGCGTTAACAACACAGAAGTCCAAACATGGACGAACTCTTTTTTTTTTTTAATTAGCGCTGTCAGTGTTAATGCGGTCATCATGATTAAAAATTTTTAACGTGCCAATCCATCTGGAGCGCAGAATAAAAACAAACTTTGGACAAACTGCCGAAATGCGTTGACAGAGACATTTCAGGGATTTTGACTCGGTCTGCGCTCCAGATGGGTTAATTGTTAATCGTGTTAATCGTGATGACCGCGCGTTAACACTGACAGCACTAAAAACATATCAAGTCACCAATTTGGGATTTCTTTGGCTTTAAACCAGATGACAGAGGTAAACCTGAAGATATAACCAAAGCGGTGTGCCGCTTGTGCAGACGTGTAGTGCGAGCAAAGAACTCGAACACGACTAAGTTGCATGAGCATGCACGTGTCCACCATCCAGCTGATTGTGCTAGGCTATCACCAGCTTCTGCAGCTCCATCATTTGGGCACGCTCTGGGGAGGGTGCATGTGCTTGCAGATGATAGAGGGTGCTGTTAAAACAGCGCTATTATTTATTTATTTTATTTTTTTTCCTGTTGACTGCTCCTATTAGCTCCATCATTATTAGCAAACCTACTCATGGGCAAATAAATAAATAAATCGCTCTTGTAAAAACGATAGTTGATATATTCGTTCAATCGCCCAACCCTAACGGAGACACACGCAGAGTCTAGACAGACATAAACTGCGGACTTGAGAACTCGGTGGAGGAAATCAGCAGCAAAGCGGCAATTATGTTTGAAGTCTTCTCAGTGCGCACGTATCTCTTGTGTGTTCAGGTGCAAAAGCTGGAGTCGGACATCTTGCCACTGCAGCAGGCCAACTCCGAGCTGAGTGAGAAGAGCGGCATGCTGCAGGCAGAGAAGAAGCTGCTGGAAGAGGAAATCAAACGCTGGAAGGCTCGTACTCAGGTCAGTGCAAAGACCCAAATATAAACTACTAAAAGTTTTTATTTTAAATTACGTTTGTCACGAGACGGACTTGGCTTCTGAGTTGTGAGATGAATGACTAGTTTTCCTTATGTTGCTCCAGCATTTGGTGAGTCAGCAGAAAGATTCAGATCCAGAAGAGTACAAGCGTCTGCATTCTGAGAAAGAGGCACATCTCAAACGTATCCTGCAGCTGAATGAGGACAACAACAGACTTAAATCAGAGGTGGCCAGGTGAGGAACTACATACAGGTGCTGAACTGGGCTCTCCTGGTCTGTTCTTTCTTCATTCATTTTTGTATTCTCTTCTTTTCTCTCTATAGGACAAATAATCTTACAGCTTCCCTACAGAACCAAATACAAAGCTTGCGTGACAGTATGAGTAAGATAACCGAAGAAAAGAACGGGCTGCAGAAGGAGATGGAGACCAAAAACCTTGAACTCCAGGAGAAGATGCGAACCATCGCACAGATCAAGAAGATCGGACGGCGTTACAGGACGCAGTACGATGAGCTTAAGGTGGCGCACGACAAGGTACTTGTTACCATTACAGCTTAAACTTCGATCCAAAGCCTGAAATAAAAGTGGGTGGTTGTAAAATATGTTTTAATTCATCACGATTTGGTTTTGAATTAACTCATCGGTAGTATAGTTGTGCTTGCTTGAAGTTAAACTTCTGTATGTACTCCAGCTTGTAGCTGAGGCCGCGGCAGGCCCATCCCAAGAGGAGGAGGCTCGTCAGGCCTCGGTTCAGGAGCTGCAGAGCCTCAGAGATTCTCTGAGTCAAGCTGAAGCTCGAACTAAAGAGCTAGAAGGACAGCTGGAGAACATCAACAAGGTAGGAAAACTTGCTGAATCCCCCCATTTTTATTCCAGCGGTGTCATATGCGCTGATCAACCTCTATACTAAAAGTTCTTGGGAGGGCGGGAAAAAAGAAGTGTTTAGACAATTCTGCACACTTACCTTAGGTGGTCACGGAGCGGGAGAACGCCCAGGAACAGTCATCTCGGCTGCAGACGGAGCTGACCAGGCTGCGGCAGGAGCTGCAGGATAAAGCTTCTCAGGAGGACGCGCTCCGACAGCAGATGGCCGAGAAGGAGGAGAAGACCAGGAAAGCCATCGTTTGTGCCAAGCAAAAGATCAACCAGCTCGTGGGTGAGAGGAATACGATAAACTCCTGCTTTTTACCAGTTACTTCCTCTTTCTCACCATCTCTCTGATGTAACGAAGATCGCTTCACAATCTGAGTCTGTGACGTTTGCAATTTATGATCAGGTGCTAAAGACCAGTTGCAGAAGGAAAACGAGGAGCTAAAACAGCAGCGTGAGGAGCTGGAGGTGCGAGTGAGCGCTCTGAAGTCTCAATACGAGGGGCGTCTGAGTCGGCAGGAGCGAGAACTCCGAGACCTGCGAGGTCAACAGGAGAGACAAGAGCAGCGAGATGAGCCAGCTGAGGCAGGTCCCAGCAAGGTGAGGATGTTGTTTACTTTATAGTCTACTTACACAGGTTTGCTGTAATATAAATATTTTAATGGTTTAGGTATGTGTCACATAACTAAAACACAATTGTCTGCAAGCGTTGCTAAAATTGTATCTTTATTTTATCAGTGTTCTCTATTTTGATGGCTTAACTATGTTGGATTGGAAAAGTACGGCGAGTTTAGTGACCGTTCGGCGTCCTGATTCTGAGCATTTTGTTTCTTTCTTTCGGTGCTTTTAGACCCAGGAGCCGCAGAGGAGCACAGAGCAGAGGCAGATCAGCCTGAAGACCACTCCAGCTGCAGACAGGGGCAGGTAAGGAAGAGTATTTAAAAAGTCTTACTCAGTATGCACCAATGCATTTCGTGAGTTTTGTATTTGTCTTAATGCTTAATGACTTTAATCATTTGACTCGTGGCCGGTCCACACATGTTGTACTTTTCTTAGTTTTTACTGTTTGACATTCATTTGGTCGTGCCGCCGATTTCTGCAGTCTCAAAATTAAATGGCAGTGTAGGTGCCACGTCTCGAATGACTCATCCTAATTCTTGCCTCCGTCAGTGCCAGCACCTCTGACCCTCCAACCGCCAACATTAAGCCTACACCTGTAGTTGCTACAGCCAGTAAACAGCCCGTCAACCCAGGGAACAAACCCACTCCAAGAGCAAGCATCAGGCCCATGATCACCCCAGCTCCTGTGCCCACTCCTACACCCACTGCTACGGTCATGCCCACCACCCAGGTGGAGTCGCAGGAAGGTAGGTTTAACAGCAAAGCTTTAGCTTACCTGTTAGCGAGACTGAAAAGGTTATTTCTTTAAGTAAATGCTTGTCATGGTAAAACTTGCAGTATTTGTAATTGAAATAATATATATTTTTGTCCCTACCTTTACTCTTGGACAGCCATGCAGCCAGCTGAAGGTCCACCAGTGGAGCACGTGACCGTGTACGGCAGTGCGAGCGGCTCGGTGCGCTCTGCCAGCCCCAACGTCCAGACAACCTTAGCTAGCCCCATGCTTACTGTGCAGCAGACTCAGACGCAGGCCACCGCATTCGTTCAACCAACGCAGCAGCAGAGCGTGACCCATACAGAGCCAGCCAATCAGGAGCCACCGCCTGTGGTGATCGAGGCCACGCCTAGCCCGCAGGTGGAGCGGCCGTCAACGTCGTCCTCTGTGTTTGGCACCGGTGAGAGATTATGTTTTTGAAAGCCGAGGCGATATTTTGTTTTAGACGACGAGACTCACACTGTGGAGGTTTTTTCTTAATTCTTTAACCAACGATAGCCACACTTTCTCTCTAGTGTCAGCAACACCGGGAACATCAGCCATGTCCAAGCGTCCTCGGGAAGAGGAGGAGACCGCCAGTGTGGTCACTGACACGGAAGCGACTCAGGAGGACACCTCCCGGGCTCCCATATCAAAGAAGCTGCGCATTATCCAGAGAGTGGGTCCAGAGGTGAGGCTGGGGTGATGCACATAAAAGTCCATGGCTGTTTTCTGTTTTGTTTGGTTGTTTTTGTTTAAAATTTGTGCAAATATTGATGCTCCGGTTCTGATTGTCATGCGGTCTCCGTAGGAAGAAGTGCTGGCCGAGGACAGCGCTGAGGCCGAGGGAGTGGTGCCGACAGACAGTCTAGACGGTGGAGAAGGAAGCCAGGTCGGCCAAAATTACAAACATTTTTAGTTTTGTACATCAGCTAATAATTACCATTATTTTAATCTTTGCTGTGATTAACAGTAAATAAACAGGACTAGCATCTTAAAGCTGCCAATGAGGATTTTGTAATGTTGTCTTGATTAAAAGTACCATAAGACAATTTTCACCATTGTAGTTGTAGCATAAAGCAGTCTTGTGATAATGTTGTCACATTTATGCAGGAGTTGTGCGCTCATATATAGTATGCATGATGTTTTGTGTTGTCAATGGCGGCCATTTTTTTCCTCTTTTCGCCCCACAGACCGAAGAGTTTTCCACGCTGGAGGAAGGAGATGAAGGCACAGCCTCTCAGTCCCTTACAATGGAGCAAGAGGTTACCCTGAGCCAAAGCGAGACCACAGAGCAACTCCAGCAGGAAGTGATCGTTATCGTAACAGACACAGAGAGTGACGAAGAACAAGAAGAGGAGGAGGAGGAGGAAGAAGAAGAGCAGGTAGAGCAGTTTTGTTCATTTTTTTTAAAAGACGACATGTAAAACGGTGAAAATTCGTCTTACAAATTTGCTGGTTTCCAGGACTACGATGATGAGGACGAAGAAGATGAAGAGGAGGAGGAGGAGGAAGATGAGGACGAGGAGGAAGATGACAGAGAGATGGGAGAGGAAGGAGAGGACAGCAACGGGGGCAGCGGAGATTGCAACGAGCCCTACGAAGGAGACGACACGGAGGTAAGAGTACATGCAGCGCGAGCTCCAGCTGTGACCTCTGTGACTGCCACCCACACACCGTGTTAACCCTTCCCACTCGCTGCCTTTCCCGCTCACCCACTCAGTTTTTCCACACGGTCTCATTTCTCTGTCACTCACATGCTGCCCCTGTGTCGTAACGTTCTGTCTGCGCGCCTGTGTTGACTTTAGCTGTTTACCCTTTTACTCTAGTCTTCGTTGCACATATTCAGTAGGATGAGTCAGTGTCTGCAAAGGAACAGCTAATGGTCTTTTTACTTGTAATCTTTGTGTAAGGTTAGGCTTGAAGTGTGGAGTCGCAGTTTTGTGTGTGAGGTCTTGGAATAATGATAAACGTGTTATATTCAAAGGCAGGTGTCTGAACAAAGTTGAATAGAAACTGGACGTATTCTCTGTATACAGGGTGGAAAATGTTAAACGGCAGCGCTGATAAAACTATAAAATGTGTAAACAAAAAAAAGCTTAGTATTACTTAGGAAATTTACATACACACACAGTTACTGTCGCTCCATTTACAAAGACAGATGCATCAGAGTGAACTTCATTCAACACAGCTGCTCTCACAACCTAAATCCCAACGTTGACGTCGGTTTTGAAAAAATTAAAATTAAATTTATGCATGCTGTTTGCATTTTGATCATTCCTAAGTTGTGAGTCTACACAAGCCAAAATACTGTTTTGGGGTATTAAGGTTTGCATAAAACCCTGTTTACTGTTTCCCACCCCGGCTTCTAGACCTCTGATTGGCCAACATTTCTGCACAGCTAGGATTTGGCATGTTCTTGACAGCATTTAAATGCATTTTTTGTGTTTACATGTGGACGGAGATATTTTTCAAAACTGCATGTGTGGACGGGATTTTTTTTTTTTTTTTTTTTTTTTTTTTTTTTGTAATGAAACGTAAAATCTCAGTTTTCAAAACTACCCATGTACGTGTGAACGTAGCCTAAGTTTAGTGACGGCAGCGGGGAAAAAGCTGTTTTTGTAACGCTTTGTCCTGCATCTTGGGCAAGACACTTCACCCGTTGCCTACTGGTGGTGGTCAGAGGGCCCGGTGCCGCCAGTGTCCGGCAGCCTCGCCTCTGTCAGTGCGCCCCAGGGTGGCTGTGGCTACAATGTAGCTTGCCATCACCAGTGTGTGAATGTGTGTGTGAATGGGTCGATGACTGGATGTGTAAAGCGCTTTGGGGTCCTTAGGGACTAGTAAAAGCGCTATACAAATACAGGCCATTTACCATCTTGGAGCTAGAAACCTCCATCCTGAGGGAAGAAGCTGAAATTAACCCAGTAGACGATGGGACCATTATTAAGAGTCGATAAAGCCATCCGTAGTATCTGTTTAGAGTACAGGGAGGCTAAACAGAGCTGTGACTCGCCTGTAAGACGACTGGACCCTCTCACTATCTGATTCAGACTTTTTCTCTGTAACGGAGGTCACAGTCCTCATTTTACTCTCTCGGCTTCTCTCACGGTTGTTTTAGTTTCAAACAGGGAGAAAGTGAATCATAATCTGCATGTGATGCTCTGCCAGTATATCCTGGCACTGCTTCGTTTTATATGACCTTTCTCTTTCTGCGTTTCCTGTTACTCCTCAAAGTTATGTTACTCGTTGGTCTTACCTTCATTTGCCACATTTAGCCTTTTTTAAACTCTGAGTGGTTTTGAATTTCTTCTTTGACTCATTTTCTTTTATTTCCCCTCGTTTCTCAGGGAGCTGACGTAACAGAGCCGGGCACCGAGACAGAGGAGAGTCTGGGGGCGTCCGACTCCACCCAAAGGCCGGCGGATTCCCAGACACTCAGCTGTAAGCTCCAGGAAACCCTGTCGAATACATAGCTGTGCCTCAGACTCTCTGCATGCGCTCACAAACTGTCCCGCCATCCAATTAGTTATCCACAGTCCGCGATGACTGAGAAAGATGTCATGTTGTTTTTTCTGTCTGAAAGCGAGCGTAACAAAGGTCAAAGAGACCTTTGACCTTTACGGGTAAAATAAACAAATTAACCCGACTCACTTATGTTTTAGGTAAAAGGAGGTTTAAATGTCACTGAGATGAATAAGTAACCGGGATATTGATTGTAAAGGCAGTTGTTTTGTTTACATTTCTGGTGTTTTAAAGTATATTTATCTAAAATCTTATTTACTCTTGTTCATTTGAACCTTTTAATTCTGTTTTAGTTGAGAGTGGCACAATGGAGGCTTTCTCTGCAGAACAACCCACAAGTTCTGGTACACGCATGCCCCAGTCGCCACGGAGACCAGTGCATCAGCTGCCCCCACGCCTGAACATCCACCCCGCACCGACATCAGAACTGGGGCCACCTGCTCAGGTTCAGGTGCGTGGGGATCTGTCGCCACTGAGGGGGAGGGGAAAGCCATCTGTAATGTTTTTGTCTGACCGTTTTGTGAAACTGCCTTCACAGCGTATCCCAGTGCGACGCCAGTCAGTGGGCAGACTTACTCCCGGTGTGCCGGGCAGTGCTGTAAGTCACATAGGCTGAGAATTTACATCATGATATTCATACGAACCTCTATGTGAAACCTTTACCCCCCTTTTCTTCCCTCTCTCCCTCTGCAGCAGCACTTTTTCGATGAGGATGACAGGATGGTTCCCAGCACTCCCACTCTGGTGGTGCCTCACCGCTCTGATGGTTTTGATCAGGCCATCCAGTAAGTGTCACACACATCCAGCCGCAAGTTGGAACACAGAAAACCTTTTAAGGAACTACACATTTACACACATAGTAAATTACTACTGCACCACAGTAAATCATTTCAAAACTTCTCCTGGCTTCATTATGACCTGTAACTTGTGCAATTGCACTGAAAAATAAATCTTGTCAGTGGAAAAATAAATATTTTGTAAATGTAAATTAGGCTGGTTGTATAAGTGCACACCCTTACACTAATACTTTGTTGAAGCACCTTTTGATTTGTTCAGTTTTCTTGGGTAGGAGCTGGCGTGATACATCGTATCGTGGTTTTCCCACTCTTTGTTGCAAAAGCACTCAGATTCTGCCAGATTATGAGGACATCTCTCCTGCACGTCCCTCTCACTAAAGCACTTCTGGATGGATGCAAACTGCATTTCGTTGCCCTGTACCTGTGCATGTGCAATGACAATAAAGTTGAATTCTATTCTATTCTATTCTATTCTATTCAGCTCACACCAGTGATGTGGCCTCCGGCTGGGTCATTCCAAAACTTCAGTTTTCTGTTTTGTTTTTGAATGTATCCTCGGGGTCATGGTCGTGTTGAAAGGGGAAATTCCTCTTCATCTTCAGCCTTCTGGTTTTCCGTTTGTGAACAAACAAAGTGCTAAACGTAACTGTTGGACTTGCAGCCAAAAAATTAACCTTGGTCTTAAGATTGGACCAATTTATCAACCATCGACGATAGGGCTGTTCGATATAACGATATTTATCAGATGACTATATGCAAACGTCTATCGTTTCATATTACGCTGTCGTTTGTTTCGTGGTGTTGCAAAATAAACTGATCACGTCAATATAACCACACTACGGACGGACAAGCGACTGTTTTTATGCGTCGTCGTTAGCAACAATGACGGAAAAACCATTGCGTGGCTCCGCTGTCCGTTTGTTTATTTTTCACATAAACTTTTCACAATAAAGCTGAAGATCCTGTTGAGATTTTTCAAAATAAACTGAATCACGTGAAATAGTATGCAGAGTGTTTATGGATGAGAAGCTAAAAACAGCAGTCAGGTGCTAAAAAATAAACCTTAGAACAGGCTTTTCCCCGCAGCACGCCGTGTAATCAATACTCAAAAAGAAAATTGCGGCCGTTTCAACTTATGTAACTTTTGTGATTATATATTGTTGTCGGGACGATAAATGTCTTATCTCGGGATATGAGAGTTTGGTCATATCGCACAGCCCTAATCAACGATGGGCTGAGCCTTTCACCAGTCGTCTTTCCATTATAACTGTGTTTATCTGTCTTACACACTCGACCAAACAACTAATACCACATTAAACATAAAGCTAAAAATCAACATGTTTTTTCCAGCGAAAAGAAAAAAGAAAATCTCCAACGTTAAGTCTTTTGCAGTTTGGTGCATTTCAAATAAATACATTTTAAAAAGTAGCTATATTATTATTATTATTATTATTATCATTATTATTATTATCATTATTATATTATATTATATTATATTATATTATATTAATACTGAAACAAACAAGAAAAGAAAGTGTTCTAAATGCACAAATCAGTCTGTGGATGATTACGTTGCTCCGCCCCTCAAAAAAGTCACCTGCATGAATATATCACTTATCTTCATTTATTGGACTGATGAATGTTGGTTGGAAAAATTGTACATATCACCCAAATTGACCTGGTGTCATCAGACAGAAACACATTTTTTACGCTATCAGTCAAAAGTTTGGACACACCTTCTCATTTAATGTTTTTTCTCTATTTTCATGACTAGATTCTAATAGATTCTCTCTGAAGGCATCAAAACTATGAATGAACACATGTGGAATTATGTACCAAACAAAAAATTGTGAAATAACTCAAAACATGTTTTAAATTTTAGATTCTTTGAAATAGCCGCCCTTTGCTTTGCACACTCTTGGCGTTCTCTCAATGAGCTTCGTGAGGTCGTCGCTTGAAATGGTTTTCCAGCTCCTGGAACATTTATCTGGGCTCTAATCTGAGCTGCTGTTAACTTGTGATTTTCCTTGTGATTTTCCTTTCCTGGGGCGGTCCTCATGTGAGCCAGTTTCCTCGTAGCGCTTGATGGTTGCACTTGGGGACACATTCAAAGTTTTCGCATTTTCAAACTGACTCTCCTTCAGCTCATTGGCTCTTGCTATAATATGAATCCTAACAGCTATCAGCTGTGTACCAACCTGACTTCTCCACAACACACCTGATGGTCCCAACCCCATTAAGAAGGCAAGAAATTCCACAAATAACTCTGACAGGCACACCTGTGAGGTGAAACCATTTCAGGCGACTGCATCATGAAGCTCATTGAAGCAGGCCAAAGGTTTGCAGCGCTGTCAACAAAGCAAAGGATGGATACAAATTTAGATTCCATATATCTTACTTAATATATGTGATGTCTTGAGTTTGTATCTACAATGTGGAAAGTAGTAAAAATACAGAAAAATGATTAAATGAGAAGGTGGGTCCAGACTTTTGTGTGTGTGTGTGTGTGTGTGTGTGTGTGTAATGAGAGGAAAAGCCAAAATCTACAAAGAACTACTGTGTTGTCTGCTACATTTTCCTGTAGCATACAATACTGTGGTACAGCACGTGTATAGGCCACAAACATGGTCCATCTGCAGTGCAGTCATGTCGAGCTGTCTGACTGTATCTCCTCAAACTGAGACTCGAGCTCGTATAACAAGCCTTTATTCATTCAAACTTGATCATTTGCTTCTAAAATGAAATCTTAACTGGTCCGTTTTGGTCACTCCACAGTCGCCTAATTCACGTTCGTGTTTCTTTTGTTTCTCAGCTCGCCACAGGTAGCTGGCGTGCCGCGCTTCAGGTTTGGCCCTTCAGAAGACATGCCGCAGACCAGCTCTTCCTCACACTCTGATCTGGGTCAGCTTGCATCACAAGGAGGTAATCTACCAAATGTTTAATAACTATTAACCCCAAAGAACCATCAATATGCACCACAATCTCTTTAACTGCAAACTAATTCTTCTCTTCAGGTCTTGGGATGTATGACAGTCCCCTGTTTTTAGCCACTCACGAGGAGGAGTCTGGTGGACGCAGCGTTCCCACCACACCGCTTCAAGTTGCGGCACCAGGTATTTGTCTGTCTCTATCAGTCTGATGTGAAGGGATGTGTTCGTTAAAGGATTTCGCACTGCCTTTTCCCGAGCTTCCTCAAAACTATCTGTTCTAGGATAACTGTGATGAAATTTGGGTTTCTGGAAAGTTGAAATTTGTTTTCCTCTCTCTATCTTCCAGTAACCGTTTTCTCAGAAGTGCCTCAGTCCAACACAACAGAGCACGCCTCTCAGTCTGTTCCCATGGTGAGCACATCAACACCAGGAGCTGCCGGTGCAGGGGAGGAGAGGGACGACGTCTTCCTGGAGCCAGACACTGATAGGTGAGCCTCGCCCCTCTGCAGCTTGTCAGTCCTTGAACTTCTGCCTCTTTTCGTATACATGTTGCAAATGTCTCTTGAAACCTTTCGTTCCACTCGGTTTCAATAACTTAACCAAAATGAGAGAGGTTATGAAGGTCACCGTTTACATAATCCGAGGTGCATTTTGCTTGTTTCAGGCCCGGTGCTGAAGTGTCGGTGGACCCCGTGGTGTCTCAGGGCGATATGGAGGAGTCGAGCCAAGCGTCCGACAAGAGCAGCCTCCCCTCCACCAGCCAGGAGCCTTCCTCCAGCTCTGCAGGTACACTACAGCCTCGTGACTGTGCCGCTGCCCATCTGTTTTGTCTTTCTGTTGCATATTCAGTGGGTCAACGTTACGTTTATGTTTTTTTAAGATACAAGCAGCGCTCCACCAAAACAGTCTCGGCCCGGGCCCAGCAGACAGCTCCAACGATGGCCGGACAGCCGCGGCGGCCGCATGAAGAGAGGAGGTGATGTAGCACAAACGTTATAATGGGCACAAGACTGGGCAATGTTTTTATTACTGCTTTAAATGGCCACTCATAAAGGACTTCAAACATTTCATTCAGTTTTTATTAATGAAAAGCATGACAGGAAACACCGTACATTCATTGTGGTTATTCATAACACATTTTACACAGTCACTGTGTCCATATATATTTATTTTTTTATTAATTGTTTTTACATCAGTGCAGCAGGCCCGTCTAAAAACATGCTTACATCTCCACAGGTCAAGCTTTTCCTTCATGGAAACAAGGGAGAAGATTCGCCAGATGAAGGACAAATCAAAGTGAAGAGTTTATCATTCCCTTCAGAGAAGCCGAGGTTTTTACTGCGTGTCGGCTGAGACGTGATCATGTTCTGTTGTTATGAAGCATGTTTTGCTTTTTGTTTTGATTTGTTTTTGTTAATGCGATTAGATACTTTCTTGTAATTGCGGTCCATGCTGATGTGTTTTATGATGATTATAATAAACTTACAAAGTGAAAACATTTTTGTTGTTGTTGTTTTACTGTAAACATCTGATGAAGTTGTTGGACTGAGGTGATGAGCTGGCTGTGGGAGGAGCGATGACAGGACGTTCACCATCCAACCTCACGTTGTAGGATTTTGCTGCAAAGTAGAATCAACAACGAGCTCATTAGACAATTACACTGATAGCTGATACTTACAAAACAATATTTTTCCTTCATGTCTATATTCGGGTAGACTGGCATGAACGTGGCACAGAGCTGTTTATCAACACGGTCGCTGTTACAGTTTTTAGTTGGCAGCTGTGGGTACTGTGCAATAAATCTGAGGTGTAGGTGAACACCCTAACACACACAAACACGTGGTCCTTGTTAGCGACGATGCTGATGGACACGTAAAGGACACCACTGCTGCTGTAAACACTGCCAAACCGCATGCTTTTATTTCAGCTCTGTAAACAGTCCAGTGTGTGACTTACATCCTGAGAAGACAAAGTATTTGTATCCCTCTGGTTCGGTGGTTGTGGGCACAGACACGGCGGCTGTGATGGCGGGCGGGAAGCCTCTCCAGGATGTCCGAATGGTGATGGCCGGTCCTAAAAGGGGGGCTGGAATTGAAACGGTCAGGTTTAAAATTGTGCCATGAAGCCAAACCATACTGGTGTTGTCCTTACCAGTCTCAGTGTTTTTGTTTTGTGAACGAACTCTTAACCCTTGCTCACTCCATAAACCATACGAAGGGTTTTTGTTTCCATTTTCCAGTTATTTGCTCCCCTCCACCACGCTATGACTCACTTTTTCGGTGCAGTGTGTGCGTTGCAGCTCGTCTACACGTTTAAGCCAAAGTCTAACCAAGCATGGAGCTAGTCATACGTCTGTAAACACGCTTAACAATGGTGAGCATTGTCCAGGGTTTTCTCCACCACTAAGATTCACACACAACTATTGTGAAAGTTGGAGTGATGCTGTGGAACAGTTTGTGTCCAAACATAAAGAGAGTTATAAAGTTTTGTTCTTTGAGTTATAAAAAATAAAATTCAGTGAATGGAAATTTTATTCATACTTGTTGGATTCTACTTTTTGTTTTTAAAAGTGGAGCAAAGTTATGGAATCACAAACATAATGATATAATGTGGTGTAAATATTATATTAGAAATATGTCGTTATTATTACTGCAGATTATGTCAGTAAGGAAGCTGATTGAATATTGACCGATAACTCATGGCAAAGGGGCGGGATTACTTCATCCCGCCCCTTTTCCATATGTAACTGAATCAGAACAGGTGAGGTAAGAGTGAAATGTGTTGGCTTTATTTTGTACAGCTGTTTTTCTTCTTTTCTTTGCTAAATGAACTTTGTTTATTTATTTCGATCATGTAAACAATAAACAATGATGGGTTACCTGCTTGTCGAACTACTCGGTTGCGGACTGTGTAAATGGCATACTGGACTTTCTTGCGACATGTTGGCCCGACACCTGCGTGGTATGAATACTTCTGAACAAATCCACCTGGGGAAAAAGAAAGTAAACATCTTAAAGGCTTTTCATTTGTTCAAAACATAAACACAGTACACGTTGTTTATTAGAATTCTCTTTCTGAAGCAATGAACAACAAAATATATCTTTTCTGGTAGTTTGATATGCTCCGCCCCCTAATTTTTACCTCTCTTGAAGAAGTAGACTGACTCTGCCCTACTCTTGTACTGGGGCACCGACAGGGCGGCCGTGATGTGGCCCCGCAGCCCGTCGAACCCTGTTGTAATGACTTTGGGATAGCCATGATCCAAAGCGTCGTTTTCAAATCTCCAGTACTGACTTCCCTGTGAACACCATGCAGTGTTAAACTCCGGGCGGCTAATAGGTAACGCTGTTCGCTCTGTGGTTCTGCTGTGATTGGTCAGTTTACCTTGAAAATGTACGTCTTGCCCTGGCAGTTGCAGCGGGTGAACACGGTGTCTATGGGTGAAGGGACGCCCCACACCTGTGTGATGCCTCTGGGTGGACCTGGCACCCTGTTACTGTCCAGCAACCAGAAGTAGTGACCTGTAAAAATCATAATATCAGCATATAGGGTTTAAGATAACCTAACAGATATGAAATTTTGTAATTTCATTCTGTCAGTTTAATGCTTCAAAATAATTTCCCCTCAGTAGTTCTTTCTGTCTTGAATGCGTTCCATTAGTTGCTCTATTATATGCAAATCCACTGTTGTTCGACTGGAATGACACGACTGATCCTTTTAGAGTTAAAACTGCACACAAGCTGCACTAACCTCTGAACACCACCATTGTGCCGTTCCTCAGTGTGGTGACTCCACTGACGGGCCGCCCGCTGCATAGGTTTGTATCATTGTTGTCGTCTGGGGAAAAGTAAAGACACCTGTGAGAATAAACACCCCCACCACGTAATCTCAGACTGTGTTTCTGGGCGTTAACTGTCATTTTCTGCTGTTTTGTGAGCTTTTTTTCACCTCTTAAATGTGGCTGAACTTTACTTCCAGTTTCTGAGGAATGCCAGATTTATTTACAACGTGAGGGAAAATGAAAAAACAACTGAGCTCATAAAACAGGTAGCAGCTGTAATTACATGTAATCAAAAGTCGGCGCCTCCGTTTCTGCGATCGTGCCAGACTTAGATTTTTGCAGAACCCGCAGGAAGGACATTTTGGTACTTGTGCACATCACAGAGTTAGTCCCTCAGGTGAGAGGAGGTGTTTTCTGTGTGTGACATAAAGAATCTGGTAAAATTATTATTTTACCTGCTTGGTAATCTCCTGTATCGTCTATATTCTGGGTTTCCAGGGGCTTAGTGTCAGGTTTAGAAATGGGCTTAGCTGGGTCTAGCTCATATAGCTCTGGTTTTTCCACAGGTGGGGTCGGCTCTGGTTCTTGAGCCCTGGTGGGTTTGGAGGTGTCTGTCAGCAGATCGTCTGTGGCATCAGTCCACGCTGCAGTTGTGGGTGAGGGAGCGTGGGTGGTCACAGCTTCAACCATTGATATCTCCTCAGATCCCACTGAGGAAGCACTGGTGGAAGGAAGAACTGAAGGGCTGCTTGCACTGACATCCTCAGGGTGGGTTGAAGTGGGTTCATCTGGGATGGTTGTGGAGGCAGGGGTGATGGTGAGCAGTGAGTTATCTGGTTCATCAGAGGGAAAGACAGCATCCATTATAGTCACTGCCGGTGTCTGCGTGTCCAGCTGTGGGGAGCTGGTTGAAGAACTAGGCTCGACTGAGGGTATTAAGGTTGACATTGGCTCGCTGGAAGTGTGGTCAGCTGCTGCTGTGAGCAGAGAGAAAGTCATATCACTATAAATCAAGTCATTTAATCAATTTAGTAAAATAATTAAATATCAATTTGCATATTTTAGTTGCAATTTGTATCATAGTTGCTACATTTGGGGCTTTTTTCTGCAATCTACTGCTAAAGTAACACAAAAACTGTATGAATCAAATACGATACACGAGGCGTTAAGTGGATATCTCACATACTCGTGCTGTCACTCAGGGCCTCTGCAGTGGTGCTGACGAGGTCGTCGTTGTCTGAAGGTGTCCTCGCTGTAGTCGGGGTGGCCTCGGTAGAAATCTCACCCAGCGGGTCAACTGTAGAGAGCTCATAGTCAATGCTGATCTCCGGGACTGGACTGGCCTCCAGATCTTCCGGTTCAGTTGTAGAAAATTCATCAGTGGGAAAGATCGTGCCAGACACATCTGTGAGAATGTGACAAGAGCGAGATGAGGTGCGCACTTAGACGTAAGACTTGTGTAACTTTATTGGGAAAAAGCTTTGCTCACCATCAGTGGGATCATCTGGTGGATGTGATGTTGGACCGACCGGAGGAACCGAAGAGTCATCTGTTGGCAGCAGCAGGGTTCACACAAACATTTTAATCATTTAATCGTCCGTCTTTATTTTTCTTACATGTCCTCCTCCTGACTGTGGATGCAACAGTGTTCCCACCCCAAAAAAGAAAAAATATTCAAAGCTTTGATTTGAAGAAAACTCCCAGAAAACGTCCCGTCCTCATTTCTGGCATCATTTAGTGCTTTCCTCTCTTGTAACTCAGCCCAACCCTCCCACACACAGTCCACTCATGACAACACTGCTTCCTTGTGTTTCATTTGGCCTGTGAGGCCAATGCCCTTGGACTTAGCCCCCAAAATAAACCACTGTGACAAATTCACAGCCATAAACATCCTCCTGATATATGCCTTTTAAAATCCACCGAATCAAGTTCATGACAGTCATCAAAGTGCACGTGAACCCCAAATGACTGAAAATCTAAGAAGAATCAAACCTTTTACCAAGAAAAATATACCTTTGGCTTTGTTATCATTTACATTATTGCATGAACTAGTCTTCTTTGCTGCTGCAGCACTGGCCTCTCCACTGTTCTGTTCTGCAGCAATTACCAAGACAGAAATGATTGTCAAACGTAGCATCGTTGCAGATTACTGCATGCGCTGCATGCTGCGGTTATACTGCCGTACTGTGCATGCTGCTGATGGACATGCAGGCAGAGTCAGAGTGGGGATGTCACATTCATCCTGGTCTAAGGAGCTTGGAAAGAAAAACGTCTGGACTTCTTTAAGTTGCTTGAAGATGTTTCACCTCTCAGCCGAGAAGCTTCTTCGGTTCAAATGGTGGAGAGACCCAGATTTAGGCATCCCCCCATTGATCCTCTACCTAATCACACAAGCGAAGGTGTGAAAACGGGTGTAGGTCAAAATCAGCCAAGGTTCGGGTAAGCTCATCGTGAAACCTAGCCCCACCCTATCATGTGATTTCCTGAGGTCAAAGGGCCCAGGATGTAAGTGGGTGTTAAGGCGTCTGGGAAGGATCTCACAACTGGATTATAGACAGTTGGTGTGGTAAGCCCCGCCCTCTGTTCAAAGCTGGTCATTCACAGTGGACATAGATGCTTCTTTCAAACCATCTGTCTTTTCTGTCTAAAATGTGAATATTGGCATCCTCGAAAGAGTGACCTTTGACCTTTACCTTTGTCCCCACCATTTGACCCTAGAACTGAAGAAGCTTCTCGGATGAGAGGTGAAACATCTTCAAGCAACTTAAAGAAGTCCAGACGCTTTTCTTTCCAAGCTCCTTAGACTAGGATGACCCGGATGACTGAGAACCTTCACAGACACATTCATCCTAGAATCTTCCTCCCAGTTTGTGCTCAATTTGCATCACAAATTGCCATAATTATATAATAACAACGTGCATGAGCTGATCGTATATTATATTGATGACTAAATTAATCTGTTACATAAGGGGTGTATGACTTCACAGATGAACTAAGGATGATGGTGAAATCTATGGTGTTTAGCATGCATTAAGAATCCCTCACATACACACCGGAGTTGAATGAGCTAGAAAGGACCAACCTTGTGCGTCGCAGTGGTTCTTGTAATCCGAACAGCACTGGTTGTACTTTATGCAGTCAGAGTCACAGCTACACAGCCGGCCTCGTTTGAAGCTTTCTCCACAGCGCCCCTTACACGAGTTTTCTGTTGCGCACAAATGCAGCATAACAGACACACAAACAGAGTGAGACTCCACAGCTGGTGATTAGACGTTATTACATGTAAGGCGTTCAGTAATGGTGACTCATTTGCAATCAGTAACCAAAAAATCTAAATGCTGCTGGATGCTATAGATCCAAAAAATGAAAAGGCCTCACTTGTGGTGCACTGAGATTCAAAGTCGTTGCAGCACTCTCCATAAGACAGACAGTTATAGTCGCACTGGCATCTGTAGCCCCTGTAGTACTCGCCACCGCATCGTCCTCTACAGCTCGCTGTCAGTAACAGTAAAAGAAGGATAAATGTCAGAGGCAGAGGGTGCAGAGATAAGACGACACCTGCGCTCCTAATGTATCCCGCTTGAGGGCACAGTCTGTGCAACCCTGCCAGAAATTGATTTCTGCAGTAGTGGCAAATACATAAGGTACACATAGGTTCCCCCTCAGGTAAATAATTATTTAACAGAGTAAATATGAACGAGTACAAGCAGAAAAACCCTGAAGCATTCCAGGAAAGGCTTTCATTAAAAACAAATGAAGCCAAAGAATATTAAAGAATGCAAACCAGTTTAGTGTTTCGATGTTACATGATGCCAGGTTATACTCACTCTGAGCGCCACTAAATGTCAAAGCACAAGCCAGAAAAATAAGCGTACAAAGTAGTGTGGAAGACATCCTCCTGTAGAATCTGAAAGTAGACACAAAAGCACGCACAAAGATTCAATCATATTTCCATTGATGTGTGGAGGCTTTGGATGTTTCTGACTGATGTGCCAAAGAGGGACAACACAGGAACAAAAATGTGGCTTACCTCGCCGGAGCCTCGGAGCACTGCTGAAGGTTCGGCTCGGGCTGCTTTTAAAAGGCTGAGAGCTACAGTGTGACCACCCATTAATTGGCGGATCCTGTCTAATTAAATGTGCAGTGATCTCACAGGCTGTAGGGAGGGTCCTCTAGTCCAGACTGCAGGTCCAGACAGCATCACCACAAACAGCTGGAAGGACATCAAAACACGTGTGTCGGACTTTACACACTTCCGAGCAAAAGAAGAAGAAGAAAAAGTGGCTGAACCCGACTGTTCAGTCACAAGTAGGAAATTCTTTTAGCATTATCCCAGACTTTGAAGCTTCCAAATAAAAATCACATGGACACTCAAATAGCAGCTGGCTGTTTTCTGTATATGTTCTATATATCTGTTTATTGTGAATTTGATTTCCCCTTACAGCTGCCTTCTATTTTAGAATAAAACACATAAAACTACTCTTAGAAAATTTACATTTACTATATCTTTGTTTTAGCAATTATTAAATTATAGATCAAGAGTAAAATCATAATAAATTCTCTCTTCCCCCTGTTGGCAGCTGTTTCTTGTCACTGCCAAAATAAATAAACTCCTATATTCACCATTTGTACTGTTAAATATGAGGTTTACAGGTGTTGAAGGCCAAAAAGGTGTGGCTCAAAGCTGCAATGACAGTGCAAGAGAAGGGAAAACAGGGTTGATTTAAAACCTCTCGACCTTCAAGTTGGGGACACACTGTAGCGTTAGCAGTGTCTCAGTCAAAAACACGTTTATCTTTAGCATTTAAAGAGGCTATGACTGCGTTTGGCTGTAACTCCCTCCACCCATAATCAACATATTCTCTACACTCTTCTTACTCTGCTGCTGTAACTGGAATTTACAGTAATTTATTAAAGTTACTGTAAAATTAATTCACAGCAAATTCAATGTAAATGAAATTGAAACAATGTATTTGAATTTGTAACATATTACTTTATTTCTCTGTATTTTCATTTATAGAATGTTTATTGTGTTTTCATGTACACTGTTGCAGGATTAACACAGTTTAAAATGTACACCTTTACCTGTAAAACACAGAGAAAGAAACCTACAACAAGCCTGTAGCTTTATTTATTTTTATTTATTTGTAAGTGGAACATACAGCATCCTTCTTAACAGATAAGACATTTTAATAATTTGAGCCTTGTGTGGCTGTTTTGACGGACCCTATCATGCATGTGGTATTTTTCCATCATGTCATGGTTCAGTTAGAGGAAAAGTGCTCATTAGCACGTTCCTGTCAACCCAATAATAAGAAGAAGATCTGGTTGAAGTGGCCGAGCCGACCAAACAGTCGGGTCAACGCACAGGAAAATATTTCTCACTCATATACTGTGAAATGAGATTAAACCGGCTGATCTTAACATAAGAACAAAACAACAACAACCCAGTGACAGGAAGAAGTGCAAGTTGAGTTCATTTTAGAAAGTAGAGTAAGCACGCCCCCTTGTGTCTGCAACTTTCAGTGCCGCTTTGGAGTAATTGCCAAAATGTTGAACTCATGTAGAAACCAGCGTAATAATAGTTGGATGGTTAAAAGGTTTCCAGTCTTAGAGATATCTTCTCTTAAAGCTTATTTCAGTGTGCAGTGAGTTTTTAATTTAGAAATGTAGCCCTCCTGCAAGACATCGAAAACAATAATGTGATAGCTTTAAGAACTGAGTAAAAAAATGTATAATTTATCTGGATGGACAGCAAATTAATGACTTACACTGCTGGCAGAGATTAGAAATGAGTATGACAGAGGGACAGCCTGGGTTGAGTGGGGAAAGTGGACATATTAGACAAAGGATGCTGAAGGCTGCTAGGGAGGAGGAAAAGAGGAAGACTAATGGCTGTAGTGAAGGAGGACGTGGAGAATCCTGCTGTGACAGAAGAGGATGGTAGGGATGGGGTGAGATGGAGGGAGAGGATCTGCTTCCTTGTCTCATCCAAAAAAATAAGCACAGAAAAAATAATACATACAGTAGGTAAAGTATCCATGAATAGGTGGATGTTCTTGAAAGCAACGGAAGAAAAATGATCATTTAATCTAAGAGCCGTTTTGAGTTTTTTTTACTGACAGATGTCGCTTCCTCTTCACAGACATGAGCAGCCATCTCTCTGAAACACCTCTCTACAGGCCAACAAAGCCCACAGAGAGACACAATCCCAACCCAGAGGGACGGCAAGCCAAAGGCAATGATATCACTGAGACGTGGCACAAGGCACTTATTACCACAGATGGATCGATAGCACTCTGGGTCTCCTGGGGAGTTTGGAGGACCACCGAGGGGGAAAGAACGCTCGTTCTGTCTGCGTGTGCTTTTTCAGCAGTGGTCTCCATCCTCGGTCTCGGCAGCTTTAATTGCCTGCCTGTTCAAGCAGGAGTTAAGCTGATTTGAAAGTGCCCGCTGAGAGGCAGGAGCAGGGAGACGCACAGGAGGAGAGGTGATGCAGAGCCTGTGGGCATACGGTGGACCTCGACCTAGATAATATTTACTCTTGCCATCTCCCAATAGAAACGAGAAATAATACAACAACAGGCGTGTCCTGCCAACAATTTGTGTCTGTTTTAGTTCAATTCCTGTTAAACTCCATTTCAAGCAGACCAAATTAGGCAGACAGCAAAAAGAAAAATGAGGTGACGAAACTCCCTTTTGTGCCATCTGAAATCGTTCCAGCGCCTTTAAAAATATCTTTAAAGAGTACTGATGTTGCGAGTGAGAACATGTTCACAAAGAGCCTTTAGAGGGAGACAAATGAGAGCACATCAGCCGGTGTCAGAAGCGACAGTCGAGCGGGATAAGAATAGACACAGCAACAGGTGGCAGGGATTGATGATACGTAATTAAATTCAACAGCTCGTTTCATTTTATTTGTGAGATTTTGCCGGGGATTAAAGGCTCTGATAATTATCCCCTGTTTCATTTGTGTTTGCAGATGGAAGAGGAGGAAATGCCAGTCACACTGCTTGCAAAAAGAGCGATCACACAGCTTCTGTGCCAGCATCCTGCAGATCCTCTTTCTCTCAACACACGCGTGAAAAATGCCCGACGTGATGTACATTTTGTTTATTATGTTTCACGTTAAGACATCTTAAAATATCTTCTTCCGTGACTTTGTGGTTCGCTGTAGCCTCGTGCAAACTGTAAAGGTGGAAGTGATCTAATCTAACCATCTCACAGGAAATAGCACTAACTCTAGCACTAAAGCTGAGCTGCACTTCAGTGCTTTTGACATGATGTTCTCCTGCACCCGGTGTGGATTGCAATATTGCACCGCTTATCGTTGAATCGAGCATCAACGTCTCCAGCAGAGAAACCCTCACCGCTCGTGTCTTTGATGTATAACAGCACCAGAAAGGGCAAGTGAAGGTGCACAGCAGTGAGTGGCAGCAGCTTTGCATCAACCAAAGCATCGCCACACTTTTATGCATTTCATACATCGCGGAGAAATAAGGGCTGCTGTTCCCTGATGCATCTCTCAGCAGGTCTGGACACACCTGTGTATTAAAATAACTCCTGCTCTTCCTGCTTGGCTCATTCTTGCTTGCAGTCGGCTTAATTTGAAAAATGTTTCTCCTGCTGCACAAACATTACAGACCCCATGTGAGGCTCCCCATGCTGAGTTTGGGCCTGCGTTTTTGCAGTTCACATTTATGTGTATATATGTATATATTTTTTTTTAATTGCAGAAGTGGGCCATGTTGAAATTAGACACAACTACACCCTCATACCATTTTTAACCCTGACAATTGTATATTGAATGTTTATATAATAAAGTTGTGTCCTTATCTTTTGAAAAAATCAGCAGTCTACTTCTCTTTTAACCCTCTCTATCAGCTTGATGTGTATTTTACAGGCCTCACTGAGGAACTGATGGAGAAGACTTGTTTTACCTTCTCGCAGTCAGTCAGCCTGAAACCATCACCTGCTGAAAGCCTTCTGTCAGTGTCTCCACCATCTGATTTTCATTAGGAGGTTGGCATGAGGGTTAATATATTTCTGCCACCTGCCCCGCTGAAAAAATATTTTGATTGCTGCACTTACACATGCATTCAGGCCTGAAATGTCTTAAAATTAATCTTTCAAGGTTAATTCTTCATTTCATGATCTACTGACTTGTAAACCTTTAAATCACTGCTTTTTTAAACACTTTTTAAAGTTAGAGCAGAGAATGCTTATTAGAAAAAAATATATATTTTCTTTTAAACAGAGACATCAACAGAGACATTTAAACACAGACATCATTAACTGTGCTACAGCTAAGATTGACTCTGATGGTGACATGAGATGATAAATGAATGAAGCCTTGAGCCAGTCCTGATTTCTTTACATTTTGCCAGGAAAATGGAAATAGGTGCATTGATTTGAAATATAGTGGAAATACATGCATGCATCCATGGAAGTAGAGTAAGGCAAAAACAGTCTGTATGATTCAGTGTTTGGTATATGTAGTGTTCAGGAACAGTTTTCTAGGCTTCTTGAAGGACATTCAAAGCTCTTCTTTGGGCGTTTGCTGACTTTTGTTCTGTTCTCTGATCAAGATGATCCACATTGATTCAATAATGTTGAGGTCTGGGCTCTGGGGAGGCCAATCTATGACTGTAAAACTGCATTGGCAGTGTATTTGGGTCATTGTCATGCTGAAAAATTAAACTGTTGCCAGTCAGATGCTTTCCAGATGGTGGAGCAAAATCTTACAATACTCTTCGGCATTCATAATTACATACATTTTAACGCTTTAATGCAAGCGCTCCAGCACCACTGGCTGAAATGCAGCACCAAACCACGGCCACCACCATGTTATACAGACAGCTGCAGACACTCACTCTTGTACCCTGGGCCAGATTATCCAGTGGGTATTCTGGGCACATGCATGGATGTACCTGATGTCTCTGGTAGATTAAAGTAGTTTCTATTTTTCCTCCCCCTTCTTTCCCCCTGCACTGCTGAGGGTAGTCTCTCCCAAAGTCAGGTAGCTAGTGAATATGGTACTTCAAAAACAACGGAAATAGACATGTTTAAGGCCCAACTCTTATGAAAATTCACATTTGTTTAACCAGTTTGGGAATGTAACATTGCAGTTAACTTGAAAGTTCTTTAGATATTCAATAAGAATACGTGCGTTAATTTGGAGGTTACCTCCCAGTGGATTTATGACTTAAAATGTTGGTTTGATCTCAATAAAGGAGCCATGGTGAAAGAATTAAACCCAGAGAAAATTTCTGTTTTACAATTATTATTATTATTATTATTATTATTTAATTTCTAAGTGGACACATGCCAAAAGTGCTTTTCCCGAGAAAAGCTCTACTTCATTATATGTGCATTTGGCTTTATTCACTGGGCATGAGGTACTGGTGTGTGTGAAATGTTTGCAGTTTTGTCTTGTTATACAATATTTGAAATGTAAAAAAACAATCAAAAAACTACATTTTCAGAAATATTTGTGGGTGTTTTCTTGTTTGTTTGTTTCTTTGTACTACTTAAACACTAAAGTGGCCCTCCAATGAGACGACAGTGCCGCAGGGGCCCACAGCTCATTTAAGTTTGAGGCCCCTGGTTTAAATTAACAGCTGCAACATCTAATGTGGAAACAGAAAATGTGTCTGAGTGGTCATATTTACCGTTTCCAAATTTAAAAGTTTCAAAAGGCGACGCTGTAGGAGAATGAAGAATAAAGACAGAAACGATCATCTTTTAAAGGCTTCAGAAGTTGTTCGTTGGCTGAACTTTGCCGACCTGTTGTTGATTTTGTTGTACAAACGCATAAAGGCTAAAGGTTCGTTTTAAATTGCATATTCTCGATTTTGTGGAGAAGTTATCCAATGGGCTGCCGGTGTACACTTTTAGACCCGCCTTCTTGTGGTTGCTATGCCTACTCCGCGTTCCTCTCTGATTGAAGGGAGGAGTAGCCAATCAGCGCTGAGCTGGGCGGGAGTTTGCGCTCACACTGGAAACTGCCTGGTGAATTTCTACTACTAACATAGAACCGCTCGGGGTACGCTCAAGTGTCGAAGCCGCTGAAAGCCCGGGGATGGAAAATGTGCGATAAGCTTTGTCTGAAAACTCCGTGCAGGTAATACATTCTTCATTTTCCTTCTGCCTTCCTTTGTGACATTCACTGTAGGCAGAAATAGCCTAGAAAGACTGCGCTAGTGCTACCGCTATTAAAAATATCGGGCACTAGTAGACACGCTTATTTGACATCTGAAGCGAGGGAAATCCAGCTAACGCTGAAGGAGAAACTTGGGTGAGACAAGTACGTGGGTATAAAATATAAGCTATGGCCAGAACCTGAACTTTACCTTAATGTTACTGCAGAGGCACTTGCATTTTGTTTTTTGGTCCTGCTAACGTAAACATGTTTAATAGCCTGGGTCACACTGAGAGGTTATTTCTGCTCTGTGATGCTACTTTGCAGTCATTTGGGGGACTTGAGTGAATTTATTGCCACAGGGTTGTGTCATTGGGAGGTGAACTGCTCGAAGATGGGGTTTCCTGCATGCTGAAGCAGGTTGTCTTTCGTTGTGATGATCGTTACTAGACAAGTTTATGCAATCATGGAAACCTTTGACTTATAGGCCGGTGTCGATACTGGTGTTTAAGAGTTTAAAATACTGTATGCTCGTACAGGTATATCTGTGATAACCTGAAAGCAGCTGATAATATCAGCTGTGGTATGTGCGTGACCAGTGAGGATGCCCACAAGGTGGATCAGAACCAGTCCTGGGTTAACTGCTGGACATCACAGATCTCACACCCACTGTGGGGCTTCACTGACTTGACTGTAAATGTATTGTCCTAGATATCCTTTGTCAGTTCTTAGAAGTGTAGCAGGCTTCACCGAGTGACTTGAAGACATTCACCGAGTGACTTCTTCTAATACTTCCAAGCAATAGGTTTATCATTTAATAAATGGACATATTCTCTGGGTTGTGGGCTACATTTCAGTTTGCATGCCTTTTCTGTACCTTTAAAGACACTAAACCGAGAGTTGAAACACGATATCAATAGAACATGGAAATCAGCTGATACCAGCCCCGTTGACTCATATTGGTTATCTGCAAATATGATAGCAAGAGCCACTGGCAGTTCTCTGGAACAATTGGGCAAATAAAAAACAAAAATATTAGACCAATAAAACAAAAATCAGCATCAGCCGGTGGCCAAATGACTGCTCTAGCGTCTTAAACGTTTGTGAAATTCTGGGCCAACACAATGAGTGAAACACTCAACTTAACTGAACACTCAACTCAAGTGTTCAGTTAAGACTGAAAAAGACATATTGGCAGTTTCATAATGTCCTGATTGTCGGTAAACAAGCAAACCTACATGTAAATCAGATCCACCCCCTCTCTCCACGTTCTCTCTGTCACTCTGTTGACTGCTGTCAAATAAAGGTAGATTAAGTAGTGTTAGCCTAATCTTGAATCCACTTGAAAAGGTGAAAGACGTGAAAAATCTTCAGGTGTAAGTAAAAGCTAATTTAATTTTGTTGCATCACTTTTGAGGTGCAAATCAACCACTGTCTGGTTGCACCAAAGAAACCATTGTGTGGAAATCCCCTTTTGACTGCTGATAGACATTCTCGCCATGACATTATGTTAGTTTGCAAACATGTATAGCGTGAGCCGCAGTGTTTGCAACCTCAGACTGTAGCACAGCTGTCTTTCTCTGCGTGTCTTTGAAACCAAGTGGCAGGAGTTGAGAGTTGAAAGCTGCCGGGATCTTTTGATATGAGAGAGGTAAACAACACTCTCCCTTGTGCCTTGACTACAAGAAGGTTCTGCTTCCTCCTGACTGTGAGTCAGGATGAGTGGGATGCAGAGAAAATACTGAAAGGAGGTATTTTACTATCATTAAATAAAGTATAATGCAGCAGCGTCGGGAGGAATGGATTTCTATTCTCAACTCTTTTGTTTACAGACGTCATTAGAACGGATCGCATTTGATCGCTCGCTGTTCATTCACTCACTGAGCTGCGTGTTTGTTCACACCCCCGATCTCTGCCTAAAAATCTGATTACACATGGACCAAAAGTTAGATCTCGATGTAGAAGGACATGTATACTGGTTTCAACATAAATGACGATGCGGTCTAAGTTTGTCATTTTTATTAGGCCGTTTGATGTTGTGCGTTTATTTTGTATTTTGGTTATAGACATTTATAAGGGCGTGTGTTTGCATTGGAGTTTTCTTCCTGGGAGTCTTAGTCTATATTCGGTATGATATCTAGATTCATGTGCATTATGTTCGGTCAAACTGAAGCCATCATCATAGGTTGAGTCTTAAATCAGCTAATTTGGCATTCGCTGAGTAGTTGCTTGTGAAGATGCTGATGTTTAGCTGATTATGTGGCGAAGAGCTTATACCACGGCAGTCGCAAAGAATCTCTGCTCTTCCCACAGTATTCAACAGAATTTAATCAAACTTGTACGCACCGATCACTTAATGAGTCTTCACTCGTACTGTATTCAAGGTCAAGGTCATACTTGTCATTTTAGGTGGCATTTTTCCAATTTTAACCAGAATTGCTGCTCATCCTTGAGTATTGTGTGATTTTTACCGAACCCTGCAGACAGTAATCACCTAATGGATCTTCAGCCCAATTGGACTCAAGGTCGAGGGCACGTTTGTGGCTTTTATGGGCAGCAACCTGTGAATTGTTAGAAAGATGAGTTTATTTATATATATATATATATTTTTTTTTTTAAAGAAGAAAAAAAAAGCTTTTAATGGAATTCAGTGTTTCACATAGACTTGGATTCTGTTTATCAGAGACAGATGGGCAAAAATGTTTCAATGAGTCCAAGTTACCCAGCGTAAAAGCCTCTGTGCGTGCGTGTGCGTGCGTGTGTGTGCGTGTGTGTGCGAAACACTGCATCTTTCAAGACAAAAGCACACAAACCTACAGATATTATTACGTGCCTGGTAAGGCTTTGCATTATCTCTGGAGCAGCTGAAGACAGAAAGTCTGGCTGTCTGAGTGCTGGACAGGTGCTGTGCAAGAGATATGGATAAATATTGTACGGTGAGACGTTGCACAGTTCTGCCAGTGTCCTGTTTTCCACGTATAAAATATTTGACTTTTCGTTATTTGGATTTGGTTTTAAGTCTGGGATTCACACGAACCATCCCAGCTCGTCTGCCTGGCTCTGTCTCCTTCACTGATCGTCACTGAACAGTGAAGAAGTTGGCAACCAGAGTTCTTCTCATCATTGCCAACTTACCAGCTGTGTTGCTAGATTTAGTCCTTTCACACTTATTTTATTTGTTTATTTATTTTTGTTGTTGTTTGTTTTGTCTAAATATTACGTAGTGCTGCTAAGCAAAGCACTGAACACTGACCACTGGCTATAAAAATGTATTCACATGAGCAGTGGTGCTCCAGGACTGATCATTACACTGGAGTTTTTGAAAGGGCAAAACAGTTTGGAGAGCTGTTGGTTAATAGGTTATATCTGTATTTACAAGAGGTGGGAATAACCAGACACCCCACAATATGATATTATTGGAATTTGTAACATTTTCCAGTATGATGATTAACCTTCCTGTTCTATGGGAATATAAGCAGAGTAAAATCAGCTAGCAGCCCATGGATTCGAGTCCCCTCGAGTTGATTCATATAGACTGATGGCAACATGTTGACAATCTATGCATTTTAAAATTTAGACAGTAAGTACTGAAAATCTTCAGCTCTGTCTCTGAGACTGATTGCATTTGGTCCAAGTCAGACACCATTATTTGTGCAATCGCCTTGTAATTGCCTTTTTATTTATTTATTTCTGTCCCGTCTCTCACCTCTCACGAGCCTGGTTCTGCCAGAGGTTTCTTCCTGTTGAAAGGGAGTTTTTCCTTCCCACTTTTGCCATATTCTTGCCCAAAGGGGAGGGGGGGGGGGCATTGATCTTTACCTTACTATATAAAGTGCCTTGAGGCAACTGTTGTTCTGATTTGCCACCATATAAATAAAATGGAATTGGATTGACTTAATCAAAAGGGGCCATGAGTGTGCAACACCACAGGTTGCATTTGTTTGGAGAATGTGAAAAAATCAGGCAGATATCATTTTTATTTTATTTATGTATCTATTTATTTTTTGTAGGGTCCCTAGGTGTAGGTGTTGCTGTCCCATTTGTACTCACGTGACTGAGCCGTTAGTTTACTCGGTTGAGCCGATTTAGGGAATGTTTGCTCGGCTAATGTTATAGGAGGATGGTGGTGCATGAGATGAGCCTCGTTTGTAGGATTCCCAGAGTGTTTTCGTGTATTTTGCAGCGTAACAGCACAGCAAACACAGTAAAATTGTTGTGGGAGACCAAAAGCATGAGCACCTAGGAATCATTCCAGGTGAGATATGTAGTAGTTACTGGTCATTATCTATGCAGCCACAGTGAGTGAGTAAGCCGGCCACCTGAGAAGATAATACAGGCAGTGAAAAAGTACCCAAACCTCTCGTGACACCCTCAAGCATTGCTGACTCGCACTTTCTCTCACCTGCTGCACACAGCCAATTACCGAACCACATACACTCCTTTGCAACCTGATATTTACCCCTAGAGGCAGGCAGAAGAGGAAAAATAAAAAGAGCTCCCTGTTCTGCATTTTAATTTGAAAGCACTAGATGCTCGCGCTGAACTGATGCTTTAACCTGTTCCAACAGTCCTTTGGCTTGACCAGTCAGAAATGCTCATGTGCACACAATTGAGCTCTCCCACGAAGCATTATAGGAGCCACGTGATCAATTATACATGTGCGTCTTCATATGTAGGCTGGAGCGCCGCAAGGCCTTCCCTTGTCTTTGCCAAGCAGGGCAAGACCTAGAGACAGGAAATATGAGACAGGAAACAGTCAAGTGAACCTCTTATGTAATAAAAGAGAAAACTTTCAGTTCTGAGCTGCTCTTTATTTTACAGTAAAATAGTTTTTGTAAAATATTGTGTACTTTTAAAGCAGTTTGAGTTACGTGTAAAGAATTTGAATGAAAACAAGGTTTTAAAAACATAAAAAATGTGTGTAAAACCACGACCTGTCATGAGTGAGTCCAGCCAACGTCCTCCTGTAGCAGATGGGAGGGTCCCGAGGCAGGATGGAGGACTGAGCTCGCCCCTTCGGCTCTCGCCCTGGGTCTGTTTCTGAGTGCTCAGCAGAGCGAGAAGGAGCGTTGAATTAAAAAGAAAAAATTTGCTTAACAGGAACACGGAGAGTGACTTCAATTTAAGATTATTTTAATTACTTCAGATTAAAACTAAAATCAGCCACCAGAGGGGAAACCTCTGAGTCAGTGACAGGTTGTCTTTTCATTGAGAGTTTGGAGTAATACAGCTGTATTTATTGGGTTGTTTTATGTGTGGTGGTGGTTTAATTTAATAGAGAATCTGCAAAAATGTTTCATTTTTTCCATTAATGAAGAAATGTATCAAGCAGTACTGCTCAAAGTTGTTGGTTGCAGGATGAGGAATTTACTCTTTCCTGTGCCTAATACTGTAAATATGTTTTTAATGTTGATCAACCAAAACAAACAATTTAAGGAGTGGAAATCCAAGACAAAATACTAACTGGTTTTCACCGGGACTGTTTGACTATTCTTTAAAGATCACCCGACACCCCAGACTGGTCTCAAATGACTGAGAGTGGTACCGCACCTGTAATATGCGCGTTTTAACTGGTACAGTTTTGAAATATAAAGGAATATTACACCATGTCACCTAATCTTACCAAGTCTCACGTGCTTTGCGAGTGTGATACCGGGTACATACTAGTCCAGCGGTCCCGAACCTTTTTGCACGACGGGCCGGTTTAATGTCAGACAATATTTTCACGGACCGGCCTTTAAGGTGTGGCGGATAAATACAACCAAACAAAATGATACGACCAAGACAAAAACTGGTATTTTGTAAATATAATAATAAACGCAAATTCACTGTGTAATTGTGTAACTTTGTTAGCAGCGTCCTCCTGAAATGCGCCAACAACAGTGAGAGTAACATCCTCCTCTCTGCCCCTTAATGCTCTCTGGTCACTACGGTAACGCTTAAATATTTCTTTCAAAATAAGACACACAACTACAACACGGGAAAAGACCCAGGGAAACCGAGTTAATGATAAAAACCCTGAAAACCATGAATTTCACACCCGAGCCTCAACTCTCGCGGCCCGGCACCGATCCATGGCCCGGGGGTTGGGGACCGCTGTAGTAGAGGGTTCACATTTCTTTTGTTAAATGTGAGTCCCCAAAGTGTTTCTAGATGCTTCCCCAGCAGCAGTAGTAATGGTTTGCTGCTTTTCTTTGTTTTCCGTTGCAACCTTGTGCCATAAAGAAACAAAAATGATTCAATTCTGACTAATCTACCCTTCAAAGAATCTTCTTGTCACCTCCACTGCTGTCCTTTTAAAGAGCGCTTCCTGAATGCCATATGTGACTATAACAAAAATAAAAACGTGTGCTTCTCTAGCTGTGCATAGCTCTCGATGAGCGTCTCTGGCCTTACGCAGCTGGCCGTGCCAAGCTGAGAAGTGATGCTCGGCTGGCACGTTGTCATAGACTGGACTGACTGGAGCTGCATGCTGCAGTAACAAAAGCGCATTCAGGCCGGGACAATGGGGAGCTGACAGCCCGGGTTGTGTTTATCACTCTGCTTTTTCTTTCGCTCTCGTTGCTTTCCTCCTGTTTATTGTGTTTGCCGTCTCTCTGCTTCTCTCTTTTGGTCTCAGTCATTGAAGGCCTGTGCATACGTTCACCAGGCAGCGCGTTTGTCACTGTAAGAGAATAGCTGTGCACAGTGTTGCTTCGTCATTAAACACAGGGTGTAATTCTGTCACGGTAGTGACAGCGATCTGATTGTTGGGTTCAGCGTGTCATCGTTAAAGTGCAGGCTCTGTTTTAGCGCGCTTTTGTTGACTCATTTGTTTTGTGGGCAGCAATTTGTGGGTGCTGAGGTAGTTGTCTATAATTGTAGCAATCATGTTTTTCTTATAATAGACCAGCAATGAATCACCAAGAGGATTTTGGATGTCTGGTAAGATCACAGTCTCATGTGGACTATTGATCTAATCTTTCAGCCTCAAGAAGCAGCCCGACTGTCTGTTTTTGTTTTGTTTTTGTGATCAATCACTTTAATGAGTTTGTTTAAAGGATATCAGCAAGACGTGAAAACGCTCATTGCAAATTGGCAGAGATTAAGCCAGCATGCTGAAATACCAATGCCCATACATTTTCCATTTACATGATGCAAGAGCAACAAATCCTAATAGTCCCGGAGCTAAGGCGGTCCAGCATCCGAGCATGTGATTTGCTTGAATGTTTATTATTAGACTCATAAAGTTAAAGCAGTCAGTCTAATGATGAACTTACTAAAAGTTCTTTTTGTTTTTTCAAGCAGAAGTGAAATATTTTTTTTGGTTTAAGTTTCTCAGAAGTACGAAGGGAGTCCCAAAGTCAGGTCTCCAAAGCGGTGGGGACATAGAGAAACTGTTTGTATGGCTGTTGGCCCCACTGTGGTGGTTGGTCCTTCCTCCCAAACAAGCATGTGCGGCTTCGCTGGGATGCTCAGTCTTGGCTTGGCAGCCCCTGAAAATGGAGCTCCTGTTGAACGCTACCGCCAAGTGTGAACATCGCGCAGTTATTTAATTTTTGAATCCAAAGGGTGATAAACCGGTTGAAGTTCATCGCCAATTGACGGAAATGTACAGACAGTCGTGCATGGATGTCAAAAACGTTCGCAAGTGGTATAGAGAGCTTACAGCCGGTCGGCAGGCGATTCTGCTCCGATGACGAGGTGAAAGATGAGGTTCAACCCTTCCTGAAGGACATGGCGGTCAGCTGGTATCATATGGGCATTCTGTCACAGCGTCTACAAAAATGCATCGACCCAAAATAAATAATTCTTCAACCTTTAAAATGATGCAAATATTATAGAGAATAAACATTTTTTTATTTCTGAAAAAATAGGAGACCTTACTTTTGGGGTCGCCCTCGTAAATATATTGTTGTCATAGACTGTATCGTACAAAGGTTTGTGGTCATTTAGTTATCTCATTATTCTTATTATCCTTACTGTAAAACAGGAAATCTCCGTCTGTCTCTCTGTTTGTTTCTTTGTTCACAATCTCCTCCTACACAATCGGAATTTGAGCTACAAACTTGGCACTTGGGTACATTTTCCGTGCAAACAGTGACGTCGCGACAGCTCCCTACCATTTATGCCAGCACTTTGGGTGTGAGCACTCACTCTGCAGTTTTCCTTGAGTGATAATTCACCACTCAAGTAAAACCTCCACATCAGAGCTGCTGTAGGACAAGAAGAAGAGAAGTCAGAAGCAAAGGTTTTCTTTCAGAAAGCCTTTAACGACATGTTATTCTGTATAATCTGTGAAACTCTCAGCACTGATATTTGTTTTTGGTTTTTTGCATTATGCCATTTTAATTTCACATTGTCTCATTTATATCGACAAAAACCGAATGATGCATAATATAACATCATTGTGTTATAATGTGATATTTGTTGCATTCATACAACGCCTTATAAAAGCATTGAATTTCATGCTGAGCAGCATCAACAGGCCCAACAGTACTGCAGCATGGGCATGATCTAGTAAAACTAACCAGAAATGTTATAAATGAAACTCATGTTTATGGAGGCTCTTTAACATGATCCAAGTTTATCGTGTTTAAATCATAACTGATTACTGGAAACAGCCTTTTTTATTAAATTAGCACAGCTGAAAACTGTTAACATTTTTTAATGTTTTAATTATGCACTCCATACTGTGTACATTAATGCCACTGTTTTGCACATGTCCAACTACCAACCTCTGTATATTTTATATATTTTATTTTATTGTTTACTCTATTTAATTTGTAAAATATGTATACACACACACACACACACACACACACACACACACACGTAGAAAAACATATTTAGTATACACATCCAGTAATGCATATACTCTTATATATTGTGTGTGTGTGTGTGTGTATATAGATATAGATATAGATATATAGATATAGATATAGATATAGATAGATATAGATAGATAGATATAGAGATATAGATATAGAGATATAGATATAGATAGATATATAGATATAGATATAGATAGAGAGATATAGATATATATATAGATATAGATATAGATATATAGATATATATAGATATATAGATAGATATCTATATATAGATAGATAGATATAGATAGATAGATAGATAGATATATCTATCTCAGATTTAGCCATTCTTATATTTTGCTTGTTTTACGTTATTCTATTTTTGCACATCTCTGTTGCTTGTGAAGCTTGCACACAAGAATTTCACTCACATGTACTGTACCAGTGTACCTGCACATGTGACGTGACAATAAAAGTGATTTGGATTTGGATTCTGCTAATCAAAGAATGAATGCATTTGTGTAGCTGAGTATCGTAGCAGCTTTCTGGGTCTCTTCTGTCTCGATTGTAGTTTTAAAACAGGAGCCACTCCCTTCACAGAGCCTGAAAACAGAGAGAATTCGGAGACCCCCAGTGTACCATCGATGAAGAGGAGAAGTATGTCAGTGTCTCTGCTCTGATATATGGACAACTGTACCTGTGAGAACCATGGGTACAGGTCTGTAAAAGAAGTAGTACGTACTATTGTTGAAAACTTCCCAAATTAATTATTATTTCTCAGAGCAATTTGTTTTAAGCTGAAATTCAACCTACAAAAGCAAACGCACCAGACGATTTAGACCGTTTTTTCATATTAACATCAGCACTTTGACTTTTTAAATTAGAAATGTCCCTCTGTAACTCTGTAACTGTGTATCCAGTAGAAATGTGAAAAATTCCTTTGATCAATAATTGTTCTGCCATGGATGTCGTGGAGCTGTCCTGGTAGACACACCTCTGTAACATTGTAACAACAAATAGGAGGATCTGAGCGTGTGCTCGACATTCCTCAGCCTCCCCTTTAAGGTCTATGCCAGGGTGCTGGAGAAGAGTCCTTCAATCCAGGAGGGATAATGCACTTTTCCCCTGGTTGTGCAAGACTGGACCAACTCTTTGTCCACTCGAAGATTTGGTGGACAGAATTTCAAGGCACAGCCAGTAAGCAGAGGGTGGTTTGGTGGCCTTGGGATGACCTCTCTGCATTTTGCTGATGATTTATCAGACGGAGACCTCCAGCTGGCACTGGGGCAGTTTGCAGCCAAGTGTGAGGTGTTGGTGATGACAGTTAGAAGCTCCAAGTCTGAAACTGTGGTGGCGTGCCCACTGCAGGTGCAAAGGTTTAAGTATCTCGGGTTCTTGTTTTTGGGTGATGGATCATAGATGGTTTTGATGTGGCTTCAGCAGTGATGGATTGTGCTGAAGAGGTAGCTGAATGTAAAAGCAAAGTGGTCAATTTTATATGTCAACCTCAGAGTAGACCTCCTAAAGTGTGGGTTTCTCTGCTAAGGCTACTGGTCACATGGCCCTAAAGGTGGTAGACTACGCAAGGAAATTATTTTTAGTATTAGCTAATCAGTTAATGAGTTGTTTCTTCGGTGCTTATAATGTATGTAGTCCCGTTCCACGTGTCATTCTGTTAGCAATGATGAAGAAAGTAAGTGGAAAAAAAATACAATCCAAAATCTGAATATTTTGTAATGAAACTCGATTTTTAACAGGTCAGTGCACACAGGTTTGATATGATGGAAGGAAATGACACGTCCACACTGATGTCTTGCTCTAAATTACTGTCCTCAGTAGTGAGTCATCCCATTGGCAGATGTGGCAGAGCAGTGCTGGAGTCTGTTGGTGGCGGTGACGGGGAAATTGGGCCTGACACAGAATGATCTCTCCTCCACACTTCGCCAAATCAGGTTTAAAACTGATAGTGAAGGACAGCAGAGCTGCTCCGCAGTGCAGCAGACGCCGGTCGCTTCATCGGTTCGGTCCGCCTGCCCTTGTCCTCTCTCACACGGTGTCTCACATCTGCACTTGGGTAACAGCAGTAAGTCTGACTGCTGTTTCTGGTAAATGAATTCATGAATTTAGGGATCATTTAAAGACGCTTTGTTCATTCGTAATAATTCTGTTGATTATTTTTGAGACAACATTTTCCTGTCATTCCCATTTCCCCTCCAGATTTCGTGCAATCGGTAGTTTAGAAGCCAGTGTTATTAAATCTTGTCAGTATTCATGGATTATAAATATCCATCTGTATAATATGCACATGTTGCTATATCAGATTGTACAACTCATTTGGTATTAATAGATGATGCAAAGCATTCTGAAACATTTAGTGATTGTTTGCTTCCTTCTTGTCCTTCAGCTGTTCGAGGGTTTATTCACCTATCCGATTCTGCGGTGTGGCTCGTTTGTTTTATCTTTGAGTCACACTTTGCCTACGTGTCCTTTTTCTTCCTTTCCTCTGTTCCTTTGCCTCGTTTTCTAACACCTGCTTTGCTCCCAGAGCTTGTTACAAATGCGCCTCCTCCGAGGTTAGCAGGGCATCTTTATTTTATGCTCAACTGTGTCATTACATTTAACCCAATTCCATTTTTATTTTGCTTTTTGAGCCAGATGAGGATGCCGGTGTCTGAAAGCGTGAGGAGACACATGGGGACTCGTTCCTCTGTCCTCTCAAGCAGAGGAAGGAGAAAGGCAGGTGGAGGTGGTGAGGAGGCGGGAGTTTGGGTTGACCTTCCCTTACCCTCCCTTCTTCCCTCCTCCCTCCCGTCAGAGAGACATCTGCTAGTAGAGCCGTCGCTGGCAAAAGCGAGAGGAAAGGAAATAAAACTGAGATGCTTAGTATGGGCGGAGAGGATGCATCATTTATATCCTGCTGGAATGAAATGAATTGTGGGTAGTTCATGTTTCTGTATGAGACCTTATTTCATTCCTTCCCATCTGCTTTTGTAAAGTCCTAATTTTTCATGGCAGCCATCTGTGTGTTGTCAGGCAGTGTGAGGGTGGCAGAAGAAGAGGTTAGGGTGTTTTTAATTGATAAGGCTGGCTGCATTTCCTCCCTGTGTGGCTGTTAAAGATATATTTTCCTCCTCGTGTTTAGTTTTAGTTGGATTGCCTGTGTTGCCGTTCTGCATCTGCTCGTCTTTGTGCAAATCTTCGGCCCGCAGTGCCAACGTCAAAAATAAAGGTTGATCGGGTGTGTAGAAAACAGAATTACCTGACGCCGATGAAAGGCCGTTTGAAGTTCTGCCAAAAAAGCATTTCTAAAAATAATTTAATTGCATGTTTTCTCAGAAAAAGGCATGTAAATGGTTTTGGTGCATTTTTAATTGGTGGATAATCAGTCCAATTTTCAGAGAGTAAATATTTGTTAATTTATATATTATTATACTTGATAAATATTCAGGACCGCCCGGGATGCTCTACTACATGTGCCTCTTACGTCAGACATGTTTCTCTGCATTAAAATATTCAAAAGCCGTACATGCTATGTTACCTTTATTGTGTTGCTTAACAGGAGGACTTTTTTCATCCCAAAGAGCAGAACAAGATTCAAGGAATCTGAGAACATGAGTACCACTGCCTATTTTTGAATTTGGCCACATATTTTGGTGCAATCCTCCAAGATAATAAAACACTAAAACAAATAAATAAAAAATGATTTTAAAAAAGCTAGAAATATTGGATGCAGCAGATCGTGATATTGCTGTTAGTTTGGTTTGATTATTGCAGATCCAGCGGTCTAATATTTAACCTAATCTCACTTCACCTCGGCATCAGTGACCAAACATTCATATTCTACAAAGTTTGGTTCATTGAGAGGAAAAAAACTTGTAAACTATGGCCCAACTTTAGTGATTCACACATGACAAAAATTTGTATCACGGTATTTTTAAGACTGTTGTTTCTTAAAATTGAAGGCGATTAGAATTAACATGATTTCTGCACAATTAAGCCTTTATAAATTATAAGGAGTGTGTGGAATATAATGCACTTTAATGCCAACATTAAAAATAAAACAAATAAAATAAAACCACATAAATGTTAGACATATGACTGTAAAGTTGGTCCTTAACAGGTTGCTTGTTTTGTTGCTGTTGTTTTAAACAGAGAAAACATTTGGCCCATTGGTGTTAATGTTTCCACAGCAGAGCAGAACTTCACATGGACACGTCACTCTGTTGTCAGGAAAAACCTCCGTTAGGTTTGCCTTGCCTCGTTCCCCTCGGCGTTTGTGGACGAGATACCAGAGTCTGGTCTCTCCTGTCGATCTATCTGTACAGTTTGCTCAGCTGTTGACAGACTGTTGTGCTACCTAACTACCCAGCATTACCCAGCATGCTTTTCATTAGTGAAATTTTATAAATGTGCGATGAATCTTGTGTATTTATATATGATTTTTAGGTTTAGAACCATTATTGAGGAGGGTGCACAGTTGTACCTCCTCTCACTATACTCCACAGTCCTAGTAGTAACCAGTAATATAAGTCACTCGAGAGGCCACAGAGGACATTTTGCCTTCTCACTGGTCTGGTCAGGTGTAGCTAAAATTTAGGTCGGTGAAGAGTTTTGCAACTTGTGAATAGTTGACGAGTGGTTGCTGAAGGTTGCTCGCAGTGACTAGTGTGAAATTATTTGCAAGGATGTATTTTCGGTGCTGCACTGAAAACCTTGCGATTGCTTTGGTTGCTAGCAGACTCCTGGAGTTGCCTATATTTTGCATGGAAGATGCTGACGTGTCTGCAGACACTTATAAAGTACTCGTTATTCTGCACTGAAACTGTGAAAAGTGCAACGCCAACCAGAAACGGTGTCTGCTCACCTTCACAATAAAAGTTTGAAATGTGTTTACCGCAGAAGCGAGGCACAGCTTTTACTGTGAAGGCAAACGGGCTCTGTTTCTGGTTTTTTCTTACTTTTTCCAAGTTTCACTCTGGAGAGTAACCGGCAAGTGTTTGTACAAGTCGGCAACTTTCATGCAAACTATGGGGAACTGCAGTGATCTGGCAGCAACCAAAGCAATCACAGGGGTGGGACTGTTGGTGCTGCACCCTGCTAAACACGACATATTCAGTAGACGTGATCAATGAAACTTTATCAATATGTCATAAGAAACCGTCAGAGGTGTGTGTCTCACACCCCACACTGTGACATATTACAGCAACTCATGTTTCCAAATGTCAAAAGTGTTTAATTGCTGCCTAACACGTTTCAGCATGTTCACTGCTTGTGTGAGCAGTCAGTAGATGTTATACATGGCAGGAGCAAAAACTGTGCCCACATTTATTTCCTGAATAAAAAATGATCTGGAGTTTGAGAAATCAAGGTCACAGAGTGTCCCACTTCTTCTCGGGGCTCTGTTTGCCCCACAGCTGATTTCAGCTCAACCTCTAGTTGGAACCAGACGGAGAATGCTGGATGTCAGCTACTTCTATACATCCCAGCAGCATGGGTATGGTGCACACCTCTCGGGGTCTTTGTGCCTCTTTGTGCTGCGTCAGGACTGTGAGGATTAGAGCCAAAAAGTATATGTAATTAACTCAGATCTACGAGCAGGTTTCGGTGTCTTTGTGATGCGTCTGTTTTTATCTGGTGTGCTCCCTTTGCCCCCCTTTCTGCTTGCCTAAAAACCATCTGGTGCTCTGGTCAGATCTGCCGTCCCGCTGCACGGCTGCCGTGGAAATCTGTTCAGACAGGATTTATTAGTAGTGGGTTAAAACCTGTAAAATATTCTGACAATGTGGTCCAGTATTTCACTAAAATATTAGGATTGCGTTTTATAAATATCAGGTTTGGCCAATGATAATCATTTGAGGTACTGACAATAAGTTGTTGTGTTTTTTATTAAATAAATTGATTGATGTGCTGCTGTTTGACCTCCACCGCTGACTCGGCCCATATTAAAGGCCAAAGATGATGAATCTTATGGTGGCAGCGCTGCAGTATTCAGTCATTAATCATCTTCAGGAGTTTGTTTGGTTTGTTTTCCACACTGTACAGCAGATATGAAAATATTGGCAAAGTGCAGTTTCGCTGGAAATCAATACACTAATACCATTGATATTCACCGTGTAGCCGCTGCTCCACAGTATTTCCGTCCCTCCTGTGGGCTCTCCTCCTCTGCCAAACACAAAGCTGTCTGCAGGCCTCCAGTCCTGCTGCTGAGCTAATTACTGAGGTGTGAGGAGTTTCAGGTGTGTCTGTAGGTGTGTGTGTACTCTAGGGCTTGCTGTGTTGGTTTCTGTATGTGTTGCTGTTGTCTTATGGCAGGTCACCAGGCCCGAGCTGAATCTGTGCCAATAGAAGGAGAGGGCTGTTGTCAGCGCACACACACACACACACACACACACACACACACACACACACACACACACACACACACACACACACACACACAGCCTCTCAAACGCACACAGTCAGCAGAATAACAGATAACAGGAACCCTGCATGAGGGCAGCCCTGGGGAAACACTTGCCCCATTATGGATTCTCTTGCAAAGGGCAGGATTGCTTTGTGTATACGTGTCATTGAAGTGTTTGTGTTTCTTTGATATAATTGTGCATGCAGGGGATTAAAAGGTGCATGTTGCTCTGCTGCTGCAGTGCATTTCCTGCTGCCACCAGCAAATTAAAAATAACCCTCTCGTGAAAACGGTGGACGCACGACAAGTCGCATCTTAAGCTCTGAGGAGATGGGGTCACATGTTGTTCTGATGTCGTGCGATCTTTGATTTTCCTGTTGGACCGCTCGCACAGACGTGCATCGGCATGTTTCACAGGGCTTGTGTGTCAGTAATAAATTGAAATAAACTGTTGCAATCCACAAATGTTGCGCAGATAAGCAAAGTGTTTGTTGCAGGCATATTCAAACCTAAATGCACCAATAGCTGTGATGTGATGAAGTGCAGCACATGTGGAGACGTGAGCTGCCCGTCGTGCATCTCATCCCTTTCTTTTTTTTCCGTGGAGGTTACCTTGGTCTCTTCTGCCTCGTTCACTCCATCGACTGCTCTCTCTCTCCTCCCCTGTTCTTTCCTCCCCCATCTCTCCTGTGTCACCCCTCCTCCCTCTTCCCTTCGTTCTCTGAATTTATCCTTTGAAGTCATTTGTTCAGCTCCTCTCTGCTCTCCCTCAGGAGTTCCCTTCCTACGCTGAAGGTGTCTCAAGAGTTTCTGCAAAGCTGGACTTTGCTGGAAATTGTTTACGTGCGTTTTGCTGACACTTTGATAGTTTGTCACAGGGCAGAGGAGAATTTTTGACATTTACACATTTTATAGACTGTTACAAAGTGTCCTCCGGGTCATTTTCTTCTCCAGCATGTGGAGAAAATGGGGGGGGGGGATTTAGATGTCACACTTTTCTCTAATGCGGCTCTACCTCTTTCTTACAGATTGCTGTGAAGTTCTGAGTGAAGATGGCATTATTTCAGAACAACTTCTGGGTAAGTGTCTTGAAAACATCTTTAAATGCGAATAACGCTGCAGGACACGTGTTCGAGGATTGCAAGCACGTGCAAAGATCTCTAACTGAACTCGGTCACCTGTTGTAGCTGGACCACAGCTACGACTTACCCAGCTTCTCATTCATATTCTCCGTGGACAGTTGTGCCTCTCTGTTGTGCATCAGGTACAAACAGGAAGTGCTCGTTATCAATAGATACCAATCTTCTATTTAGATCTCAGCTTTCAAGCAGTCTCATTTAAATTCTGCTTCTAGGCAGAGATGATGGTGATGAATGGCTTTTAACTCGCAGTTACTAGTTATTATGTTAAGACTTGATTTATTTAATATAACTCTGTTACGTGGCCGATGTTGTTGCTGGGCATCAGTGATTTTTGGCAACTTGGTTTGAAGAAAATTAATTCATTTAAAAACCAAATCTTTCTGGTGAATGTCAGAGATGGCAAGTTAGTTGAAAGTTGTGGGAAACGTCACCCGACACTCTCCCTGTCACTTCTTTTCATCTATTCTGCATTTTCTTTTATTTTTGGCTGGTTTATAAAGAAAAAATAAAAGCCTTTCAAACCTACTTTAAAAAAAGTAGCTATAAATATTCTTATGCCAGTGCTGGCGATTTGTCTTTTGGTGGAAAATCAAAATCCAGAATCTTTGGTCGGAACCTGAATATTTTTATATGCAAAAAAATGCTGCAAAAGGAAAAGTCCAGTTATGTTTCCCTTCAGTCTTCACATTTTACTCGTATCTGTCTTTGCACACAGAAATTTAACGTGCAAACGAAGAGCTTAAGTAGAGCTGGGCGATATAAGATTTTTTCATATCACGATATGTTTTTTTCATTTCAGGCGATAACGATATATATCACGATATAAGCCAAATAACTATATTTGTAAGATTTAAATGTGCCGTTGCTCAAGAGTAAAATGTGAAATAATCTGCAGCTTGTTTTGATTTAAATATTTATTTCCCATAATAAGTTCAACAGGGCAGATGTACTTAAGGAACATGAGACTTCAGTTTCAGATAAATAAAGGCAAATATTGCAAACTACACAAAAGGCAGCCGCTAAAGTGTTTAAGTTTCAAAATAGAACAAACAAACAGACTAAATTGTCAATTCCACTTAGAAACAAAATATTAATTCTAAAAATAAATCTTAGGTCGTTTTACAGAAGAACAGACAAAATTGACTAACTTTTGTCAATATCAAATAAACTGAGAACTAAAAGGAAATTCTCAATCTCTCCTTGTTGTATAGCTTAGCTTTTCAAACAGTTTTAACAGTTACTTTAGTCTGACAAAAGCCGAATGACGAATCAGCGCTTTCAGTCAGAGATTGAGCATGCACCGCTTTATTGTATTTCCAGACTTGCTTTCGGCACAATTTACAGTGCGCGCTACTCTGTTTTTTGTCAGACTTGAAATAGCCGAAATACCTTCACACTACGGAACTTCTGTGGCCCTTCCGTTCGACAAGCTCTCCGGCATTGGAACCATCATCTGTTTTTTTCTTCGGTAACCTTCGCTCACGCTCTCGGTTGATTTTTCTCTAGTCGGCAAACTCCTTTCCTTCATGACCCGGGCTGCACGGCTGCAAAAACAAATACACATGTGCGCCTTGGCGCTTGTGCTGTACGTAACAAGTCACGTGACGTGACGCTGCGGCTGTGATTGGTTCGGCTCTGCGCTACTTAATTTGGATTGGCTGTTCTTTTTTTTTCTTTTTTTTTTAAGAGGACAAGAGGACAAGCCTATCGCAATGGTTTAATTTTTCTATCGAGAAAAAGTTATTTCGCAATACATATCGTTATCGTTTTATCGCCCAGCTCTAAGCTTAAGCCTAATTTACCGTCCCGCAAATGCGTCTGTGGACACCCGCCCACGTGCTCCCGTGCAGTCCTCCAAAATCTAGGTCTTGTGTCTGTTTGCGAAGCACAAAAACTCCAACGCATCGTTTAACAGATTCCCTGAGCTGGCGCCAGGTGTTTACAGCGTCTCACCAGAGTTCTTGTGTGTTCACCACCACTAACTATACATCATGTCCTGAATCATCACCTCTCTAATATGACATGTAAGAGAAAAAAACAGGGTAATTAAAAGCCTGACAGCGGCAGGATTTCTAACCTCGGATTAGATTACACTCAATTTTGCAAGTATTAAAAAAACTAGTATGACTAATTATGGCATTAATTGGCTTAATTTCTCAGAGAACAGCGGCCTCATTAGTAGTCTTACACCAGTGAACTAAGCACAGGAGTGAAACTCTCCCACATGCCTCTGTGACTTTGTCAGCTGACAGCTTTTTCCTTCTCTCTTTGTCCTCCTCTTTGCTTCTGTCCCAGCCTACCTAGTACATCTATTTCAGGTGCGCCCTAGTTTTTGGCCTAACAGACAGAAAAGTTTTGCACATTGAACTAATATTTCCAGACTTTCAATTAAGGTGCAGAAGACACAGTTTAGAACAGAGACTCTCGAAGTTTAGTTCATTGAGCCGAGGTTCGGTTTAGGGCCGGAAAAGAAAAATGACCCATCTAAAGTCATTAATTTATAGCACCAGAGAACCTGCACAGACGGGGGGACGCACTTAAATTCAAAAGTCCTGTAGTATAGTTAACTGTAGCCACACCCCTTATTTCCCATCATGCCTCATTTCCCATCACTGACTTAGTAGTCGGTAATAAGTTGTCTGTTTTATGTTTCAGTGCAGTTCAGAGGAAGCTGATTTATGCTGAATGTTGGGATCTTTGTGCCAGGTTATTTAAGGTGGCCGTCACAGCACCCATATTTGGAAACCCGATACTGTTTATTGGTATTAAACAGTATTTTATTTTTGCATGCAGTCACAGGCAGCGCAGCACGTTACAGAGGGCCTCCTGAGGCAGTTTGAGAATCTCGTCATTGGAATAATTCAAGTTCTTATAGAAATGAACTTTACCCCATGATGATTGTATTGAACTTGAGCCTATGGTGAGCAGCTGTTATTACCTCTCCTGCTCATCTGTCAGACTCTTAAAGCTGTAGTGTTGTTTTGCTTTTTTCTTTACTGGTCAATATGAGCTGTCGATTGTCTTTGTGCTGAACATATAACTGCAGATTTGCAGGCAAGTAGAAAAGCAAAATCTAAAGAACAAATGAGTAGACGTACTTGTGCGTCTATACATATTTCCCATTCAGCCTGCTTTCAGAGCCAAATGGCTTTGAAATACAAACCACTCTTTAGTTAATTAGGCAGCACAGCCACTCGGGGACAAGCCACACACAGAGCCTCGGCTTGTTTGGCTCAAGAACATTCACAGCCTCTCACAAAGCCTCCTCATAGCTCTCTGTCCTTTCCCATTAACTGAATGAAAGCTGTGCTTATGGTCCACAGGAGGAAGCATACCGGCTGTAATTAAGTGCATCCTTAGCAAATTAAGGCGCTGCTAAGTCTTGGGAACAGAATTCGTTTCTCTGTAAGGATTCGTCATGCTCGATCATTCCAGGAAACGTAATCGCACTCAGAAATAATCATCGAGGTATATAGAATATAAAATATTTCTTCAGTATGCTTTGATTTCGTTTGCTGGTTCTCAGATGTCATCACTTTGCGAGTGTGTCAAAGGATTCAGACAGTTTTTCTTCTCTTGATTCTCCCTTTGCCTCGAAGGTAGAGAAGCTAAAATAGTTTATTTCAGTGGCTGAACTGAGTGGCTCCACAAAGGCCCGGTATAAGTAAGATAAAGAAGGATTACTTGGAACTGCGAATCATGCAGAGCTACTCTACTGGAGTCCAAAAATAAAAGAAGTATGGAGCTTAAAATCTGGCAGAATACGTCCCCATTAAATCTTCCCAATTAAGAATTTCATATGGTTTGTTGTTGTTCTTTTCTTTTTGATGTAATTCAAATAATTTAATATTTAACTAAGTACATTTTCTATGGATTAACTGAGTAAGCTTTACAGGTTTTTTGTTTGTTTGTTTTTTTTAACGATGATGTAAAATAATGGGCTCGATGACAGCAAGTTTGTGAATATGATATCTTAAGGATAATCGACAGAGGTTTCAAATTGACCTTAGGTTGATTACATATATTTTTTGCCTCTAAGCCTCACAGTCCTGACGCAGCACAAACTCAGTCTAGTCTGTTCTGTTTATAAACTAAATATTACATTTGATTTGATGTAAACTCATGTCATCACCTACAAAGTCGCCCCATTTAGCATCATTTTACTTAAGATCCAATCATGCAAAATAAGATTCTTTACCATTTTTCAAACTTTTGATCAGGACTGTATTTTAGAAAATAGCCACATAATCTGAATTCATTACTAAGGTGACCTGTAATAGTTTCTTTAATAATATTCCATTTCTTCTCCCACATCAGGCTGCTTTCTGTCGCTGCAGTGCTGTATAGATCTCAGAAGGCCACTGTGCATGCTTCTCAGGGGAATTTAGAAGAACTGCATCAAAGAAACCTTTAAAGCTCGGCGAACGGTGCAGCTCTGTACAGTATAAAGGACAGCATTGTCTTCTGTCTTCTCTTCTTAAAAATGCCTCCTCCTTTGCCTGCAGATATGTCTCTTTGCACAGAAACGCTGCACCCACTGGGCTTTTATTATTGCCTGCTTCTCAGTTTAATGATGCCAGTGTTGCTGCCCTGCCATCACTTTGAGTCATGTGGGTTTCTTGTGGGGTGAAGATCTGTGAACACACTGAGAAAATCTTTCTGCTTTCAGGGTTTTCCCTCTGCTTCTGCCTCTCCACTCATTTCATCCCTGCTCCTCTTCTCCCTGCTTCCTCCTTTTGTCCTTGCTCAGTTGTTCATCTCAAATATGCTCTGTGCCAAGTTAGAATAAGAGCCAAGACCGATCAATATGAGACTCGCTAAATCTGTTTTATGTTATGGCATACTATGTGTACGGCAGTAATCTCCAAATATTCGTGTTCCTCGTGAACTGATTGCATAGTTTGGGTTGGTTAACAATTAAATAAATAGTACATATATCTGTGTATACATCACATAAGAAAATCAGCAGGCAAAATTTGTTCAAACCAACCTACTCGACACATTTGACTGCGTCTGCTGATACTGGTGCAGCTACCTGCTGCTGACGTTATTGACACCTCTCTGCTGTGGGAGCGTTCCCGCCGCTCAGCCTGCTCGGTCAGCAGAAAAAGTATCTGTGAGTCAGCAAAAGTCGCAGCAGCTCTGACAGACCGGTCAGTCAACTGGCTCTGTGATAGAGTGTCTGACACAAGGTTGTAAAAGTTTACAGCTACTGTCAGCGGCAGCCTGTTAGGAAGCGTCAGTGCGGGACCGTTCAGTGCATCATTGTGTGGTGCTGAACTGTCACGTATAAATTGTGCGCTCTGATGTTTTGCTCGTGACTTGTGAAAATTACTATAACATAATAAAATTGATCTGTGATGACTTTGATAACTGGAAATAGCTGACTTTGCCTTATTGCAGATGAAAAAATAAACTGGATCTCTAAAACCAGCAGAAGAAATGTTTTCTGTACATAATTCAGCAAAGTACAAATATACAGGGAGTGCAGAATTATTAGGCAAATGAGTATTTTGTCCACATCATCCTCTTCATGCATGTTGTCTTACTCCAAGCTGTATAGGCTCGAAAGCCTACTACCAATTAAGCATATTAGGTGATGTGCATCTCTGTAATGAGAAGGGGTGTGGTCTAATGACATCAACACCCTATATCAGCTGTGCATAATTATTAGGCAACTTCCTTTCCTTTGGCCAAATGGGTCAAAAGAAGGACTTGACAGGCTCAGAAAAGTCAAAAATAGTGAGATATCTTGCAGAGGGATGCAGCAGTCTTAAAATTGCAAAGCTTCTGAAGCGTGATCATCGATCAATCAAGCGTTTCATTCAAAATAGTCAACAGGGTCGCAAGAAGCGTGTGGAAAAACCAAGGCGCAAAATAACTGCCCATGAACTGAGAAAAGTCAAGCGTGCAGATGCCAAGATGCCACTTGCCACCAGTTTGGCCATATTTCAGAGCTGCAACATCACTGGAGTGCCCAAAAGCACAAGGTGTGCAATACTCAGAGACATGGCCGAGGTAAGAAAGGCTGAAAGACGACCACCACTGAACAAGACACACAAGCTGAAACGTCAAGACTGGGCCAAGAAATATCTCAAGACTGATTTTTCTAAGGTTTTATGGACTGATGAAATGAGAGTGAGTCTTGATGGGCCAGATGGATGGGCCCGTGGCTGGATTGGTAAAGGGCAGAGAGCTCCAGTCCGACTCAGACGCCAGCAAGGTGGAGGTGGAGTACTGGTTTGGACTGGTATCATCAAAGATGAGCTTGTGGGGCCTTTTCGGGTTGAGGATGGAGTCAAGCTCAACTCCCAGTCCTACTGCCAGTTTCTGGAAGACACCTTCTTCAAGCAGTGGTACAGGAAGAAGTCTGCATCCTTCAAGAAAAACATGATTTTCATGCAGGACAATGCTCCATCACATGCGTCCAAGTACTCCACAGCGTGGCTGGCAAGAAAGGGTATAAAAGAAGAAAAACTAATGACATGGCCTCCTTGTTCACCTGATCTGAACCCCATTGAGAACCTGTGGTCCATCATCAAATGTGAGATTTACAAGGAGGGAAAACAGTACACCTCTCTGAACAGTGTCTGGGAGGCTGTGGTTGCTGCTGCACGCAATGTTGATGGTGAACAGATCAAAACACTGACAGAATCCATGGATGGCAGGCTTTTGAGTGTCCTTGCAAAGAAAGGTGGCTATATTGGTCGCTGATTTGTTTTTGTTTTGTTTTTGAATGTCAGAAATGTATATTTGTGAATGTGGAGATGTTATATTGGTTTCACTGGTAAAAATAAATAATTGAAATGGGTATATATTTGTTTTTTGTTAAGTTGCCTAATAATTATGCACAGTAATAGTCACCTGCACACACAGATATCCCTCTAAAATAGCTAAAACTAAAAACAAACTAAAAACTACTTCCAAAAACATTCAGCTTTGATATTAATGAGTTTTTTGGGTTCATTGAGAACATGGTTGTTGTTCAATTATAAAATTATTCCTCAAAAATACAACTTGCCTAATAATTCTGCACTCCCTGTAGTTTAAACCAGCACATGTTGAAAAGGGGTCTTCCTGTGGGTGCTGGGGGTGGATATTAAGAACTTAAGACGTGCATTATCAGTGTGGCCTTCATACGTCATGCTGTAGACCAGGGGTGTGAAACATAAGGCCCGGGGCCAGAATTGGCCCGCCAAAGACTCCAATCTGGCCCTCTGAATGGCGGCTATAAAGTTTAGACTTAACTTTATTTTACTGCTTTTCCTACTGATAAAGACCACAGCCATTCATACAACACATAAGTAAATCAGTCAAATCTAAACAGTTAAATACCAGAAAGTTGCTTTTTTTTCTCAATTTACAATAGAAAATATTTTTTTTAACATTAATTTTAATGAATTACTATTTTATTTATGTCTTTATCATGTAGAAAAACTGAGATGTATTGATGAAATTGCATTTCTATTTCCTATATTAAAATATTTCAGGATAGACTGGAGTTAAACTTCTTTACAGTAGCAGAAAGGAGCGTTTCAGTAGTCTGTGAAATAAGTTTAACGTACCTGCTTTAGACTGTATGGGATTTCTAGAGGAGGTGTTTTCCTGGTGCTACTATGTATCATTTGTTTCTGCTTGTTTCTTACTTTTGACGAAACAACACAACACAATGTGTTAAAGAGCAGGAATATGCTCAGACACTGGATCCATCCATCTGTCTGATAGACTGCACAGTCATATATATTAGGCAGAGCTAAAGGCACAGATCTAGATATTGTCAGAAAAGGGAACATTATATCAGAAAGCCTGAGCCAAGCGCTTCACCTCAGTATGCTTAAATTCTTGGGGGGAAAAAGAGAAATCTACAAATGCATTTTACTGGGAGTCCTTTTGTGTCTCACTCTGGTACACTCTGGTCCTTTTGTGTGCTGCGAGTTAGAGAGCACAAATAGTCCTAACGCAGGTAAAGTCTGCTGCCGATTCTAAAAAGCAGAATATTTCTGAATTAATGTGACGTTTCTAAAACCACCAGCCAAAAACCGCAGGCATCCAGTCAGGTGAAAGCAGAGGATTTCTTGCTAATGCCTCAAGCTGTCTTTGGCTCATCTGTATAAGGCACCATATAATCTTTTACCCTTTCTGTCATTTGCCAATCAACAGCACAGGTTAAGCAGTTGAGATGCACAGGAATACATTTGTATTTGTTATAGAAGAAGCTGCGAAGACGGTCGTACAGTGCAGAGTGCAGCTCAGCTCAGGTTTGTTCACTGTCTGTAATTAGTTTCATAAATGCCTGGAGGGAAGTCTGAAGATGTGTCTAATTAGAATCAAGTGAGAGCAGTTTAAACACACACACACGCACACACGCGCACACGCACACACGTCAGGTATTCATATCTTATGGGGACATCTAATTGACATAATGCTTTCCCTAGCCCCTAACCCTTACCCTGAACCTAACCATAACCCAATTGTAACCCTGACACTAAAACCACATTTTGAGTGTCAAAAATGCCTTCAAACTCGTGGGGACCAGGATTTTGGTCCCTATAAGGGCTGTTGGTCCCCACAAGTATAGTAGCATTCCAATTTTTGGTCCCCACAAAGATATGAATACAAGCTCTCACACACACAGAAACAGACATTACACTGAAATGATGACTAAGGTAAAGACTTAATATACTGTCTGAAACAGCAGGCTTATAAGTTCAGTTATTTCAGTGTCGTCTGCTTCAGACGCAGTAGCGGTTAAACTCTGGGGATTTGGTAGACTAGTCGACAGAAAGGCTTTAAAATCCTCGCCCTGTTTTACACTAAAGGTTTTGTAATATGTCTGTTTTAACAGGGAACAGTATTTTTAAATTGTGTGAGCCACATTATTTTTAAAGGAGCGACTCTGAACCTTTTGGTGCAGTTACAGCTTTCATGTCGTCTGAGAAGGTTTGGAAAAGCTTTAGCTTCAGCAGTTGGTCCAGTAGTGTAAATCCTGTTTACATCCTTATGAACATGTTGTGTTTACAGAAAAACGTTCCATTCGGTGACATCTCAAAGCCTGTTTGAGAAATACAATGTAACACTAAATTCTGAACTCACTCTAAACATTGTTGCCATTTGCATCGTCCCCAAGCAGGGAAGGTGTACTCATGGGAAACCTTCATGCAGCCTCTGAGTGTGCCATGACAAGACTGAACTTCTCTTCTTTCCACTCACAGCAAACCCTGTGAGCCTCTCTCATATGTTGGCTCCCAAAACTGCCAAATCAGTGATGGTCAATACACTTATCAACACATTTGATTTTAAACCTCTTTTAGAGGAATCTGAGCATCCTTGCTGAGATGAACCTTCCCTGCAGCACCCTCCTCCTTAACAAATGTGAGCCTTTCTCCTACTGACCTTAGTGGCCCGCTAAGTCTGTATCTTCATGAGAAACTTGGGCACATACAGATTTGACACCCTCCCTTCATAAAGCTTCCCCCTCGCCTCCTTTCTTTTCCGCTCCTCATTGTCATGGTAATGGCTCCATCACGCATGACCAAAGCGGTCAGCTTAATTGATGAAAAAGAGATCAGTGAGAGGTGAGAAGAGAGGGGGGTTTGCATATATCAGACATGAAGGATTTTCTCTCACTGAAGGCTTTAAGGAATACTTATTGCTAACCTGCATATTTATTGTTTGTATTCTATACAGTAATTTAGTTATAGCCAATCAATCCAAGCGTGAAAGCACCAAAAACTATGATGTGTTGTAAATAATCTAAACCTGCACTTGCCCCTTTCATTCTGAATTCATACTGAAGTGAAGTTGAATACATTAATCACTAAACTTGTGCAGTGAGATCTATTTTCAGCTGCCGATAACATTTGGATCTCTAGTGGGTTTTTACTCGTTGCTGAAAATTGTTTGTGGGATTGACTGAAAATAAACCACAGAGCCCATAACAACAAACATGTTATGTGTTTTTAAATAGAATTGGTGGTGGTACAACTTGGCTTTTAGTACAAAGGAATAAGCTTTATCAGGCTTCAAATTCATGCGAATGTGTCTAATATTAGCATTATTTTCTCTGGGTTTTATGTTTGTTTGTTTGTTTGTTTGTTTGTTTGTTTTTATGGGAGATCTGAAACATAGTTTATATTTAAAGAATTTCTTATGGCATACAGTTTTCCCAATCATCAGCATTTCATATAATCAGTAACAAACCTGTTCATCCACGTGATCTGCTGTGCAGCTGAGGACACATGATCGAAGTGTGCGCACTGAATATTCTAGTTTTCAGGCAGTCGTCCCCTGAAGAGACGATGGACAAAGCTGAAACTGTCTGACAGCCCTGCTGGTAGGAGAGCCTTTTATTTCCTTACATCAACAATGAGTCTCTTCCATCTAATGTGAAAACTGCAAGACGACACAAAAAGACCAGCTGTCGCTGAGAATGAAGCAGATTTGGAAAATACGCTGCTTTCTTTGCCAGAAGTGGTTTGTAAAGCAAACCTGAGGTGAAACGTTGGCCCGGTGCAGAGAGCAGCACAGAGTCACACAGCTGCTCCTGAAAGTCACTGTGTTGAACTAACTGTACACGCAAAAAGTGAAAGAAATAGTTTAATTAAATAAAAAAACACCTTCTGGTCCGTTCAGTGCACACTTCCAAAGTCACCTTCAGTGGTGTGAAACTTGTCACTAAGAAACTACCTCGTCTTTGTCAACTTAATCTGCGATCGCTGAGTTGTCGGCTAAACGGGAACACGAGTAAATATTTGAGCCTTAGAGAAGGTAAATACAGACAATTCAATGTGCTAAGCAATAAGCCGTTGTAATAAAGTTCGTATCGCTCCTGGCACAGTTTGCTCAGACTCGCTTTTCACATATTCAAATGTTCTTAAGGATTGTGATCATAATCAAACACCGTGCTCACCTTATAAGGGACCATAATAGACTGTGGGGAAGCTCTATTTGCATGGAACTGAGAGACTAGCCTGATAGTACTGGTGGAGACGTGCTGTATGTAGTTGTAGAGTGTGTGTGTGTGTGTGTGTGTGTGTGTGTGTGTGTAAACTGGCAGCTCACCTTTCTGTGGCGAGAGTGAAGTTTCTGCAAGGAAGGGACGAGTCCTGCATAACATTAGTCCAACTCGCTGTTTATGGACAACAAAAGTCAAAACATTCAGTTTGGTAAAAACACGGATCTGAAGTTACGAAGGACAGAAAACAGGATGTAGGCGTTTCATCGTGTGCTCAGTACAACGAAACCACTTTATGTGAAGTTAAAGGACTGAGTCTTTATGTCAGGATGATGTAACCAATCAAGTCTTATCTTTTTTATTTATTTTATAATTGTTTCTCTCACTAGTCTGCAAAACAGGTTAGTTCATCCAAACCATAAACAGAAACATGGTTTTAACATCAGACACAGGATCAAAAATTAAACTGATTGCAGCTCCTCTGATGATTTTTCTGTAGATTAATCTGCAAATGAGTTTCTCCAACACTGGATACTTTTAAAACTCGTTTAAAGACCCTTTTTTCCTCTTTGGCTATTAATTCTGTATGAGTCTGTCATTATTTTATTCTTATTATTTTCTTATCTTTTATTTTACTTTCCTTTTAAATGTTATCTGATTATTTTATTGTACAGTACTGTGGTCAACAGTTGTTGTTTTTAAAAGTGCTATATGAATAAAATTGATTTGACTCTAATCTTGATGTTTGATCTGTGAGTCTTTAAAACTCGAGGAGACTTCACAAAGCTTCTTTTATATGTGAAAAAGCATAACTCTGACTTTACTGAGGCACAAAGAAAATCCAAGCTTAATTTTTTCCTTTATTAACTGACTTTTTCACCCAGATCGGATCGTGTTTTGATCCTTTTGCAAAAGCAGCGAGTCATAAATGTTGTCAAAAGGCAGCAACCTCTCTCTCTATAGCCGCTTTAAGTGTGTGTGTGAGTGTGTATTCATATCTCTGTGGGGACCAAATATTAGAAGTTTACTTCACTTATAGGGACCAAAATCCTGGTCCCCACAAGTTTGAAGGTATTTTTGAGACTCAAAATGTGGTTTTAGTGTCAGGGTTACATTTGGGTTATGGTTAGGTTTAGGGTAAGCAGCTAGGGAACGCTTTATGTCAATGAGATGTCCCCACAAGATATGAAAATGAGTGTGCGTGTGTCTCTTTTATGGCTATGATAAAAATAAAGCTCAGGGGACGTGACCATCTCAGAAGCTGACTTTGTTGCGTGTTTTCTGACAGACGGTGCCAGCACCTCGTCTGAGATCATTCTCAGCTGTTTTTTCCTTGTCCTGCTTCTTTTTGTGTGTGTGTGTGTGTGGGTGTGTGTGTGTGTGTGTGTGTGGGGGGTGTGTGTGTGTGTGTGTGTGTGTGTGTGTGTGTTTACTGATGACCCTTCCTTGGCATTCCAGCCATTCCCCTGGTACCTGGGAAGTGGTCTGCTCCCCAGCACGATATTTTTAGGTCCTGCGAAGCAGCTGTCTGCGTTTCTGCTTGCACACACAACCCTGCTGTCTGCTGACTGAAAAATGTGGTGAGGCTGAAGATGCAATCTGCCTCTGCCTCAGTCGGGCTCTTGTCCAGATTATATAGATGTAATCGGAGGGAGGTTTAGGTTTGTGTAATTACAGCGGCGATGGGGCCTGTGCTAAATCTGCTGAGCCATAAGGTGTGCGACTGATCTCACCAACAATCTTGTTCTGTGTTTGTTTGTGCTTCTTTCACACAACACTGAGTCATGTTGGTCCTGAACTTTATGCTCCACAGATGAGCAGAAAATTCAGTTCAGGATTGCAGCAGCCGTTCACAGAGACCGAGACGTGGCGTAGTTGATCCTGGAATATCAGCACGAAGCGATCTGTTCAGTTATCACAGCTCATGTTTGAACTAAGAGCAACAAAATGCCAAATAATAGAGAGAGAGGTGAACAGTGTGGGTCCTTTGATTGTGTGATAGTCTGACATTTAGTGTGTGTCAGCTGGTCAGGCTGGTCGCTGCTTTTGGAGTAACTATCTATGAGCACAAATTGTTGTACCTGAAGAGGACCAGTACTGATGCTTATACAGCAAAGTCTGAAGGTGTGCTACACGAACACACGATTATAATCCAACAAAAATGTGTTGTTTCTTCACGCACGATGCTTTTATGGTTGTGTGACAGTCCAACTCGTAGGGCTTAATAACAAAAGAAAGAAAAGCAGTTGTTGAAAGAAAATTAAATTATTTTGATGAATTCATTTGCAAAAAATGATTTCAGAAGGCTGCATGTAATGATATTCACTAAATCAGTGGCACAGTGCATTCAGTATAAATTATTTGATGCTGTGCGATGCTGCAGGGTAGAAATAATAAAAAACCAAACTGTCACAGATCAGAACAAAGTGACAACAAAAGAAAGCAGCAGTGAGAGAAGAGCCAGTATCTACAGGGGCCTGTGAGGGACGGCTGGTTTGAAACACACGGCTGAAACTTACAGACAGACGGTCACAGTAAGAGTGTCGTGTGCTACATGTGCTCATGGAAATCCATCCGAACACTACAGATGAAGCACATTAGTTATTCATTCATGATTAATGTCAATAAATTGTTCTTTTATTAACTCAACTGTCTGTCCACCTGCAACCCACAAGAATCACTGATCCTCCTACGGGATTCACACGATAACGAGGTTTGTTCACTTTTGTTGTTTTATGGGCAAAAACCTGTGAATTATGATGGACTGAGTCAGATGAGCTTCTGCACACAGATGCTTTGGTTACGTTTAATTTTACGTTGTGCTTGTTCAAACACTAAAATGCTGTGATATGACAATACGAAGACAGTCGTCGAGCGGAAAACGGCTTAAAAAGAGTCCATCAGGGAGACGGCACTCGTGTTTCGGGGATATCAAAAGGAAACATTAAACAATAAAAAGGTCTTTTTGTGAAGTGTTGAGTTCCCTCGTGCACTGATGACCAATCACTGTGATGTTTTGAGGGAGAACAAAATAAATGAGTAATATTTGTGGCCATATTATTTTTGCCGCCTTTGGAATCTCAAATGCTCGAATAGCTTTTCTGTAACTGAAGGTCACGCGCGTGTAACATGCAGGATTGGCTTATAGAAGGTGAGCGATTTACCCGTCATGCCCATACGCACAAGATTCATTAACTTCTTTTAATAGTTTCTTTTTGTCCAGATGGAGAGAAGCTGGTTTCATTTTTACTTTCACCTTGAACCTTTGAGTGTCTCTGGTGTTTCTAGCAGATTATCAGGAGAAAAATGTCTCAAAGTCGAGCGAACTTGATTCTGAGGCCCCGACATCGCTTTTGTTACCTTTACCACGTTGGTCTGCTGTTTCTCGACTTACTGCTAACAGACGTGTGTGTCTGTGTGTTATTCTCGGCAGGGGGAGAAGAATGCCGGCTTTGATGTGCTCTACCACAACATGAAACATGGCCAGCTGGCAACCAAGGAACTCGCCGAGTTTGTCCGAGAGAGGTAAGGTTTGTGTGTATTTGTGAATATCTGTGTGGGAGGTGGTGCAAGTGATGAGATTTGGGTGGAAAATCCACCGTTCTTTACTACATACGTGGATAAAAGGATTGTGCCAAGTTGGATGAAATACTGGAAGATTACAAAATAACCATTATGATCTCATCTCTCAGTGTAACTAACAAGGTGTTCAGATTTATCCTGTTTCAAAGACCTGTCTGCAGATCGTGTACTGTGGAGGGGAAACACAAGTCTCTCCGTGCTTTGACCTCTGGCCTCTTTCAGCTTTGGTCATATCAAAGCCATCATAGCTCGCCGCAGCAGGCGTATTGAACTTCAGTTTTTTCCTGCACACTGCAGTTCTGAACCTTTTTCTAACCTAATCCGACGGGCAGAGCAAAACTGCATGACGCAGTTGGATCGGACATGGAGCCATCTATACAGTCAGGTCCATAAATATTTGGACAGAGACGACTTCCTTCTAATTTTGGTTCTGCACATTACCACAATACATTTTAAATGAAACAACTCAGTGCAGACTTTCAGCTTTAACTCAATGAGTTGGACAAAAAGTTTGCTTAGAAATGTTATAAAATAAAGCATTTTAACACAATCTTTTCATTTCAGGGCCCAAAAGTAAACAGACAAATTAAATAACTGAAAATAAAATGTTCATTTCTAATACTTGGTTGAAAACCCTTTGCTGGCATTGATGGCCTGAAGTCTTGAACTCATGGACATCACCAGATGCTGGGTTTCCTCCTGCTGGGCCTTTACTGCAGCGGCGTTCAGATGCTGTCTGTTTGTGAGCCTTTGTGTCTGAAGTTTAGTCTTCAACAAGTGAAATCCACGCTGAATTGGGTTAAGATCAGGTGACTGACTTGGCCATTCAAGAATATTCCTCTTCTTTGCTTTAATAAACTCCTCAGGATCTGTGTTATGAAACGCCGCCCAATCAGTTTGACTGTATTTGAGCAGACAGTCTGTCTCTGAACACCTCAGAGTGGCTTGCACTTGCAGTGAACCCTCTTATTTACTTTCATGCAGTCTTCTCTTTACGGTAGACCTGGGTATCGATACGCCGAACTCCTGGAGAGTGTTGTTACTTGGTTGGCTGTTGTGAATGGAAATGATTCTGCGATCATCCACCACCGTTAACTTCCTTGGACATCAAAGTCTTTTTGCATTGCTGAGTTCAGCGGCGCTAAATCTTTCAAATGCAAGCACCACACCTCAGATCAACCCCAGGTGATCGATTTCCTTAATCAACAATGACATAATAAAGGAATTCTCCACACCTGCCCGTGAAATGGCCTTTTAGTCAATTGTCCAATTACTTTTGGTCCCTTTGAAAAAGGGGTGGCACATGTTGAATGTGGGCGCCCTCAAATCAAAGGTGAGGGTCTAGACGCCTTTTCACGTGTATTGTATAACAATAATTGAAATATGTTTCAGTAAACCGGTAAAACTGTATCCAAATGTATACATTTAGATCTAACTGTGACAAATGTGATTTCTTTTTTCTCTCCCTATGGTGTGCATGTTAAAATTTATCAGGTTATTGTCTATTAAATACATAGAAAGCCACTTAATGTAATGTGACCTTCCCCTTGTACACTCTATCGAGGCAGCACCCTCACATAAACCAGAGTGCTTCTACTAGTGAGACACACATGAAGTCACCTGCTGTGTACACCTGCTCAGCTTCCTCACCTGACTCCCCCAGCGCTGACACAGCAGGATTTGTCTTCAACCACCAATCTCATTATTGAAGTCAGCCACATAGATTCACAGATTCATAGAGAGACTGCAGATAAACATGTTTAGAGAGTCAGGTGCGAATCAGGATGTTCTGCATTTAGTTGATTTGGGATAATCTTGCATCACAGCAAGGCTGTTGGACAGTTACCTTTTCCTTTTATCCCGATACTGTAACAAAGTAGATAAAGGCTAATTAATAATTAAAAGACAAACGAGGTTATGTTCGAATGAAAGAACAATCAGATTATCTTACTGACCTCTACTCAGCCCCTCCCTGAGCCTGGTTCTGCTGGAGGTTTCTTCCTGTTAAAAGGGAGTTTTTCCTTCCCACTCTCGCCAGGTGCTTGCTCATAGGGGTGGTCTGATTGTTGGGGGCTTCTCTCTGTTAATGTAGGATCTTTACCTCACAATATAAAGACCCTTGAAGCAACTGTTGTTGTGATTTGGCACTATATTAATAAAATTAAATTGAGCTCTGCAGTACAAAATATTTTCCTTGTGTACATGTTTACCACTTTATTAATCAGTTACTATGAATGTAGACACAATGCACATCTTTAGGACCTTTTTAAATGGTTTGCAAACTAAAATGAATCAGTTAGATGAAATCTAGTTGTTCTTCTTCTTAGCAAAATCAGCATGAGCCATTTACGAATCAGTAATAACTGGTGGTGCCATCGTGTCTGGGATGTAAAAATAGAGAACTTGACAGGACATTTGCACACTGACACAAAACTAAGTTGAGAGTGTATAACGTCAAATACTCTGTCAACTCATTTGTGATTTGCAGTTAGCACACTGAGGGGAGTAATGAGGAGTTTGTGCTCTCACAGCTGGATGCCAACGCGTACAGAGCACACTGTCAGACCAGCGATATAATCCTGACATTGATTCAGAGTGCTTGTGCACATTCCTCACAGGGGAAATTCACTTATCTGCTTGGAAAGCAGCAGACAACAAATCAGCAGTCAGGAAATGAAATAGCACTGTGGGTGAAACCGTGTGTGATCCTGCAGGATGGAGGCGAGGCAATTGTCCTGATAAATTTCCTCAATCTTTCTCTCTCGCCACTTCCCCGAAAGGTTATTTTGATATAAGAGAGTCTATGAAACACTTGGTTAAAGTACCAGAACAACTCTTCAGCCACACTGTCAGGGTTTTTGTATTCTCTGCATAGTGTTGTATTTACTTTAAGGAAGACGATCTGATTGGTTAGAGCTTGGAGTCTGAGGATGGACGACGGTTGTCTAAATAAAATATAGCAGAGAACAGCCTTTAAATATATCGGTCAATGAGCTAATTAGTTGCTAAACATCACAGTGGTCATTTATTATAGAATTATGTACTGAGAGACTTTAAGTTAAATACAGTTGTTCACCGGTTCCAACAATGTGAGAATCTCGTCCTGGAAATAAAAAGTATTTGGATTATAGTTGGTGGATGTACTACAGACACTGTATGAAATAAACATTCATTGCACACAACAACAACGACCACGACGACGTCGTCCCAAATAGCCAGTTACACTAAAGGCATTGACCCCACATCCAGCACATCACACCACATGAAAGTGTTGGGCCGGACGTGTTAACTGTTGGATACAGGTGTATAAAATGAAGCACTTAATGGCTCATTCTAAAAAGCTTACTTACTGTGAGATTGTAATAGGATGACAGCCCGTTTGTGAAGTTTCTTCCCTCTTTGATATTCCACAAAAAGCTGTAAGTTGTGTTATTACAACAAGGAAGCAAATAGAAACTGCAGCTACAGTTACAGAGCGGGGTCAAAGAGTGCTGAGGAGCACAGTGTGTCCAAGGCTCCTACGCTCTGCTGAGTTCCAACCTTCCTCTGGCATTAACATCAGCACACAGTCTGAACACTGGGAGCTTCCATGACTGAGCAGGTATCATTTATAGGTGTACTGTAACTTCACTCTTGGATAAAATTATTGGTCATCTTTATGGGAACCACTCCCAGGAACCATTAGAATCAGAATTAGCATTCTTTATTAACCCCTAAGGAAATTATGTGGGTTACATGAGAGGCTGGCAAAGCAAAAACAAAACAACAAAAAACTGATTCTAAGCATTTCTAATGAAAAGTAACAATAATAAACACAATTTACAGCATGACTGTCAACAGTAACATTAATTCTCTATACATGCTGTGTCGACACAGATCAAATAGAGCCCCCATGAATTTTTAATAGGTACAGTTTAGTATCCAAAGACATACAGATGTTCACAAGGAGCGCTAATGTGAGAGTCCATTAAAATAAACCACTTCTGAAACTCGTAAAACATCAAACATTTAACCTGTTACCACAAATCAAGCCTCGTCTTTGGCCTCCTACAGAATAGAACTGGATCCTGGCTTTTAGGATAATCAAATGCCTGAAAAAGGTCAGTTTAATTTAAGATATAAGTAATAACTTGTGAGACTGATTCAAACTCTCTGCACAAGACGAAGAGCAACGATAAGTCTGTCTGTTTGTTTACGACTCTCGGTTCTCCTCTGCAGCAGGTTCCTCTGTTCACCCTCGGGATATTTGGATCGATGTTCCCTCTGCTGTCCCTTCAGGGTCCACAGATGGTTATTAAAGTTTTATGGCCAACCTTGTAAACATCTATTTATCATTTAAATGTGGCTTCTTGTAACAGTTACCCAACACAGATGAAAATTAATCTTTATCTCACAGACTCTGACTCAGGAGGCAGATGCCTGGTGTCTGGGCCAAAGTAAGCTCTAGATAGAGAGCATAACATATGAGGCCATTAGCAGATGCAATGGCGTTGTGAGGAAGTGCTGCTGGAGTGCATTTGGTTTATCGGTCTAAAGGGTATTTAGATTAATTTACATTTCAGGGGGTTTGTGCATCATTAGTCTTCTTGTCATGCTATTAGGCTATTAGGATAACAGGAAGGCTAAGAAAAGGTGTGCAGCTCCACCTTGCAGGCGCAGGCGGTCTGTGTGCATGTATGCATACGTGCATGAGATGTAAAATTAGTCTAGCCACATGTCCTGTTCATGCTTATGAATATGCTTATGTATATTCTCACTCTTTTCCCCTAAAGGGCTGCTATCGAGGAGACTTACTCTAAATCAATGAGTAAACTAGCTAAAATGGCCAGCAATGGAAGTCCACAAGGGTGAGTACCCTCATGTACCCTCATACAACGGCAGGACAGCGTCCTGTGAAGGGGTTCAGAATATTAATGTATAGATTTTATTTCCCAGAAAGTGCTGGTTTGGTAATTCTAGATGGTCATATGGCTGCATATGAGATATGGATGAGCACCATCTGTGGCACCAAATGCCCACATTTGTGATGCCATTCAGCCTATATGGTTCCAATCATATGTCGTCTACTCTTTGATGGATGATATTTGTATGTACTTGGTGATGAAAATGAGAACACACTGAAGACCTCCGAAACATAATTACCTTCTTGGACTGAATCACTGGACATGAATACAAAAGTCTGCAATGGTTTAAAAGTTCTACACTTTTTCTGTATTTGTTTGTTTTGAAGTTGATTTGGCTCATTTGGAAATACTTTGCTGTGCTAATCATATTTCTGCAACATAATTAGATTCTGATTAGAGTGCTTGGGTTGTTTAGCTGTTGTCAATCAAATCTTATCAAAACACAACCAAGTAAACTGAGTTTTGAGACTTAAGCTCTAATTAAATAAAACTCTGAGTTTTGTTTTCTACTTTACATTATAAGACAATAAAAAGTTTTCTTGGCATTATTTCACTGTGAAAGAACGAGTTTAGGTCAAGTTGTTAAACTCTGTCGTCTGGTAGCTGCATGTATACTCCATGCTACATCGTTGCACTCCAACATCACTCCTGCAAGCACACGTCTGCACACTCTGGTCAGTGATTAGTTTTAGTCAGACAGGGCTGTGAGAGCCCTGCATCATTGATTTCCACATACATCGATCAGGCGTAACATCGATGTTCTCGCTCTGCAGCGGTCAGTGTCTCTCAAAAGCGGTTCGAGGAAAGAACAGAGATGTACCAGCGACGGGGTCGTAGGCAGCCAAGGCTGATGTATGTAGGGAGTGAAGGCCGGCCCGTGTGGTCCCATCCAACAGACCAGAAAGTTCATGCTGGTTCTGATAAAAGGTGTCAAAGCAGTCGGTGCTCAGTCAGGGTACCCATGTTGACTCTTGTCCACAACTGAAGGCGCCAACAGTGTTCTTCAGAGATGGGGTAATGGAAGAAGATGACTTTCTTTTATGTCACATGGATAGTCAGGCAGATGAGGCACATGCATCTATCTATCTGCATCAGGCCAGCAGAGGCAGTGTGATGCTTTGGGCAATGTTCTGCTAGGAAACCTTGGGTCCCGCCATCTATGTGGATTTACTTCGACACATACCACCTACCTAAGCATTTCTGCAGACCATGTACACTTTTAATAGGAAATGTATTCCCTCATGGCTGTGACCTCTTTCAGCAGGATAACGCACACAGGCACAAAGCAGGAATGGTTTGAGGTTCATAACAACAAGTTTGAGGTGTTTCCGAATTCTCCAGATCTCAGTCTCGTCAATTGTTGGTGGGATGTGCTGGACAAACGAGACCCAATCCGTGGAAGCCTCACCGCCTAACTTACAGGTCTTAAAAGACCTGTTGCTAACATCTTCAGACAGCAGACCGTCAGAGGTCTGGATGAGTCCGCGCCTCGATGGGTCAGGGTTGTTTCGGCACCAAATGGGGACCAACACTATATTAGACAGATTTTTATGCTTGATGTTTGAAGGCAAATCAATTTCAGTGATCTCTGAGTAACAAAATAAGAATAAATTTGTGTAATTTAATAACTGCAAATGTAATTTTACGAACACACAAAACTCTTGGAAACATTTAGTCCTGTTTGTGATGATAAAAACCATTTAATATGGTGCCCAGCATGTACAAATATACCTATAAAATACTCAGTGGTCAACGATTTCTTAAGCATAGTAGAAAATTTAGGAGTCTTATGATGTAATTTTATGACATATCCGTAGTGTGACATTGGATATTTCAATAAAACTGAAATGAAGGATCCCAGCACTCTGATGATTCGCTTTATCTGCATATTTTCCAGGACTTTTGCTCCCATGTGGGATATTTTCAGGGTGTCTTCAGACAAACTTGCCCTCTGCCACCTCGAGCTGATGAAAAAGTTGAACGATCTCATCCGCGATATCAACAAGTACGCAGACGAGCAGGTCAAAATTCACCGCAAGGTACGTATCTGAAGTGAGGGGGAAAAAACCCACTTCACCCCAGTCCTGACAGTCCTGATCAACTCTTTTCTCAGAAGATATCCAATTACCATCCTTTCCTTCATGGTAATTGGTTCTTTTGCCCTTAAAAGTACTCGGTACAATGATCCCATGTGCAGTATGTCCATATGTATGCCTTATTCTTGATGCATGTTTATGTGTATCACCCAGACTAAGGAGGAGATGGTGGGGACGGTGGAGGCGGTGCAGGTGCTTCAGGTTCAGAGCGGACAGCTTCAGAAGTCCAAGGAGGGTTACCACACCAAATGTTTAGAGCTGGATCGACTCAGGAAGGAGGGAGGTCCTCAGAAAGAGCTGGAGAAGGTTTGCCTAACCTTTTAGATTCTCCTTTAATAAATGACACTGCAGAAACTAACTGCAAAGTGTCGCATGAAATGAAATATTTCTGTTGCAGAGGTCTGCAGAGGTTTGTTGTTGTTGCAGCATCATCTCGCTCAGAAAGTTTGAATTGGATTCAATAATTTAAAAACATGAGTGCCTGGGCGATGTTAAGTCTCAAGCATGAGAAATCTCGTGTTTTGAGTAAATATCAACTAGATAGAGAAGGTCTGTACCAGTGTGAGGGAGCCAGACTACATATTTCATGCTGGCCTTGGAAAATCTCATAAACTGAAAGCGTGCCTCAAAAAGGAATGAGCAACCTCGAGTTTCAATCAACTGAAGAATATTTACCAAAATACACTGCTCAAAAAAATAAAGGAACAGTCTGAAAACACATCAGGTCTCCATGGGGAACATGCTGGATACTGATATCCTGATATGGACCCTCAGGAGAAGGGTGACAGAGAAAATGATCAACCTACAGAGGGCTGAATTCAAACATACCCAAAATTCGAAGTGAAAAAATGATGCAGCATTCCTGACACCCTCAGATGATGGATGTCCTGCATGCTTCTCTCCCTGGAGGAGGGCATCGCTGAGCTCCCGGACAGTCTAAGGCACAACCTGGTGGCATCGAAACATCACATCAATGAGGTGTTCAGCTGGATTTGGGTTGGGCAGGGTGGGGACCAATCAGTGGTATCGGTTCATTCATCCTCCATGAACTGCCTGCATACCCTCACCACATGAGGCCGGACGTTGGCGTGCACCTGAAGGAACCCTGGGCCCCCTGCACCAGCGTAGGGACCCGTAGTGGGTCAGAACATTTCATCCTGGTACTTAATGGCAGTCGGTGCTGTTACCTAGCCTCGTTAGAAAGAGCCACGATAAGACCCAAAACATTTCTCAGGTGCAGAAATGTCCACAAAAAGTACTCATTAAGTCACAGAGTAACACAAATGTACTAATAGAGCTGTAACTAATGTAAGAGTATACAATAACTACATGGGTATGTAACCCAACATATCAGGAACATTACAGAATATCTTTACAGTAAAATAAAAAAACAGCCAGCATGAAAACAATTACTGGAACATAAGTATGGCCAGTTAACTGTCATTAATTAGTCATAATGATCAATTATCTTCATTATGGAGGCAGGATTTCTCAGGATCTAGTGGTAAATAACAGCTACAGTGTCTTTGTCAGCATCACAGATAAAGTTCGGTCTGATTAAATTTGGGAAACACTTGATAATCAGTCAGTGTGTGGGTGTTTGCTGCAGAACATCTGATATGACGTGCTATTCTGACTTTGTCTAGTTATAAGCTGCCCACAGCTGTACACACTGGTCTCTCCTTCCTCTGCAGCTGACACTGTAGGCTCGTATCCCTCATCTCCTGCAAACTGTTTTATTTTTTACACCAACTAAAATGTTATTTCTCAGGAAATGGCTGCAGGAACCTTGAAAAACTACAGATCTTGGTATTGTTTAAAATACCCAGCTTTACAGATAAAATGCATCCGATGCATACAGCCTGGTAGAAAAGGAGTTTTTCCCCATCATTACGGCTGTGTTATAGATGATTTTATTTATTATTCATCTAGTTGGATACTGGAATTTTTTTATTTATATTTTAAGAAATTCTCTAAATATGGAAATGCCAATGCCTCTGTGCTTTAGTCCCGTACACTGTATGGATTCAGTTTGGTAAACCTGGCTGTTGTTTGTTGAATGTTTTTAATCATTTGGTCACTTCTGTCTCCTAAAAACTAACATGGCAGCAGTCAAAGCGCTGCTATGGCTGTCTTTCGTATACAGTCTTTGCTATTCTGTGGCCACAGGTCATGGTAGTTCTGTAAAAATTAACATTTAAAATAAATTTGCTTGCAAGTTGATTAAAACTCATATATTAATAATCTTGTCAGACCTTGGCTGGTGCCGAGAACTGTGTTTTGATGAGGTTTAGATGGGAGCGGAAAATCGTGGAGCGAGGAGCAGCCAGCGGATCAAACTAAATGCACAACTGTCTTTCAGAGGAAACACTTCCTGGATTCATCCCACTTCTGTCTGAGGTGCTCTTTGGGAGGGATACGTACAGGTTTATACACCCAGAAACTCCAAGGCCCCTCTTCTGTGGAACCAGCTTCCAGTTTGGATTCGGGAGACAGACACTATCTCTACTTTCAAGATTAGGCTTAAACTTTCCTTTTTGCTAAAGCATATAGTTAGGGCTGGACCAGGTGACCCTGAATCCTCCCTTAGTTATGCTGCAATAGACGTAGGCTGCCGGGGATTCCCATGATGCACTGCGTGTTTCTTCTTCACTCACTATGTGTTAATAGACCTCTCTGCACTAAATCACACTTGTTATTAATCTCTGGCTCTCTAACACAGCATGTCTTTATCGCTCCCTGAGCCTGGTTGTGTCGGAGGTTTCTTCCTGTTCAAAGGGAGTTTTTCCTTCCCACTGTCGCCAAAGTGCTTGCTCATAGGGGGTCATATGATTGTTGGGTCTCTGTATGTATTATTGTAGGGTCTACCTTACAATATAAAGCGCCTTCAGGCGACTGTTGTTGTGATTTGGCGCTGTATAAATAAAACTGAATTGAATTGAATTAAGGCGCTCCCTTTATAAAAGACTTTATGTTCATGTGAAGGTTATTAAAAACAGAGTCTGTGAACACACTGGTATTCCACCAACAGGAGATGTCTTTAAAACCTTGGCAGGTGAAAGAGGACAAAGATTCACCTAAATTTAATTCAAATCTGACCTGGAGAACACAAAAGGGGAAACGTAGTGACATAAATGCATCTCTAAGAAAGCTGTAAAATCCCCGTTTAACTCAGGATACTTACTGGCCTGTAAGTCATCAATCCAAAAAACTTTCCTTTGGTTAAGACTCCTGTGTCCGTCTGCTTGTCGTGTTGAAAGAGGGATGTGCTCAAAGGCTTGTGGTGTAGACTGGTTACTGTTTTGAAGTAAGCTAGAAAGAAAGAACTTGAACACACAAACTAATCTGTAGTTATCGTAGTAGGATTAAAACTGCCATCACTGAGAGCTCCCAGGTGAGCCCTTTAACGACTGTCAACACTCAAAAAGATATTTGATTAAAAGTGTCATCAATATGTTTTAAAAGTAGCACGTGGTCACATTTGAGAAGTTGTGACAAAGTCATTCTTATTTCAGGACAGCCAGTTGATAACTGGTTACATAATTTGAGTATATTTGATGTGTTCCAGCTTTGCTGCAGACATGAGTGGTTTTAATAAATCTGTCTCGTTCTCTTACGGAGCCATTTACTTTTATGTCCGTCTTGTGGTCGAGGGTCAGTGTTTAAGGGCCGTTGTCTTTTTTCCTTTTTCCCCTCACTAGGCGGAGCTGAAGTCAAAGAAAGCAGCCGAGTCGTTCGCGCTGTGCATCGAGAAGTACAACCGCGTGGGAGGAGAGTTCGAGCAGAAGATGAGCGAGTCCGCCCAGGTCAGCTCCGACTCCAGCTGGGCCTAAAGCCACTTTTTATCTCTCTCTCCCACCCTATGATTTAATGATTTATGCATTTCTGCTTCTCTCGGGCTTGATTTTCCTCTCCGTGTCCTCCCACCACACGAGAACTCGCTCTTATCTGTTCGTTTGTCATCCTACATCCTGCTTTGCCCAAAAAAGGAAACCTCGGCCCCCGACTCCTAAACACCCACCGACCTGCGCACACATCCCGCAACCCTGCTCGTTACCTTTAATCACCGGCTCTGCACTTCCATGGTTACTGCTGCTGTTACCATGGAAATCTTCAACAAACCCCGTTGAGCGGCTTTGTGTTTTAGATTTGAGACGGCGACAGGAATCTCGGCGACCAATTATCTGTTGTAATAGCTCTGAAGGAAAAGGTCTGGTAGTAATTATGAGGAAGTACCTGGAAGAACAACACGTGTCAGGAGACGGTCGTCCGGATGGAGGAAGGCTGCTTTTTATAAGATCAAAATCCTCACGCCTTTTAATTCAAACAAGAGAAGAAGAAAACGCAGACGGTGTGTGTTCACGCACACTTCTCCTGCAGGAACCGTAAATATGAAACCACTGAGAGGCAGAGGGCAGCGTGTCGTACACCAAAAACAACACCGGCTTTAGGGAGAAGCTTAAAGGTGCATTTTGCTTGTCGATGCAGCTGATAGTCGGGCACCTTCACACGATACAAAGTCAGTGATGAGGCACGAGCTATTGATTGGACAGCTTTGGCAACGGCCATCCTAAACGATTATTCAACTAACTGTTGAAGCTAGTTATCCACAAACTCACTGAAACCTTCATTTTGTGCCAAACTAAACCAAATGCACCAGAGATGGCTCAGACCGAGAGCAGTTTGTTGTGATGTTTCAGGGAGAAACCAGTTACATACACAGAAGCGTTGCAGTGAAACCTTGAGCCGTGTCACAGTACAGATGGAAATGAGGAGCTCTGCCTGAGGCTGAGAGCAGCAGCAGTATTTTATATTTGCTCTCCAAGCCCAGATCTTGCATGTATAATTGGAGTAAAGGAGCTGGCACAAGCTTGCTCATAAGCTTGCTTCTCCACCAAAAGCCAATTTCCCCTATATCAAGACAATTCCCCTGAAGCAGACAGCGACAAATGAGCTGGCTGAATAAAGAGCCAGATCAAACTTAAATGCTAAATCTTCTCGAATTATCGCGGGTTTAACGACCTGGCGAGCCGGTGCCTCCGTAGCTGGCTGACCGCCCAGCTGCAGCTCGGCTCTTTTTCAAAGGCTATTTCCATTTTATTGCATAAAGGTGGAGTTTGAAGAGTGTAGTGGCTGCTCGAAATGCAGAAAAAAAAACAAGCCCCACAATCACAATGTGGAAATGTTTTTTAATTTATTTAAAAGAGACCAGCGTTAGCCAAAAGGCTACTTTTGGAAGGTAAGACAAAATCTAGTCCAGACAACAAATACGTACGATTATAATGAACTTGCATCCTTACAGCAACAAAACTGTCGGTTTTAAAGTATAAACTTATTTATTGGAATAATTTGGATCAAGTAGCTCTTAAATCTCAAACCCCACACGAGGGTTTTGGAGCCGTAAAGCAAAGACTTTTCTTGTCTCACCATCTTTGTCTGTGTGTTTGAGCAGAAGTTTCAGGAAATCGAGGAGGCTCATCTGCGGCAGATGAAACAGCTCATCAAAGGTTACTCCCACTCCATAGAAGACACCCACGTCCAGGTGGGACAGGTACGCTCGAGTTCATGTGAAATCCTGCTCTGATATATTTCGTCTTGTTCTTTTCATGCCATCTTCGTCTGCAGTCTTTTTCTTTTATCGTTTCCTCCTGGAGTTACGTTTGTTTAAAGCTCGGTGGGAGAACCGAGCAGAGCCACAAATCTGGCCCGGTGTTCAGGATTTGTAGTGACAGCCGATGATAGTGGACCGCACACGTTTGGTGTCCTTGCAGATGTGTTAGAGGTGGAATGGTGATTCCAGCGTTTCCCATTATGACCATAAACAGCATGTGCTCTGTTTCCTGCTGGGGGTATTTTTATGTGCAGCTTATATTAAACAAACAGTGTTTGTGGGTAAATTAGAGCCAGGCGCTGACGCATCAGCACACAGACGCTGTACCGGTCTGTCGTGGTGAAGAGAAAGCTCTCGATTTACCGGTCAATCTACGTCCCTACCCTCACCTATGGTCACAAGCTGTGGGTAGTGACCGAAAGAACGAGATCATGGATAAAAGCGACGGAAATGAGCTTCCTCCGACGGGTGGCTGGCCTCTCCCTTAGAGATGGGGTGAGGAGTTCAGCCATCCCTGGATGGGGCTCAGAGTTGGAGCTGCTGCTCCTCTACATCAAAAGGAGCCTGTTGAGGTGGTTCGGGCATCTGACACGGATGCCTCCTGGGTGAGGTGTTCCAGGCATGCCCCACAGGGAGGAGCCCCGGGGCAGCCCCCACAACCTCGCCCCGGATAAGCGGAAGAAGATTTGCTATAGAAACTTAAAGCACGGCGTTTTTTCAATGAAACAGTAACTAAATAAATCCTTCTGCTGTTCTCAACTGTAGGTTCACGAAGAATTCAAGCAGAACGTGGAGAACATCGGCATCGATAACCTCATTCAGAAATTTGCCGAACAGAAGGGCACGGGCAAAGATCGTCCAGGTACTGTGAGCTGGAGTCCAGTTAGGAGGAAACATTCAGCTGCAGAAGTTGCATAACAATAAAATATGAAGACACCCACATTCATAACAGTAGTGTGGAAGCTGATTCATAGAGGCAAACTGTGACTGCCCTGGTTGGGTGTGTGTGTTATTTTCATGCAGCTGCGGTTGGATTTGAGGAATATATGACAGCTTTGGTGCCTGAAGGAGGGAAAAAGAGTCGGGCGAAAGCCTTCAGGATACCAGGTCTGGGCAAGAGGGACAAAGAGCCAGACTCTACGTGAGTGTGCGCATTAATGCTCCCAATAATAAACATGGAGTATCTGGGGGATTTTCTTATTCACCTGCATGTTCGTCTTATTTGCAGTGATTCGGCTGTGACCGAGGCTCTGGTGAGTATTTCACAAAAGGTTTAAAGGCCTTCCTCTTTGAGTGTGTTTGTTTTAGGAGATGAGAGGAAACCCGTGGGTTTGTGTTTGAGTAAAGAAGGTGAGAGGGGGAATCACACGTGTGTGTGATTATGATGTGACTGACGGTGTGGGGTTTCCTCGGTCTATTTCAGTACTTCTGGGAACAAACTTGTGCCAGAGGAGAAGTGCAGAGCTCCACGTGAGGGCATGAGTTTGCGTACCCGCCGAGTTGTGTATAAGTGCTGTAAACAGAGAGAGATGTGTAGCTTCGGCCTGTGGTCGCTGCCACAGTGTCATCTAGCAGACTGAGAGGGCGTTCATTTGAAAACACGGAGAGTAATCTAATTACACAGGTTTGGTTTGTTTCTCGATTAATGGACTTTAATTAAATCAGTGGCTGCTTAAAGTTCAGATATGAAATTGTGTATTATTTAAAGTTTCGTCATTTCCTGAATTTTAATGATTAGATAAATAAGTAAACAAACTGTAAACAGTGTTTATCTTTTAAAATGGCCTGTATTTATCGTGGCTCAAGAGTTGGGAGTTCGCCTTGTAATCGGAAGGTTGCCGGTTCGAGCCCCAGCTTGGACTGTCTCGGTCGTTGTGTCCTTGGGCAAGACACTTCACCCATTGCTTACTGGTGGTGGTCAGAGGGCCCGGTGGCGCCAGTGTCCGGCAGCCTCGCCTCTGTCAGTGCGCCCCAGGGTGGCTGTGGCTACAATGTAGCTTGCCATCACCAGTGTGTGAATGTGTGTGTGAATGGGTGGATGTCTGGATAATGTAAAGCGCTTTGGGGTCCTTAGGGACTAGTAAAGCGCTATATAAATACAGGCCATTTACCATTTTATCTTTTAGGGGAAAATAATTTATTTTGTATATTTTCATTTTGTTTTGTTATCTTTAAATGTACTTTGAGAAGTTTGCAGTGGTTATCTGTAGCTAACTGGGCGTGAATAACTAAGTCTAACTACCTAAGCAACTTATTCTCTTTCTCTCGCCCAGATTTTCTTTAAAGATGAAAAAATAAGGGCAAATCTAAAATGTACAAGTGAGGTCAGAGGTCAAATGTTATATTTAGGATCCCCATATACCTGGATCATTACCTGAACGCTTCCAATACAAACAAAAGCAGCAGAATGTGTTAAGGATAAAAGACATTTTATGAAAATTTGACCTTGTTTGACCTTTAAGAAAAGGTCAAAGGTTCAAAGTCATATGATGTGAGGAATCCCCGTGCATCATTCCCTGTATGCCCATATGTTGTGAAACAGAGTTTCATAAAACAGTATTAACACCTTGACCTTCAGATCAACCCATTTCCCTTAAAGGAGAGGTCAGAGGTCAAAAACTTTACACAGTACTTTATTTATGTTGTAATAATCATAGTTTCTAAGGCTTTTTGCCTTTTTTTTAACCCATAAATCTTTCATTTAACCTTGAACACCTTGGTGCATGCAAGCCAGATTTGCTAAGATGAACCCACTCTGCACCTCGACTAAGTTTTATCGGTTGTGCCTATAAATACGATACCTCGACACAAAGACGACACATCCCAGCGCTGCCGAAAACATGACCTCATTGATGCAGAGCTCAAAGAAACGAGAAAAACGGCTCATTTTTCATGTATAACTTTCTGGAGATTATCACTGATTTTATGTGTTCGATGCAGAGCAGGTGACGTGAAGCTGCTTTATGAGAGCTGGTAATGAAAGTGGCTTAACAGCAGGCCGTTATTGTCAGACTGCGACGTATAATCAATGAGTGCTAATGTAAAATCATCGATCTTTACATCTACAGCACGTGGCTTACTGCAGTTAAGCAGCAGCTGCAGTTGCATTTGTCGTATTAATGTGACTTTTATAACCTCGTCATATTAACTAGATCACTCCGACTGCTCCTTAATTAGATCGTCTTTCCCTGCGATCCTGTTAAAAAACACATCGGTGGTCTCGGTTACACGTGTCATCTCAGGCTGACCCACAGAGGTCTGTTTGTTGAAACCGCGTGTAATGAAATATCATCTTAATGAGCCCACGCTCTAAAAATAACTGCTCCCATGTTGGCGAGGTATTAGTTTGGATTTCCTCTCGTCTTTATTGTACTTTCACTCCCAGACATCCTGCCTTGCTTAAATGATTTCCGTCAAACTTGAAAGTGCTCTTGCAGCTTCAGCGAGCTGCTGGCAAGAATGTGTTTAATGCACAGCAGTTGTAGCAGTTAGTCACTGACTCGCACCAAACAGTGTGTCATATTTTTCAGCAGTATTTATTCCCTCTAATGGAAAGCTCTCAGGCCGGTGTGCTCAGTTACACAGTGTGACAAAACACTTCTTTGTGTCAGATATACAACTGTACAATATAAAGCGCCTTGAGGCGACTTTTGTTGTGATTTGGCGCTATATAAATAAAATTGAATTGAATTGAATTGAATTGAATTGAATAGATATGAGCCGTTTGTCTCTGATCCAGCTGGTGTCTGCCTCCTCCTCTCTCTCCCTCCTCTGTGCGCGTATGTTCCCGTTCATTCCCGCAGAATTCCCCCCTGGAAGTAGACGACGAAGGATTCGTCATCCGAGCTGACAGCACTCAGAATGATATCCTTTTGCTCCTCCTGCATTCAGGACCAGGAAAGACCATTAAGGAATATTTCTGTTTTGAACCTGTAATAAAGAATAACTGATGATGGCGGCAAATAAAGAAGACACCACGTGTGTGTTTGGTGCCTCCAGAAAAGCCTCACTGTTCACGAAAATGTTTTGAAATAAACTGAAAACGTGGATTCGAGTCTTCTGTAACACGTTACCTTATTCGGAGTCGATGCCACCAGCTCAGAGTAACTTTTAATAACTTGTGTCCTAAAGAATCGTCTGTAATCTTTTTCCTTTGTTTCGTCATCTGTCTGCGGTGTCTCGTCCTCTCAGGCGTTTTTATTTTGTTTTTGGTTTATTTAGATCATTTTGTAGCAATCTGTTCTCTCTGGAACATTAACGTTTTTTTACCTGCTTTGATTTAATGTAACAGTTTCAGTACACGAACACTTCCAACCCAAGAGGCTGAATGCTTCTTACAGCCACTCTATTGTCTTTTTTATGTCTGCAATATTTCAATTTCATGCCCATATTTAATTGATAAATATCCACCATATGTCATAAAAATCTTTATTTAGCGGCCCGGTAATGACCATGAACAACAGTGTCCACAGTTAAAGTCTAGCGGGGGTGTTATTCCCGCCCTCCCCGTTAGTATTTCTAACTTAGTCTGAGCACCGCTCAGAAACCCTCCGACAGAGTAAATGACGGCGATTTTGATCAACTAAATCTCAATAAATTTCCTGTTGAGTCTTGGGTGTCTAAATGTGAATGAGCACAAATATAACAAGGACCATCTTTTGGATGAAAACTGGAAAAACAATCGCTGCCTCCAGATGAATCACGTCTCTTTCATTGTCTGCAGTCACGATGATTTTTAAATGGATTGTAATCAGAAGGTGAGAGATGGAGTTTAACCAACGTGTCTGCAACGTTTTCAAATTGACCGTAGATGCAGACAGTTAAAGACACGCGTGACTAATCCTGGGTTTAACTGGAGTTTGGTTAAGCTGAGCAGGCCTCCTAATATTTGAATGCTCCTTATCCCGGCTTCGTTCATGTTTGGTGGCAGCGTGAGCAGATGTGAGGAGGCTGTTCTCCCTGAGTGTGCCATCTTCCCATTAAGCTCCCCGCCTGCTAGGAATAAATAGCAGACACTAATCAGAGTCTGAAGGTGCACGTAACGTTTTCATGTGCAGCAGAGCAAAGTCCAGGGAGAGGAGGAAGGGGGTGTGGCTTTTTTTGTGGGTAATGATGTGGCAGGAAGTGGCAGTTTGACAGTTACCTCCACTTACCTGCAGGACGCTGCGGTCCTGCTTATGTTCATCATGTCTGTCTGTCGGCCCCTCGTTGCTGCTGGTTGTGTTTTTGTTCAGATTTTAATTAAATGAAATGCTTCCCAGTTTAATTATTTATATTTTCCTGTTTGTGTTTTTGAAATCTCAAGTCTCAGGTGGCTCATTTTAACTGAAATTAAAAACGGCAGACTCTTTGTGTCATTTAACCATCACCTAGTTTCTTCCTTGACCCTCCTCCACGCTGCTCCGAGGAGAAGGAGACCAACTTTTACTCCAGCGATTCAGACTTTGATGACGATGAGCCCAAGAAGTTCCACATTCAGATCCGACCGGTGGCCAGCAGCAATCGCAGCAGCTCCGTTGCCACAGAGAAGGAGCTCAAAGCTACTGTGGGGGCGCTTACGCTGCCACCCAACAGAGGGCTGAAGCAGCAGGTTGGGTTTGATTTCCTTTAAATGAGGATATATTTAAGATGTACACATTAACCCTCCTCAAAACAGTCTGAAGACTTACTCTTAGTAAATTCCACAAAGAGCCTGTCGGATATAAGACAATATGATGACAAACACTTTTTAACTTTGAACAAAAAAACCTCCGTATGTTTTGGAAACTACTACTTTGATGTTTATCAGTAGGAACTGGAGAGTACGAAGTTATTAAGAAGCTAAAGCTTTCTTCCTTTGGGTATATTCATGGGATTTATTGACAATAATAAAAACACCCAGCAGAATGTCAGCTCTTACCCTTTTCATAGCTCAATATATTGAATATTTCTCCCTCTCTGTCTCGACTTTCAGGTGAAGCGACATCTCTCCAGTAAGTTTGAATGTTGGCATTTAAACGCCTTTAAAAAAATAAATAAATAAAACATTTTCAGTCCTTGTTGGTGTGCAGTAATACCTCTGCTTGTAACATGAGGCAGTGAGAAATGTTTAAAGTGCCATATCTTAACTTTGTGTCCAGGAAACTCGAGTACCGCGGGAGGCCGATCGGAAGACGGGGACACTGCCTCCCGCAGGGGTGAGTCTTTTAGTATGTGACTGAAATTAACATTATTACCTTTTTTCTTCTCTGACTGTTGCAGACATCCAGTCCAATCCTTTATTTACAGAGAATAACCAATAAAGACCTAAAGATACTTTTTTTTTATTGGGGAAAAATAATGGACAGATTAATCAGTAGTGAAGGCAATTGATAGTTTTTAAATTTTAGTTCTGTCTCTGTTTACATCTGTGAGAGTGTTTTCAGGTTGATGTCCTTCGTTTTTGCTGCTATGAAAAGTGTAGAAAGAGTCAGAATCATCTGTGTATCTGCCTCGTGCAGCATTTCTCACTGTGCTTCTGTCTAGGCAGAAAATATCTTCTTTGGTTGACCTTGCATATACCAGTCGTTAGTCTGCTCGTGCTCCGAAGCATGTTTTATTGCAGACTGGTTCATTATTTTGTCAGAGGTTAGGCTCGAGTGGGAGTCTACAACCTGCTGCACTCCACCAGTGGGGAATCTCTCCCTCTTAAATCCACAGGCAGGAGGATTAATGATCAGCATCTGATTAAAGCAGTTACTCTGCAGTGACAGCAGCACTGGCTGGAGCTCAGTGAGACCCGGCTAATTGCTGGTATTTATCACAGAGAAGGTAATGGCGGCGGGGGGGGGGGGGGTCTCTCATGTAGTCTCATCTCAGCCCGTCCCAGCCTCTCAGCCTCTGAGTAGCTCTGACGAAGCACAGCGTGCTGCTGATTAGTCCCGATTGGGGGACATCCTCCGCGGTGTCTCGTAATGACGTGTGTGTCTGTGTGGTGTCTGTACAGATGGAGAGCAGGAGGGCCTTCGCAGGTCCACCTCCAGCCCCGATCACAGTAGGTAAGCTACCTTTGCCCTTCACATCATCTTCTACCTGCTTTAAATCTGGCTCTGAGCAGGGCAGGGACACTGTTTTGGAGGTTAAATGGCATCATCAGCATCATCAGGGGCCTGTGCAGCGCTTTGAAGCTTTCACCCTCTTCGATCTCATTTTACCTTTGTAAGCTCGTTTAAATGTGAGGCTCATTTGTCTAATTACCTCGTCCTTTCCCCTCCAGAGCTCAGATGAAGTGATTTTTTTCTCAGCCGTGGTAGTGTGGCCTGTTTTGTTTCTACCTTGTTACCACGGCAAAATGTAGTCCACACCGGTGCTTTAAAGTGTTAGACCGGTGTTTATATGATTGTGGACAGATGTGACAACACAATAGCGTCACAGTCATGCAGGTTTTAGTTCAAACATGGGAACGATTGCTACGTGACATCGGGTGGCACTGGGCCCACACCTTTACGCTTCCTTTAATTTGTAATTTGTGGAAATCTCCATATGCTGCTTAACTGCTTACCCAGTTCAGGGTTGCAGGAAGCTGGGGCTTACGTTAGCTGTCACATGGCAAGAGGCGGGGCTACGCACTGGACAGGTCTCATCACAGACAGCCACTCATGATCGCATGCACACGCTCGCCAAATTAGACCAGTTCACCAACATGCTACTCTTTAGCCTCTGGCAGGAAGCTGAAGTGTACGGACAGAGAAACTCCCTCCGTCCCTCCTCCACTCTCACTGATTTTCTTTATCGTTTCTTGGCTGCTCTACATCAGGTTGAGTTCGGCAGCGTCGGGCTCCGACAGTCTGTTTGGACCGCCGCTGGAATCGGCCTTCAAGTCCAAAAGCTTTGACAGCCGGGACCAACTCAGAGAGCAGAGCACGTTTGGAGCCTCTGAATGTAAGGTTACATGTTACTTTTATTTAACTGTTTATTGTTTGTGTTTTGTTTCTTTAATTACAAAGAGATGGGACTGTTGGACGACCTGAAAGTAAAAGCTCTTAATTCTATGTCTCGGCACCGTTCGCGGGACTAATGTGTTGATTATGTGTGGTAGATGCTGCTTTCTCCTCCGACTCCTCATCTCCGGAGAATGTTGAGGACTCTGGCCTTGACTCACCCTCCCATCAGCCCCTCGGACCCTCCCCCGAACCAGCAGGCTGGGCGGCCTGGCCTCCTGCATCACAGAGTAAAGAGCAAACACGGGGTCGACCGTCGGACCCTTTCCTTTCCGCTTTCCGTGACCACTCCCCCGGAAGCAGTCCTCACCTACAGGACGACCCTACCTCCAGCTGGTCTGTCGCTCCGTCACGCCCCTCGCGCGTTCCCCCTGATATGGACCCCTCGTCAGTGCGGTTCCCTGCCTTCTCTCAGTCCCTCGCCCCACCAGAGATGGAGTCATCAGTGTGGAACTGCAAACACATCCCACCCGAGGATCCCTTCCTCGCTGCCTTTGAGAGGACCGTCACCCAGGAGACGTTAAACCTGTCAGACGCCTGGGCGCGCCCTCCGCCTCGCACTGCTCAGGAGGGCAGAGGAATTGATCTGCGGGCGGACCCCTTCTCCGTTACCTTAAACGACACCAAGACACTTCCAAGCACTTCCTCTTCCTCTTCATCCTCCTCGTCCAATCGTAAAGAGAGGGAGAGGAAGCGGGATCGCAGCCTCCCGCCTCCAATTTCTTCCGATGACCCATTTGCAATCACAATGATCGGCAGCCCAACGCATCAGTCATCACTGGCAGCAGCAGGTGGGGTGATTCCTCCACGCGGCGGCAGCAGCGGCTCTGCCAGCTCCAGCAGACTCGGATTCGATGCCAATTCGAACACTTTACCGTCAGCTCAGCCAAAGAAGGAGCTAACGCACTGGAACTCGGTCCACAACCCATTTAGTGAAGGCAACAGCTCCAAATCACAAGAAGCAAGCGGAAAAGGGGAAGGTAGCGGAGAAGAGAGGAGGAAACATCGATCATCGGAAGGTGAGCCGCGCAGGAACGCTCCTCCCCTCACGAGGCATTCGGGGCCGCAGGAGGATCTCTGCTTTTCAACAGACAAAGATCAAGACTGTCTGGATCTCAGCACACAGATGCCCTGCAGTGTCGGCTCTCGTAAGGGTACTGCTTTATTCTTTTAAGACAAAGTTTCTACTTGCTGTATTAAAAAAACACTCGTACACAGGAGCCCACATGATGAATGAAGGATGCATTTCCAGTACTAATTATAAATGTAAACGCCAAGGGTCATGCTGTCCTCCAGCCTCAGTCTGTGGCGCTCCTTAATTAGTCACAAAGGTAGCAATCAGTTTCTTCTCAGAGTAGTCAGAAAAATGAAGTATGAATATGAACACATATACTACATTCAGTTAGAGCACCTTCTTGTTACCTGTGCTCTGTATTCTGGCTCACAGATTAGAGTGAGCTGTTTTGCACTTGGAAAGAAAAGTGCTTCACAGACTCTCGCTGTGATTGGCCCGTGTTAGGTGGGCTAGCCCTTTTATTTCACGTTGAAGGTTATGCAGGCTGATTATTTAATAGCACGTTATGCCTACCTGATTGGTCATTAGAGGCTGCAGGGTGGCTGCGTCTGATTAAAACAGTTTTTCACTGGGGAAAAATAAACGCTAAGCTGAAGGACTGAGATAAAATACATTTAGCCGAGTAGACAATACTAAAAAGTTAACCAGCAGATACTTTTGATGTGGGGCCTTTTTTAAAATACCGTACCAATAAGGCGCACATAAAATCCTTTACTCAAAAATCAACAGTGCACCTTATAATCCGGTGCGCCTATTGTATGAATTCTGGTTGTGCTCACTGACCTGGAACAGATGTTATGTGGTACACGGCGCTCAAAAATCTGTCAAAAATGTTTTAGTACGACTTTGGTAAGCTACGAAGCCGCGCCGCTTGATGGATTGTTGGCGCATTACGGCTACCGTAGTCAGGGCAGGGACCGTCTACTTCGGGTCCCAAAGTCAAACGAACACTGCAGCATCACTGAGAGTTAAAAACTGTCTAAATTCTTTCATCTTTAATAAAATGATAATTGTTGCTGCTTTACCAGGTGTAACAATTAAGTTTAACATCCAGGCATCCATGAAAACAGGATTTATTACATTTAACGGAGTTAGAAGTTAGCAGGAAGTTAGCTCGCTAGCTTCCACCTAAACATGATATAGCATGTTCTGACTGAGAGATTTCTGAAACATTCAAACGTACAGCTCTGCTATCACTTCCAACATAAATGAAGACAGAAAACTAAACAGCAGTGACGTTTGTAGGGTTACTGAAGTTGGGCTAGCTGGTATATAATGATGTGCTACGTGATCGCTAGCGACACAGCTATGTTAGCATAGCATAAACTCAGTGAAGCTGGAGGATGAACGCTAACTTTTTTCCACTCGATAAAAGTTAACGTGAGGGTTCCCGATGGTTAGGGACAAATGCAATCGCATGGCAGGATGCTGTAAAGCTATAACGATCATGGCTCAAGAGTTGGCAGTTTGTCTTGTAATCAGAAGGTTGCCGGTTTGAGCCCCGGCTCCGACAGTCTCGGTCGTTGTGTCCTTGGGCAAGACACTTCACCCGTTGACTACTGGTGGTGGCGCCAGTGTCCAGCAGCCTCGCCTCTGTCAGTGCGCCCCAGGGTGGCTGTGGCTACAATGTAGCTGCCATCACCAGTGTGTGAATGACTGAATGTAGTGTAAAGCGCTTTGGAGTCCTTAGGGACTAAGTAAAGCGCTATACAAATACAGGCAATTTACCATTTATAACTTTTCACCCTAACTTATATTTTTGTGTTGTGATTGTAGTCAATTGCAATTTAAACTTATTCAAATGTGAAAATAATTTTTCTCACATGAGCTACAAAACAAACCGCAAAGCTCTCGCGGATCCCAGTAAATAACTAAATGACTAAAACCAACAGTTTTCCCATTCGTGAATCACTCGTGCTCGTCTTAACACAAACTTGTGTTCAGCACTGCAGTGGATTTGTTGTGCAAAGTCTGATGACAAGTCTTGTTGAAGCAGTGCGAATAAGATTTTGGCAGCGTGGTGTTTTGAGCATCTGTCTCATCCTCAGGTTTCTGCGTGTGATTTAGATCCACTTTCATCCACTTTGTGTGTGTTTCCTTTTTTAAGGCTCCAAACATAACTTCAGACAGGACACAGCTGAAGCGGTCACAGCCGCTCCTGCGAGAGCGACCCGGGCCAAGAGGTCTTCGGGTCGACTCGGTGGCTGTGAGAGAGTGAGTATTGGTCACGGCTTAACCCTTCAATTTCAGAAGCAAGACTGTCATGCTATGTAAGAGCAGCACTAATTCAGACCCGGCTGTGCGTTTCAGTCGCGGTCCCTGTGCTCCTCTCCACTGCCAGAGCCCTGCCCTTCCCTCACCTCCTCCTCCTCTTCGAGTCCCAGTGAATGGGGGCCTCAGGCCAGAGACGGGGAGTGGGGGGGTCAAAACCAAGCTCAGAGCCCTGCCGGGGTGGGACAGGCCTCGCCGCTGCCCTACCAGCACCAGGACCACCAACAAAGACGGTGTAAGCCACACGGGCACATATCTAAAAATGTCTTTTCAGTTAAAACCACACAGTGAGAGCGAGAGATATGAGACCTGGCTCCCTGCTGTGACTGCTGTCCTGTGAAAGATGCCTTCATCGCAATATTTCTCTACAGTGCATCTGTCCAGAGGCCCCAGTCCCATATCGCTCAGCACACAGGAGGCGTGGCCAGTAGCAGCAGCCATTACTGAATACATCAATGCCTACTTCAAAGGTGGACAGCACAATCGGTCAGCATGACGCTCTTTATTTCTTCATTTTGCTATTTAACTGCAGACGGTACGCTTAGTTTAATTAACTTGCCTCTTCTTCCATCGTCAGCTGTCTGGTGAAGATCACAGGTGACCTCACGATGTCCTTCCCAGCAGGCATCACTCGTATTTTCACTGCCAATCCCAACGTTCCCGTGCTCAGCTTCAGACTGGTCAACATCTCAAAGATCGATCACTTTCTGCCCAATCAAAAGCTTCTCTACAGGTCGGCCATCTTTTTGTTGTTGTTGTTGCTTTTTAGTCTCAGCTCTCGTGTCTTTATCGTTGCTGTCTTCGATCCTCCTCAGTGATCCGTCTCAGAGCGACCCCGACGCCAGAGACTTCTGGTTCAATATGCAAGCTCTGCAGCTGCACCTGCAGCGAGAGGCCGAAGTCAACCCGCAGGCTTCGTACTACAACGTCGGGCTGCTCAAGTATCAGGTCAGGATAGAAACCAAGGATCCCGCTTCTTCGTCACACCCAAAAAATAACTTTGCCTCGTTTCCTCAGGTGTCTTCTCAGGACCCTGGTCGGGCGCCTCTTTTGCTGTCAGCCGAGTGTCAGCGGAGCGGCACGGTGACCAGGGTCTCCCTGGATTATCACTGCTGCCCCGCCACCGCGCCCTCCACCCAACTCACTGCTGTTCAGGTGCTCCTGCCGCTGGACCACACTGCCACAGACCTGCAGTGCCAGCCACCCGCCTCCTGGTGAGCAGACGTGATATTTTTTTTTTTATTTTTTATTTTTTTAAATAATAAAAAAGTAAAACTGTGGAGGTATTTTAATTTATCATAAATTTGTTCTACTTTAACATCCAGAACGTCTCACAAAGGCCACAGAACAACAGTGTCAGTATGATTATAGGGAGCAGTGTGACCCCTTTGTCCAAAGCAAAGGGAGACAAATAAAGAGACTTTGACATCTAAATAATTAAATAGAGCAGCTTGTGAGATGCAGCAGGTATGACAGAGGTGCTCATGGTTGCAGTAAGCAGTAACTTGTGTGAGAGCTACAGTCCAGAGGTGGGGGGAGGTAATGGACAGAGCTCAGTCTTCTGACAGCCTGGTGGATGAAGCTGTTCAGCAGTCTAGCCCGAATGCTTCGGTACCTCCTCCCCGAAGGCTGAAAATGGAGCGTGAAGGGTGCGGGGGCGAGGCGAATGTTGAAAATGTTGTCCATGGCGGAGGGCAGAGGGGCAGCGAGTATCTGCGTTGACGGGTCTACGAGAAGGAGGTTGTGAAGCCTGCGTAGCACACGGTGATGCAGCCAGGAAGGACGCACTCAGTGATACCCTGGCAGAAGGAGAACGTGATGAGAGGTGGGACTCGTGCTTCTCATTGATTTGCAGAGGAAGCAGAGGCGAGTTGGAGCCTTCCTGTTGGACCAGGAAACGTCCTCAGAGTTCCTGTGGGAACTTGCTGCTGCTCGCTCTCTCCTGCAGCACCGTTGATGGTCAGTGGGGGGTGCTGTGGTCTGCCACAATCTGTTTAGTCTTCAGTACATTCAAGAAAAACATGTTGTTTACACCACTGGACCAGGTGTAGCTGGCTTCATCCTTGTTAGGGATCAATGATGATGTGGTTGGTGCTGCAGGTTGGAGCAGTACTAACCACCAATAATACGACAATGCTGGTGATGCTCAGTCACTGTGTTCAGATGAGGTCATGCTGTAGCCCTGTGACTGTTTGACTCGGTGAAATGTGGTTGATTAGAGTTTCCTAACTGGATTTATTTCATGTAATTTTGAAGACAGGACAGTGAAAACATGCTGTATATACATTTCCTGAGAGCTGCTATAAGTAGTAAATGTATGGGAAACTGTACGTGAGTAAAGATATGTGCACGGTTAGCAGACTTCACTACTACCACTGTTGGATCTCCCTACAAGAAGGAAACCAAGAAAACAGATGTTTGCAGGACTCTGGATGCACTGCATGCATAAAATATCCAAAGTTACACATTTACTCATAAAAAGCTCTGAAATCCTCTTAAATTGAGTTTGGATGTGTCCTAAATGTTTTTAATTACATCACTGTGCTGCTGTTTTAGGCCCTCAACACGATTATGTCACATAACGTGACTCCATCTTGATGCATTCTCAATCATCCAGGAAAGTAAATCTCCAAAAGTTGAATCTGTTCTGATCAATGGTCATGGTAATTTGCACAATTATGATTAAGGAACTGACCTCCCAGCCCATTGTTCCTTCAGTGGGCTGGTTTCAGTCATTATGCAAATGTACTGTTTATAAGATTTGGGGAAACCTGCAGTCAGCTGAGACTGAAGAAGTCACTTGGATGGGTGACGAAACGTTTCTCCCACAAAACGCTACGTCCAGATGAACAGAATCAACTTTTGGAGAACGTGACTCCATCTTTAAGGTTTCATGGTTCTGCGTTCAGGTTTTTGTAAAAGTAGGCTGATTGGACACAGTAACTAACTAAAAATGATTGTAGTTGATGCCTAATTTCAAAGTTCCCACGGCTTTGGCGTGGCAGGAGGTCAGCTTAACGCTGAAATAACGGCAGAGCTTCATTGGGAGTTTTCTTGTACCCAGTCTAACCCGATGGCAGTGTAAGATCTCTCCTTATGTCCTGTTAATATTGAGTCACTTTTTGTATTTAATGTGAAACATCACTGTTTATTCTCTGTTTTTAGTCATTTTAATATCAGGGCGACGCCGTGGTGCAGTGATTGTCTTTGTCTCCTCACGGGAAGTGCGCCGCTGGTTTGAGTCTGGGGCCTCTGTGTGGAGTTTGCATGTAGATGCTGCACTCTTATATTCTACTTTTCATCCCTCAAGCATTTTTCAGACAACTCCACACAAATCATACAATCTATAGATGATTTAAAATGGTTTCAGTGGATTCAGGTCAGGATTTATGAAAACTTTTTGGGATAAGGATTTTGAAATTGATACCATGCAGTGGTGTAGTAACTCGGGGACGCAGGGAGTTACTACACAGGTGGAGGATTATCCTAATATTGTAAAGCATTCGCCCCATAATATAAGGATATTCCTTTCTTGTGCTACTACTGCAGCTTCCTAATTAAAGTATATTTTCCTCATTAAACAAAAGCTGGCAGGATACACAGAGAGACGTTTTCAGGGAGCTTCGGCATTCAGAAAATGCCAGCAGGGCTTTACTGCAGGGAGGTGCAGCTGAGAGCCTCTCAGTAAGAAAACCAAGACGTTCACTGTTCCCTGCTGTTTGCAGACAGCAGCAGAAAATCAGATAAAGTAGCTCAAACACGTCAGAGTGCAGTTATCCACTGGCTTCTTTGGTGATTTAACTTCTGTGACCTTTGATATTAAACCACATTTGCTATTACAGCCAGCAGCCACAGGTGGCGCCAAATCCATCGTCCAGATTAACGTTTATCGTTATTGTCTTCAGTATTAGTAACGATGTTTAATAGGCTGGGCTTAGCGAAGACTAAAAGGATGGCTGAGGTCGATAACCCGAGACATTTGGAGGATGTTTAAAGGTCGGAGGTTAAGAGCGTTTTTGGCCTCACTGACTTTTTTTCTGCCTCCACAGGAACGCTGATGAACGTCGGCTGCTCTGGAAACTGCCCAACCTTTCCCCGACCAACCACAGCAAAGGTCAGGGCTCTGATTTTTCCTTCGTCTCTGTTTTTAACCCCCGTCGAACCAGGAAGCCTCGATTAGTTGATGCTCGACACGCAAGACGCTCACAGTAACCGATTAGTTTTCTCCTCTTTACATCACTGACAGTCGTAACTCTCGGTGACTTCACAAACATCCGCGTCCTCTTCCCGGAGGTGTGCGATCACCTCGTTAACTGTAGAATTAACACGTGAGCGTGGCGGCGGGTCTTCTCCGCCTGGTTAAGATGAACAAAATGAGAGCGAAGCTGCTTCTGAATACTGAGCTGACTGATTGCATGACATTAATGGTACACAATGAGAGATGGCTCTAAGGCTCTAATTTCAGCTGGGAAAGTCTAACATTTAAGTCATTTAAGCTGAAGGTTTTCTTCACCCGTGTGCGTCTTTGTACCCGACACCCACAGCTCTCCTCTTTATCGCATACCTTATTCGTCTAATCATATATTATTACCTCTATGTGAAGCAAAGGGCTTTACAGAGACCGATAAGGAAACCATTCACAGGACAAAGCATTGATAGTTAGTTGTTTGAGGCAGTGACAAAGCACTGAAAGGCGGCCATAACTCCTTCCTGCCCCTCTGAATCCTTTTTGTTTCTTTATGAGTTAAATTTAAAAAATGTAGCTTTGCATAAATGCTGTCTGACAGTTTGTCATCAGTTAGCTTCACTGTTCGTCTTATAAACAGGAGGTGTTGCTCAACTAGCATTTCTTCTTTTACGCCTTCGTCATACATGAACGCGCACACCTCTGCGACTCTTGCTTATTCGTTTGTTTGCGAGTCAAACAAGTGAGCCGAGGGTAGATTTGCTTCTGTCAGACGATGCAATCAAACTTTCAGTGTGTGCTTAAAGAGCAGACTTGCAGCTTCGTTAACTCGTGAGGAATTAAGTCGTTTTTAAGCACAGTCCCCTGTTACCAGAGGCTCAGCACAAACGAAGCAGACATAATATCTGAAGGGCTGAATGTGGATCTCGTAGCTGTTCATTAAGATTTGAATATGAGGAGATGTCAACAAAACTCGAAGCAGGCAGCACACTGAGCAGCTGTTCTGGAGCTTTCTGCTTACTTACCTTTCATTTCCAGGCTTCTGTCTTCGGTGTTTTCACACTTCTTTGTAAAATAACCTTTTTCATTTATAAATGTGGCTTCTTTTGTTACATGGAAAACACATTTAAACATTTGGGTGTCGTGTTTTAGAAACTCCGCCCCTTCTTTGTACTTTATATCTGACAGATGCCACAAAATGATTCTCCTCTTCACCTGAACTCAAAGCGTGTGTGTTTGTGTGTGTGTGTTCCTGTTTAGATATCTTTGTGAGGACCAAAAATTGGAAGTTTACTGTGCGTATGGGGACCAACAGTCACTTGTGAGGACACACACACCACGAGTTTAAAGGCATTTTTGAGGCTCAAAATGTGGCTTTAATGTCAGGGTTCCAGTTAGGTTATGGTTCATTTTTGATGGTTAGGGAAAGCATTATGTCAATTAGATGTCCTCACTAAGATAGCAAAACGAGAATGTGTGTGTGTGTGTGTGTGTGTGTGTGTGTGTGTGTGTGTGTGTGTGTGTGTGTGTGTGTGTGTGTGTGTGTGTGTGTGTGTGTGTGTGTGTGTGTGTGTGTGTGTGTGTGTGTGTGTGTGTGTGTGTGTGTGTGTGTGTGTCAGTGAGGTAAACAGACCTTGTGAGTCACCGACTTTAAAGAGTCGGGTCTTTTCTGCTCTTTATCGCTGCCGTGTGTTGATGTGTGATTCCAGGCTCAGGGACTCTGTGTGCCAGCTGGCAGTGCCTGGAGGTCCCTCGCGGCCCTCCACCCAGTCTGGCTGTTCAGTTTGTGGGCTCTGGGGCCTCGCTGTCGGGCATGGACGTGGAGTTGGTGGGCAGTCGCTACCGCATGTCGCTGGTCAAGAAGAGGTTTGCCACAGGTGACTCTGAACACACTCACGTAGTTTCTTTTTACTAACGATACCGGAGGTGGTGGCATTTCATCTTATTTTACACCCTTTACAGTGCTGTGCTAGTCTTTAAACACTCTTTCTTTATATTTTGCTTTCAAGGAGACGGACTTTGTTGTAATTTTTTTTTAAAGTGCCCTTGAGCAACCGTTCTCCTTGGACATTGGCTGTTTATCCCCTTCACTTTCAGTCCAGTCCTCCCCAATTGCTTTCAGAGGAATGTCTTTGTATTTAAAGCACCCAGCACTGACCTGAGAACCATTCAACTTAAAGAGTTTTACTTTTTATCTGTAATGGAAATAATGCGAGTATTAGAATTCCTGTCATTTTTATATCATTTCGTTCCTGTACCTAAATGGCTGTTGATATACAGGTGCAGGACAGTTAAGCATTTCCTTTCTAACACCGTTCTCATACCTGCCTGTTTTAAATCTAAAGCTGCTCAGTTTAGCACGATGATCGCCAACAGCAGCTGTACGTTTTTCCACTTAGTCTTTATACTGATAACAACATCATTTTTAGCCATCTGCAGAGCTAGGCTAATACTTGGTGCTAAGCCGAGTGATTTCTGGCTCCAGATTCATGCTTGAATAAGAGAGTTGTATCAAAGAGAAGCTCCAGTTAGTCCACTTTGTGTTTATGGTTAAAATAACAAAATAGGATTTATTCTTTTTTTTCACCCCTCAATGGTTTGATATCTTAATCTAAACCTTTTGCATGTGTGACTCCCCTTTCTACCTTCTGATTATTCATTTATGTTAATGTCTCTGACAGGGAAGTACATGGCGGGCTGCTCCTTGTGAATCAAACTAAAGGACCGTCAGATTTCTGAATGGAGATCGCTGAAGGTTCAGAGAACTTTGCACTTTCAGTGCCTGAGTCGAGGGCTGGAGAGAGGAACTCGCTTCCTCCCATCAGTGTCCTGCTGCTCTAGGACCAATTATTTTCTCTAATTTAACTCGTGTGTTGTCGTACGTTCAGCTGTCCTCTTCCAGGAAGAAAACTTTTTTTTTCCCCTATTAAATCTGTGTCCATGTTGTTCTGTACACCTTTGTGTCAAAAGACTGCAGACTGAGATAGATATGCTCTTGATTACTTTTCTTGAATTAGAAAAAAGTGTGAATAAAATAAAAACTTTACTGTCTGGAGTTCCACCTCTACAGCATCGATTATGAGCAAACATCTTGTACAAAACCTTAAAAAAAACTTGTTTGTAAATCTGATGTTTGTGATGAGATTTGATAAAAATAAAAAAAGTGCTGGAAGGTTGTTGTTTTTTTTTTGTTTACATCAATTTATTACACATTGTGACCAAGTACAAAATACAGCTGAACTATGCAGTTTATTACAGACCGTCATCTGTCCTTAGGCTAGTTAAAGTGTAGTCAAGAACAGGTTTAAAAATACACAAAAATAAGGGTTCAGTATACTTGTAAGAACCTAGTTCAATAAAAAATAATCCTCCGTCAAAAAATCTAAAACAGCCTTACAAAACATTACAAAGTACACATAGAAATTATTCTTTCCAAAGCACTTTAAGGCAAATTACTGTGACAGGCACAAGTTACAAAAAGCCTTAAACTCATATTCAAAGATTCCCATTGCTACAACAAAATCCTCTGTGAGGGAAATGAGGAGGAGGAGGGAAAAAAACGAACCAATTTCAACACAAAACTCAAGTCCATTAAATCAGATTAGTCCATATAAATAGATTTTATAGATTTTTTTTCTTATGTCAGTTTAATAGCTTACTGAGAGCTTCAGCGCTGCAGTAATAATTAAATTTCATTACATTGAACAGTTGAGATTGGATACAGATTCATCACACACGCCAGTCTAATCCGTTACACATCAAAGCATTTCTTTCTGATACAATGTGACCAACCAGGTAACAGCGTGAACAAAAGATTAGGCAAAGACCAAAGGCCACGAAGCACGCACTGTCTACATCATATAAAGATAGATATATATATATAATTTATGGATTAATTCCCCAAATAACGCACTGGATTTTTCTATCTATTTCAAACAAAACGTAAGACTTGAACTCAGTAACAGCATGAGGTCAAAGGATTCGGGGAGTGCGTGTCGGCTGCGACGCCCACGAGATCGTTTTGTGTCAGCGTTTTTGGTTTCGAGGAGTTTGATTCGTCTTGAAATGAGCGAGTCCAGATTCCAGTTCAGGGGTTAACGTCCCGTCTCCGTCAAGCTGATTACTGTGGATTTGTTCTGACCGCGTGGCAGCTGAGTAAACTGCCACAGGTCCCCACAGAGCCGTCGCCACGCTCAAACCGTGAGGAGGAACGAGAAGAACTATTTACATTTTATAAAAGAAATGGGTGAGGGACACGAAACAGTGGCTACATTTCATTTTTTCCTTTATTTATTTTTTTTATAGTTGCCTCATCATGTGAGCCAAATGAGGCACAGCATAGAAATCTACTGAGGTAAACGGGTCAACGTGTTACACAGCCAAACTGACAGCAGGAGCTTCCTGCCTTACAGACTACTGCGACATTACGAGGTCCTGCCTGACACATGGAGCCGGAGCTGAGGCTCGGCTGGTGGGAGCAACTGAGGGGAAAGGTCCTTTGGATCTACAGGTTGCATGTTCTTGTTATACCCCCGCCGCGTTCGCTACGAGCTGCAGCAGAGGCAACGAGGAGAGCACACCTACACATAATCACTGTTAAAGGTGCTTCGAATGTTTGAGGTTTGGAGACGATACATTCATACTGCGGTAGAGGCACAGCTGAGGGACAGACATCTCAAAGTTAGCAATCTAAGGCACTCAAATGACACTATGGCACAGCTAGTTAGAGTCTTAAAAACAAAAGGAGGGAGGATGAATCACCAACACCACACATCCAGTAAAAAAAAGCAAAGTACTGCACAGACTCTTTCACAGTTGCAACAAAAACAAAGATGCTCAGACCTGTTACAGAGTGGCGCGAAAAGTAAAAAAAACAACCTGTGAGCTTCTCGGGGGGAGAAGGTCACTGTATTTATAAATGCTAGTGAGGGGAGGGCTGACATTGCTACACTCTTGTCTATGTACATTGCACACGCTGACTGCAGGAGGATGCTCGGCCCAGGGGCCAAGAGCGGTGACCCGAAAGGCCTAAAAAAAATGAGTGAGATGCTGGTCGGTGTGGCTCTCAGTTTGACCCTGTTCACACCAGACTCACATCTCCTGCAGAGGGTGGCCCATTTCAATCCTCTCTCTCTTTACGGCTGGTTCAGTCGGTCCTCTGGATGCATCGGCGTCGCTGCCCAAATCACTCATCTCATCAGAGAAAGACGCATCTGCAGAGACGCACACGGCGACTGTTAGTGTGAAAGCAGTGACCAGTAAAACTATAATATTCTGTTCATCTGGACTTGAACTGAACTGTATCGAATGAAAAATGAAGACTGTGAAAAGTACCTTTTTCCATGAGTGATGGCATCATAGAGGTCAGGTCACTGAACTGTAATTCAGATGAGAAACCGTGTCAGTCATTGCATAACTTAAACTATTCCTTCCTCGCTCTTCAAACACACTCTCTCACCTCTCCCATGACAGCTATAGGAGTTTCTCCGGTGGCCTGAGCCACGCGGTGCTCCACCAGGTAAAACATGTACTCGTCGTAAAGAAGGCGAATAAGGTGGAAGGAGCCAAAACTGGCTGCACTGCGCAGAGTCAGATCTCTGATCACCATGGAGCTACAAGAGAAGGAAAGATGTCACGTCAGGGAGCTACAGGGAGCTTTACAAGCTAATGAACGTTTCTAAAAACACCACATAATCGGCGGCTTATACTGGAAGTGTGAACAGAGACGAGTCCACCACACCGACCTGTAGAAAGACCATTTGAGCAGGAACTGGCGTGCAGCTTTGGGGAAACTGGGGCTGCCCTGGTGAGGCTTCAGAACCTGAGAGACCACATTATCCAGCCAGGTGGCCCACTGATCCAGAGAGCTCTGCTGCTGCAAAGTGACCTTAAAGTCCTGCTCCAGACGCTGCACCACGCTCTCGTCACACTGACACACCCACGACGCCTGCTCCTGTTAGACGCAACAAACACGCCCAGGCACATTCAGCGAGAAAACCCCAAACACGGTGTTGACACATTCACTTCCCTTGTGCAACAGAAATATTTGTCTTTTTACGTGAGGTTTTCCGCTCACCTGGACGTTGGCAAAGTCCACCCTGTTGAGGTCGGAGAGCATCTGGTTGATCTGGGAGGTGTTCTGGAGGACGGCACGCGCCGCCTGGGCCAAGTGGTTCAGACTGGTGTAACGTCTCAAAGTCTGAGCAAAAGCGCTGACCACGGCCACCTGCGCACAGAAAATACACGATGAGTCCCGTTTGACTGGAATGAATCCGAACAGATAAACCGTTTGTTTTCAGGCTGAAAATCTGCACCAAAAATAAAAAGCGCGGCTATGTTGAATGTCACAATGTAATAGCGTCAGAATCCTGTTATGCTTCAACATCACACGGAGACAGCTGAGGTGGTTTGGCATCTGACGAGGATGCTTAATGGCCAGCTTGGGCAGCTGTTTCAGGCATGTGATACGGGGAGGAGGCCTCGGGGTAGACTCAGGAAACATGGGAGAGATTATATCAAAAGCCTCTGTGTTACCCGCAGATAGGCTGGAGGAGAGGGAGGGCTGCTGCCCCCACAACCCAGCGTCCAATAAGTGGATGGATGGATAAACAAGCCTCCACAGTTTTCTGATAATTCACTGAAGAAATATTCACAAAGTGAATTTTGGGTAAACTTTTAAGGTCATATCACCATGTGGTGATACACAGATGGACATTTAGCAGCAGCAGACAAAGAACAGCGATGTGCATGATTTCTATAGCCAGTAATTACACATAAAGTACAATGGTAGACAGGATCCAACCTCTTTAGGTAGTGGGCAGGTGCATTCATAAAAAGCACATCACCATAGTGTTGAATGAAACACTGATCACACGAGAGTTTGAAAAGCAGACAGCTGAACATTTGTGGAAATATGATTTTAAAACCCTACGTAAAGAGTTGCTGAGTTTTAATGCAATACAGCTCACATATATCACGTGCATGCATGCAGACGATCTGAAAAAGACCAAGTTTCTGCTGATACCTTAGTGCGGATGATCTCTTGTGGAAAGCTGGTCATGGCATTAGTCAGCCAGCCCTCGAGACTCTTGGCAAAGTTACGGATGGCCTGAGTGAGAGTGCCTGAAGAAAGAGAGCAGCCTGGATTATCATTACTGTCCCCACTCTGCACAAAGCCTTTCAGTGAGTGTAAACGCAGTACGCTGAAAACAAAGAAATGCCACTAATGTGTCAACACAGCGAGCCACTGGTCCTAAAGTCATCCTGTTATCACTGATCAGTAATTCAATATAGTGAATATATTCAGGTACTACACTGTGGTTTGATTGGACAGCTTATTCTGCATATACAGTCAAACATCGAGTATTTTCTGACTTCAAATAATCCTAAAAACAATCAGCTCATTAACTGGTTCAAAATGGGACTTGTGCTTTATTCGTTTACATTTTTTTTTTTTTTTTTAAATCATTTGAATGAAATCCTCAGCAGTACTGACTGGGAACAGGTCGCAGCACGTCGGGGATCAGGATCTCCACCAGGGCCTGGTAGAGGATGTGATCGCAGCTCCTCATCCATAGCCTGACAGGCTCATATTTACACAGAGCCACCAGCTTCTCTCTGGGAATCACACCTTCCGGTTCATCATCACTACACACACACACACACACACACACACACACACACACACACTTTTTTTTAAAAAAATGACGGCCGCCTTACAAATAAAACTTTTGCTTGTAATTCAAGTGAAAAAGCAGTAATCATAGACATGACATCACAGGGTCATTTAATGCCCTAGCGTCAAACACTGAAGCCTTTTTTTCCCCCTTTTTCTTTCTGACCTGCTGGGAATGGTTGTGCTTCCATCACTAGGTGGCGGTGTTGAATACCAAAACGTCTGCCAGAGTTTCTCAATGTAGTGGAACTGGAGGTTCATCACCACATCCAAAGTAGCCTGCAGGAGGGGAAGCAGGGGAGGGAATTGAGGGGGAGGGAACAGAGGAGGGAAAAAGAGAGGGAGGAAGAAGGGGACAAAACACACAGAGCTGAACCATGGCAACCAGACACACAACAAAGTTTCTACAGCCAGGCGGGCTGCCTCTCTCTCACTGCAGGTCCTCCTGGTTAGACAATGAGCCAGCTCAAACACAGCTCCCTGCACATTAATCACCAGGAATCTTAAAGGCCACGCTCGGGCTTCATCTGGACGGGTCGTTTTATGCTTTTTGCATTTTATTTCACATAGATTTATGCTTCCATCTGCCTACTTTTAGTGACCTGCGCTAACCCATGTGACTTCCTTTTTCCTGTTCAGAAGCCCCTTTGAAAGGAGAGCATGCTGCATACAAGTGAACACTCGAGCACAAAGGAAGCAGTGGCAGGGTTCAGACCTAAAATGATTCGCCGCTTCTAAAACTAGAGTCAGCACATAAACCCCCCCCTCGAATCCAGTGCTGCGCAGGTTTTTTGGGGCTGTTCATCAGGTCAGAGAAGGTGACTCTCTGGACTCCACCTGAAGCAAAAGGTCAATCTGAAACTCTCCACGCCGAGCCTCTGCTGAACCGAAAAGTTTGATTTGCACCGTGAAATTCTCTGCTTTCTCTATCTGGCAGGACACGCACTTGCTGCTGGATCTTGTTACACAGCAGCGTAGGCTCAAATCACATGATATGTTTTTGCTTCCTCTCCAGCCATCGCCATGGCAACCGTGTTTACAGTTGCCCCCAGCAACAGGTCAAACACAGAACTCCAAAACAAAAAGGAGAATTTCCCATCCCCTCTTAAACGGGAGCTTTTCGCATCCACAGTTTTATGTGCCACACACACACACTCAAATATTTTAAAAAATTAAAAAGTGCAGGAGAAAAAAAAAAAAAAAAAAAAAACACGTGTTCACGTGCAGAGCTCAGACAGACAAGCAGGCCTCCGGCAGAGCTTCCTGAATCTTAACTGCTTGTTTCTGTGCACTCGCACAACAAATCCTATGATTTATTACCCTGCAAGGTTTACTGAAAACTAATCATTTATTCTCAAACGTTCATCCAAAGGCTTGGCTGACGCCCGGATATTTGGCTGTTACCATGACATTAATAAATACATGCCCCACAGTGGATACTTTACAGCCCACTTGAAAAGAGACCCTTTACTCTTTAGAGTAAAATATTATTTTTAGCTAAAATAATCATTATTTGTGTTGTAACGTTAAATGATACCAATAAAACCCTTGGCTAATGTCTTAATAGGTCAGTGTTGACACACACACACACACACACACACACACACACACACACACACACACACAAAAAAAACATTAATTAAAAAAAAATAACAAAACAGGATAAAATGTCGAGTGCATGAACATTAAAGACGCAGAGGCAGCGAGACTGACAGAAATGTGCTGGCTGCCAAAGCCAGGAGCCCGTGCGCCTGTCCGCCGACAAGGCTACACAAAGGCCCAAGGGGAGGCCACCACAAAGACACCAAGATGTCCACCCAGTGCACTGAAAGGTTAATTGGCATGTCTTGAAAGCTGCACGGAGATGAAAAGACGGCTGGAACAAAGGGAGCGTGGTGAGGCTGGACAAGGGGAGGGCAGGGATAATATGATAAAGCCAAAGCTTTGCTGCTTTTAATCACAGCCGCTCGCCTGTCTGTAAAGACCCACGCTTTAATGTCCAGAATTATTTCTGCTCCTCTGCAATGTGGTTCGATACAGGTCGCTGAGGGCGACACTAAATTTCACCCCGTAGCTGCCAAGTAAGGTTCCCGTCTCACCTCTCTGTCCTCCTCCTCTTTCTCTGCACATCAGTTAAATGATATTTAAATGTCAGTGGCGTCGAATTGATTCTCATTCTCGAAAGCAACACCAGGTCACCGCAGCCGGGCGGCGCCTGACCCCGGAGCAGAGGGCTGACATGGGTGTCAGTCTGATGAGGTGATCGCTATTTATGAAGGCAGGACGTTTGTGGGATCGAATCAAAACAAACAGCAGGAAACTCAGTGCTCGCTGATATGATATCTCACACTCAACTGCCGACTGATGCGTAAGAGTTTATGTGACATAAGAATGAGTCATTACAGCTTCTAATGCCACTAATGAAACTGTAGGCCTCCAGCTTCATCCTGTTTAGCAGGTAATAAATATCAAAGCTGGAATTTATAACAGTGCGGTAATAGGCTCCACTCAAATGTGTTGTTCATGTGTTTGATGTGCAAAAGACCAAAATAACATGATTAAAACCAAAACTACACAGAACACATTAATTGTTCCTGCAGATGAAAGACCCCCCCCCACACACACACACACACACACACACACACACATCACCTTTTTTTACTGTCAAAATGCATCTGCTTATTAAAAATTCATCATCGCTGTTTGTTATGTAGATCCACAGATCTCTGAAGGTGTCACAAACATGGCACTTAATCCACTGAAGGTAAAGTGCAGAACACTGTGGTGCAGGGGTGTCAAACATAAAGCCCGGGGGCCAAAATCAGCCCGCTGGACAGCTACGATAAAAGTGAAGGAGGACAAATTTTGCACTTTTAACTATATTTCCATGAGTTTTACAGTTTTTCCTACTGATAAAGAAGTAATAGATGAAAAAAATAATTTCAAAAACCTTCGGGGGGGGTTTTAATATTATTTTTCATTTCAGTTTTGCTTTTTGTTTTTACGATGGATCCACAGTAATTTAAGGGAAAAACAAGAACATTTTCTGTGAATTAACAACAACTTCCTGTTTTATTTTTGCAGGGCAGTCTGGGCAGTAAGCTACCAGGACATTTAAGCCCAAAGAGTTGATGACATCAGATTTCTTTCATTTAGCAGAGCAGCATTCCTTAGTTATGCAAAAAAGTGAGATGTGCTGTTGAAACTGCAGTTCTTTTCCTTCTGTTAAGATATTTTAAATGTGCAGTTAAACGTCTTTACACTGACAGAAAGAAAAGAACGTGTATGTGCACTGGTCCAGTCCACTCATGATGAAAGTGGGCGACCATGTAAAATGAGTTTGGCATCCCTGCTCTAATGCAATCAGATCTCATTTTATATTCTCCCTGAAGAGCAACAAGATGTTTTTGACACTAGTATTTATATATAATGATTTGCTTAACAATTAACATTTAACTATGTGAGAAACTGAAGCGACGGAGGCGAGGGCAGAGTGTACTGTAACTAGGAATGGGATGCTACAAAACTGAAGAACAAAGGTTCACATGTAAGACAAATCCAGAGAAGAATAGCGCTTCACTGTGACCCACCTCGCAGTGGTCTCTGTAGAGTGTCTGCAACTTCTTAATATCATTCATGTTGATGCGCTCAGGCAGAGGCTGGGTGCCCAAGTCAGGAGTTGGAAACGGAGGCAAGCTGTGAGACATATCTGCACAAATGTAGACAGGCGTCACTCATTTCACTCACACGGCAACAAGGAGTAACGACACATATGACATCAACTGTTTTATGGATACGGGTAGCTCATATGGTCTGACATTTATTACCGAAGTTTAAAATCTATGTTCCAGTAAAGCCAAGACGTAGCTATGATGTCTTTTTATAAAAATATCTAGTGCTAGCATTAAAGACTGTATCTGGAAAGAGAAGTGATAAGAGTTAAACCACCTGAAGCAGTTTCAGTGGAGCGCCTGTGCTTACCTATGTACTGCTGGTGGTGTTGGCTCTGAGCAGCCACAGACTGCTCTGGAGTGCTGCTGCAGTGCTGCGAGCTCCCACACAGACTGTCAGACATGCTGTCCACCTTCTGCAGAGGCTTGAACCTGTGTAGACATAAGAGGGCGGAACATATACATTAGTGATTTTTGAAGGTCTGGGGAAGCACAATGAAAGAATCGGACACTGAGGAGGCACGCGTCACATTCGGCTCAAAGCCGGGCTGATTTATGTGGCAACTATCCATCCATCCATTTTCTTCCATTTATCCAGGGCCAGGTTGTGGGGGCAGCAGCCTATGTAGAGAAGCCCATCTCCGCCATCTCCTCCAGCTTGTCAAGGTGAACACCAAGGCGTTCCCAGGCCAGCTGAGAGATATAATCTCTCCAGGGTCTGCCCTGGGGCCTCCTCCCAGAACACTTCGCCCAGGAGGCGCCCAGGAGCCATCCCTGTCAGATGCTTCAATCTTCTCAGCTGGCTCCTTTCAATGTGGAGGAGTAGCGGCACTAGTCTGAGCTCCTCCCAGGTGGGCAAACTTCTCACCCCATCGCTAAGTCAGAGGCCAGTCACCCTTCACAGGAAGCGCATTTCTGCCGTTTGTATCAGTGATCTCGTTCTTTTGGTGACTACCCACCGCTCATGACCATAGGTGAGGGTAGGGGCGTAGATCGAGAGCTTCGCTTTTACGCTCGGCTCTCTCTTCACCACAACAGACCGGTACAGCCTCCGCAACCCTGCAGCAGCAGCACCAATCCGTCTGTCTTCTGTCACTCATGAACAAGAGCCCGAGATACTTAAACTCCTCCACTTGGGGCAGGAGCTCGTCCCGGACACGGAGTGGGCACTCCACCCTTTTCCAGCTAAGGACCATGGCCTCAGACTTAAGAGGTGCTGATTCTCATTCCCACTGCTTCACACTTGGCTCTGAACCACTCCAGTGAAAGCTGGAGGCGTCACCTGATGAAGCCAACAGAACCACGTCATCAGCTAAAAGCATAGATGAGATTCAGAGACCACCCAAGTGAAAGCCTTCTGCCACTTGGCTACACCTAGATATTCTGTCCATAAAAATTCTGAACAGAATCACAAAGGGCAGGCTAGGCGGAGTCCAATACCCACCGGAAATGAGTCCAACGTATTCCCGGCTATACGGACCAAGCTCTGGAAACAGTTCTACAAGGATCGAATGGCTCGTAGCAACAGGCCAGGTAACCCATGCTCCCGAAGCACCTCCCACAGGACACTCCGAGGGACACGGTCGAATGCATTCTCCAGGTCCACAAAACACATGTAGACTAAACTCCCACGCACCCTCAAGTGTAAAAATAGTTGGTCCAGCGTTCTGCAACCAGGACAAAAACTACATTCTTTCTTCTGTAGTCGGGGTTCGACTACTGGACAGACTCTTCTTTCCAGCACCCTGGCATAGAGTTTCCCTGGAAGGCTGAGGAGTGTGATCCCCCTAAAGTTGAAGCCCACCCTCCTATCCCCTTTTTAAAGATGGGAACCACCACCCCGGTCTGCCAATCCTGATCTCCAAACAACATTGTAGAGGCGTGTCAACCAAGACACCCCAACAACATCCAAAGCCTTCATGAACTCAGGGCGACCCTCATCCACCCCAGTGGCCCTGCCACTGAGTAGTTGTTTAACTGCCTCAGTGAGTCGTCCCCACACTCTGCTTCCTCTACAGAAGACACGACAGCGGGATTTAGGAGGTCCTCGAAGTATTCCTTCCACCACTCGATAACAGCGGCAACTAAATTTTTGTTTTTGAAATATGTTTGCTAAGTTCGGTGGGTGTGTCAGAGCTGAAAACCAAGGCGTGCAGTGATCTATTACATGTGCTGCATTAAAGAGTTTATTCCTGAGTGAGTTTCACTAAAAGAGGCTCATGGGTTTCCAGGACACACGGTACATTATGGACACACTACCAGCAGCGCTGTTCTTGTTTTTGGTTAAGCAAAAGGGAAATGAATATAGCAGCTGTCACAGGACTGATGTGAGTGAAGCTTTATTCAGAAACTAGTAAAAGTCATCACAGAGCCACAGGGATGTAAAGAAAGGACGCTACAGCAGGCAGACAGGGAGAAAAGGCTGACCTCTGCTTCTGGTGGACTGGCTGCTGCCTCATGGCCATGTACTGGGTGTCCTCCTGCAGCCGGTTGAGCGGCGAGTCTGGCTTCACCCGGATGCCGTAGTAATGATACTTAGAGTTGCCTCTGGTGGATAGAGTGAGAAAAGCCAGAAACCAGTCATGAGAAGCCTTGCCATCAGTGTAATCACTATCATTAGCCCGGTCCATCAGCAGGTTACCAGCGCCTATAAGCATTAAGCATCATCAAATCTATAATGGTCATGTGATTACCGCCATCAGCATCTGCAACAACCTCTTCCTCTTCCTACCTGGTGCCGAGGCGGCGGGTCCTCAGGCCCATAAAGACTGAACGGATGAGTTTGCCGAAGGAGGCTGCGTTAACTGGGTCCAGTTTCTGCTCCTGACAGTGCCGCAAGTAGTGGTTATAGAGGGAGGACCGGGGCAGGCTAACTCCCTCCGCTGTCTCGTAGTTGTCCAGAAGCCATTGCAGCTAAAAATACACAGAAGACAAGTCGCAAAAAAAATAAAAATTAGCGTGATAGTCACCTGGTGAAGACACGTCACAAAACAGACAACACACACACGGTGACCTGTTTTAGTTTAGTGATATAAATACCAGAGACACCACTGCACTCCCCCGTCTAACTGTATTCTTCAGAGAACATAAGTGACTACAGCATGATGAACAGTAACTAAGGAGAACGGCTGAAATTGAAGAAATAATCAGCAAAATTATGATTTACAATATGCAATCCACTAAAATACGTCAAAGTAAATTTATGCAAACAATATAGCAACAAAAAATTTATGTTAAGAGTGAAGGAAAGGAATCTACACCACAAATGTCCTCATGCAGGTAAAAACCTACCCAGAGATATTACGTGAATCTCATTGTTAAGCCTTAGTATACCGGACGGGCAGGACGAAAACTGCACTGTAATAAAATCTGAGTGTGTGTCTCGGTGTACTTAGAAGTGAAAATAACAGAATTACTTGGAAATATCAATCGACTTAAGTACATGCAGACGCAGAGCATTAATGCACATGTGCAAGATACATAACTGAGGAAAGAGTGATAGCAAATGCAAGTTCAGATAAAGAAAATTAATTGTGCGTGTCAGTGAGACAGTGCAGAAGCAGTTTAAGTAGCAGTGCGTTCATCTCAGCGGAGCACGAGAAGAGCACACAGCCTACAGATTCAGCCACGGCTTTCTTTCCTTTTTCCCCCTCACGTCCTTTTCAAAGAAAGTTCCTGGTTGACTTACATGGCTGTTGAGCAGGCTGCTTTTGTGACTTGCAATTCCTTCAGACTTTTGGAGGTTTTCAATCGCCATTTCAAGCTAAAGAAAGAAGAAGCATGCAAAAAAGGAAGAAAAAAAAAAGAAAGAAGTGGACACAGAAGGGGGAGGAGGCAAGAAGAGATTGAGAGAGACAGAAAAAGGGAAGGGAACAGAAATAAGCAGGGGTATATGAAGAAAAAAACAAAACACACACAAAAAGATAAAGGTAATAAGACTGTTAGCGAGCAGCCAGATCTCTGCATTTCTATTAAAAATCAGTCAGTGTTGCAGCCAAATCTATTACTGGCTGACAAAAGCATGCAAATCAAGGGACTCATAGGGTTAAGCTGCTCAGTGAAGGTTTGCGGTCAGACACTCTAATGTATGCAAATAGGAACCACAAACGGGGGTCACAGGTCAGCTTAAGGTTTTCAGCAACAGGTCAACAATGCCTACCACCCCGCAGTTTCTCAAACAATGTAGCTGAAAAATATTTGAAGAGCTAAATGGCAGACAGAGTAAGCTGTGGCTACGACTTAAGCAAAACCGTCACTGTAGAAAAATACGCTGACATATTAGTCTCTCACTAAACAACGAAAAATAATGGAGTCCAACTGGCGGGCAAAGTGAATGACAAAACCAGGGACATTCTGTTGAGCTGTAGAAGAAAAATCAAGTCAAAAAAGACTTGGTAGTGCAGCCAAACTGGAGACGGAATAAAAGGAAAAAGAAACGGGCAGCGGTCCAAGCCTTAAGAAGGCTCCCGAGGGCTCTTGGCCAAATGGTAATGAGCCCCAAGGGTTGCTTTGTTTCGTAGGGCGCTCAAGTGCCTGTGAAAACCTCTGAAACAAGGCAGTGCTGAATTATTTAAGCCAATGTCCCAGTTCTGCGGGCTCACTGGCCTGCACCACTCTTTTCTCTCTGTGCCTTACTACAGAGCTAGGAGGCCCCGACTCAGGCTGCAGGTTCCTGGGAAACTGGGTGGTCAGTTAGGACGCAGTCTGTCTCAGGTAGCGATGAAAGTTACTATCAAAACTATCATTTAGACCCCCCCAGACTCTTTCAGTCATTAAGTATTCATTTTTGCTTTGTTATTAATCCTGTTCGAGTTGATATATGTGCACCAGAATAACAGCACAGCGGGACGGCTGTTGCTCACCATAGCAGAGGAGGAGCGCGACGAGTGCGATATGTGGTTGCGGTTTCCCTCCATATTTCCGCCGTGGATCAGGTAGGTGCTGCCGCTGGAGATGATGTGGCTGCTGCCCACGTCCATTGTAATGCCTACCATGCCGTGAGGGGGCACGCCACCGCTGGCAGAGGAGACCACCGTGGTAACATGACCTCCACCAGCCTGAGAGTCAAAGTAGGGCCCGCCACTGCTTTGCCCGTACAACTGTGCCTCGGGGTTGTAGGAGTAGGCCGTCCGGCTGCAAAGAGGCCACAGAAATTAAAGAATATTTGATTTTCAGCTCTGTCTGGAAAGAGAAATCTTTATGATCTTGTGCAAAAGCACGGGGGGAAAATTATTATTTTTTTTTTTTTAAAAAACAGTATTGTTGACATACGACATAATTGTGTTGACATAGGCAAAAATTATCGAAGTCGTCAAAATATTTCGTTTTGCTGGAGTCATTAAATATCAAACTGCGGGATAAAAGTCGTTTAGTCATCAGTTACCTTTAATGGCACTTTGATCTGAGAGATATTTGGTAAAAAGTAGTCAGGACAATTATTTGTCTTATTCCTTTTATCCAGCACCGATTTAGACATAATCCAAGATGACTCCACATTTGAGATGGAGCCAAATATGTGCAGCGCTGTGTCTGTGTGATTTAGAAAGCAGTCCTTCGGGCTCTTTCACTGACAGAGCTATTGTAGTAAATGTGTTTCACTTTCACAATAAATCTTTGTCTGCATTTTGTTATTCCCCATTTGAAAAGATGCAGCATGACTCACATTGTTCCATTGGTATAAACCGCATCTCCACTTTCTCCAACATACTGGACCTGTGACGGGTAGACATGCTGCACCTGCTGCACCTACATGGAGATCACAGCACAATGAAAGCAGTGATCAGTGGAAACAGGCCTGAGAATGTGTCTTATTTATTTATCAGAACCAGCTGCAATCAAGTGGGCAATAGGAAAAAAAATAAGATAACCGCATAATTCTCTCATTGATGCAGTCTGCCACAAACCAATGGGAGAGTGCCTCAACACTTTACATCCATGTCTGTCCACACACATAGTAAACTGCATGCACTGAAGAGCATTAAATGACCTTTGACTAAAAATTTTTAATCAGTTCCATCCTTGAGTTTAAGTGAATGTCTGTGCCAGAAACTAAAGGTGATCCTATCGCTTTTACAAGAATGGAAGCAAATTAAATCAAAGTGACATTGATATCTGACTGCTAAAATCAAATCAGTTCTTCATGGAGTAAACACTTGTGCCAAATTTGTGGAAATTCCCTCAAGGCATTCAAGACATATTCACAAAAAGCACCGTGCTGCTGACAGCTGTTGCAGGCATACAGACAGAGTAGATTAAAACATACATTTTGCATTCGGTAAAATCGTACGAGCGGATTTCAACTTGAACCAATAAAGACATATCGCACATGTGGTTTCGCACAGAGTGAGCCATGATGTTGCAATATGGAATGATAGCTTTCCTCCTTCAAGTCTTTGTTTATCTTGTGCAAATCTCCCACTTTACCTCTACCAAAGCACTCCACCACTCTTGACAGATGGTAAGCCGCGCTCCATCATCTTTTCGTTTATTCTACAGAAAATCTTTGGACCAAGTACATCAAGCCTTTTTCCAATTTTCTGTCCAGCATGTTCTTATGCCCATCTTAATCTTGTCCTTTCATATATTGCTTTTCCTCTCTGACTCTACTCTGAACGTCGCCTTTCCTCTGTTGACAGTAAGAAGGCTGTTTTGTGGGTTTCGTTTAATGAAGCTGCCAGTCGAGGACCTGCAATTCCCTCATTTCTTAAACTCTGAGACTCTGATACTTGTTTTCTTGGTCAGATGTCCACTACAGCGTCCTACTTCGCTTTCTCGAAAGCCAGCACAAAGATTTTCATCTCAAGTCAAACAAATGAAATTGAAATTCTAATCTAAAGATTAATAAGCTTTTAATGTGATACACTTGCATTAGAGCTCACCCTGTGCAGTGGAACACGGGAGACACAACTGGAGAAAATTAGACCGACATAGTTTAAAACAAAAAACTGATTACCAAGTACATCCCATTTACAAGGCTTCTAATTAATTTTAAAGTCACGTAAAAAAAGTTTTCTTCCAAGAATGAGAACATTTCCACAAGTGACCCTGAGGTTTTGAGTGCTAATGAATGATGCATTGAATGATAAAGATGAAGAAAAGAGTCCTATCCGCTATCAGATGACCTTTGGCATATGAAAATCAAAGACTGACACAGAAGACAAACCAAAACAGCCAGTTCAGCCCCTCAGTATTTACCATCAGATGCTTGACATCGCATAGATTCCAAGTTGGGATTTGGTTCAAGCCCTAGAACTACCAATGGACGAATCACATTATACTCTGGGATCCAGAGCTACACGTAAGCACAATGTAAGCACACACAGGCAACAGAAAAGCCAAGAAAAACACTGTCATCATCACACACACACACACACACACACACACACACACACACACACACACAAAACTTGTTCTTTTATCCAGCGGGACAAATAACTGTTTAAAATAACATTTTCATTTTAAAAGCCACCAAGAGACATTGTATACAGTGGCTTGCAAAAGTATTCGTCCCCTTGAACTTTTCCACATTTTGTCACATTACAGCCACAAACATGAATCAGTTTTATTGGAATTCCAGGTGACAGACCAACACAAAGTGGTGTACACGTGAGAAGTGGATCGAAAATCATACATGATTCCAAACATTTTTTACAAATAAATAACTGCAAAGTGGGGTGTGCGTAATTATTCAGCCCCCTGAGTCAATACTTTGTAGAACCACCTTTTGCTGCAATTACAGCTGCCAGTCTTTTAGGGTATGTCTCTACCAGCTTTGCACATCTACAGACTGAAATCCTTGCCCATTCTTCTTTGCAAAACAGCTCCAGCTCAGTCAGATTAGATGGACAGCGTTTGTGAACAGCAGGTTTCACAGGCTGTAATGTGACAAAATGTGGAAAAGTTCAAGGGGACGAATACTTTTGCAAGCCACTGTAGGTATACACATGTTATTCATGTATACACATGTTATTCATGTATACAGCCAGTGGGTCAGGCTCAGCCAGAGAAAGAAACTTTCACACAGCAAGAGGAGAAATGTGCAGAGCTTAAAAAACAAAAAACGGGCTGCCATGCTGGAGATCTTTCAAATGCTAGAGAGCGTTTAAATACCAAAGGTGGATCTGTTACCAATTTGGTCGTGCACTTCCTAGTTTGTTAACTGAAGACCAAACCTGAAGCTCTTCGGGCTAAATTTCATTATTTATAAACAAAAACTGTCACCTGAACAGGACCTGACGAATAACAAGTATTTGCAAACGACAAAACTAAGCTGTGGTCAAAAGAGGACACGGCCGCTTTACCAGTCTGGTATTCTGGATGTGCGAGTCATTTAAAATGTAATCTTCTTCCTACTTTATTGTAAGACAGCACAGGTCTTCAGCCGTCAAGTCAAGCGGTGTACATATTTTCAGAGCACAGTACAAGTTAGTACAGTACTGTGTACCTGCTGAGGGACCTGTTGAGCCCTGGGTACTGAAAGCTGCTGTACTTGTCCTCCCTTCTGAGCTGAGCCTGTGGCTTGAACCAGCACTCTCTGTGTGAATACGAGACATAACTGAATTACATAAATGGGCATTTAAAATTCACACAAACGCATTATTCTAAACATGCAACAGTCAACACAATAACAAACATCTTCATCTATAAATGTCAAGTTTACATCTCTTTTTAATACAGGTTTTGAATATAAAGTAGCAACGATAGCAATAGACAGACATAAAGACAACACGACAGAAATTTCGACTGTCCTTTACGCTTGCGCTGATAATTCTAATTTATCTGCAGCCTCGAAACATTAGCAAATTTGATGTACTGGTCTGGCAAGACCGAGAGAACTCATGGCAGACGTTAATAAGGTAAATTGATACTAGAGGCATCTGTTGGCAGAGTGGACGGCAGCGGCTTTATTTGCTGACAAGTTACAAATTGGAACCACAATTTAAAAATACATTCTTATTTATTGCCGGTGCTGCTGGACAGGGCAGGGTTTAACCTGCCGTGTTAAGGTGGGCTTTTAGAAATAATACGTGGGCAAAGCAAGACGTCGCTGTAGTCACAGTCAAGAGACGAACCATGGCAGTCCTCATCATATTTTTGTCATACAGTTCCTGATGAAATGAGCGTAAAGCACTTAAGTTAAAATTGCATTTAGAGCACTAACCTCCTTTCCGTGCACCGGTTAGAGCAAGTTATTTGTCTGAGTGTGTGATTTTTCATGGACAGTGTAACCGTGTGTGCAAGCAGACGGGTCTGCCTGCTGCAGCTCTCTGCGCTGCCCACCCAATCAGAAGTTAAAAAAGGCACCTTCTATGTTATATTTCCATTGGCATTCCATGTAACATTAGCTCCTGGCTTGGCCTGGTTTCCAAAATAACTTCTCCCTTATACTTAACATTTGGAAAGAGATGGCACGGAACAGTTAAGTCATGACAGACTTTGTCCTATCATGACAGTAGCAGCAGGGTAGATATATTATCCTACCTGCTGAGAGGCTGGGACAGGCTGTACCACTGGAGCCTGGGCTGATGATGACGTCCGCAGCGCTGCCACGCTGGTCGTGGTTTCTGACCCTCCCTCGGAGTTCTGCATGCTGGGAAGCATTAAGGAGAATCAGAAAAGACATCACCAGAGGTCATTTTCTACCAGACTGAAGAACTACCCTTCCAGGTAAAATTTAAAAAAAGAACTTTGAAAGAATATAATAGGTGCACCTTAGTAAATAAACACTCTTACATCCCATCCCTACTCTTGTGGAGCCACCGGGGCATTCATTGTACCCCGGGGGGTTTTCTAGCTTTACCAAATCAAGCTGAGTCACTACAGCACTCAGAACCCTAGAGGCTGCCCACCTTTAATCTTAATCAAAGACAAAATAGCCCAACAGTATTACTGACACACACATCGTCCTGCTGACAGAGGAGACCCAGGTGGAAAAGTTACAGTAGAAGAGTTCAAGTTACCAACAGGACTGAACTGCTTCGTGGGGACCAAACCCATTGCCACTACTCTGCTTTCGACTGGGTGACAATGTGCACAGCATAGCAAAGGGGAGCTAAAAATGGAGTGACACAAAGGCTCTCTTTAAAAAAAAAAGAAGAAAAAAAAGGACGGAGCAAGAGCGGGAGCAAGGCAGGGACAAGAGAAGAATGGGGGGGGGGGGGTAAAAAAGCTCCAAAGGAGAAAAACGATGGGGGGAAAAAGATGAAAATAGCAGTGGGGTTCGAGCCCCTGCCAGGGTCCTGATGATATCCAGCGTTTGTTTCAAGCAAGAGCTGATCTCTGAGGGCTCCAATAATCCAGCTGATATGAGGAAATTCCTCAATGCTTTGTAAACGTTTGTCGGTTGCTATGGTGAGGAATCTGTGCCCCCCCTCAGCTCCCTCCCCACAAACTCACCCTGACTCCCACCCCCACGCCTTCATGTTCACTCCTATTTTAGCCCCCTTATAAAGCTTCTGCACAGGAACTTTCGAGTACAACCACAAAGAGAGTAGGGGGAGGATGATTTGAATAAAGGAGAGGGAGATACGGGGGGGCTGAACTGAAGAGCAGGCTTTAATTTAAAGGCAGAAAATGTGGGGTAGCAGGAAAAGTCAGTAGGGGAACAAGAAGGTAGTGTTCAAACAGAGTGTTATAGCCAAGGGCCGCAAGACACAACCTGCTCTAGACATGCTGCGATTAGTCATAACACACAGCGTGCGCAACAACGTTATTTTAATTCACTTGAAGAGACCTGACAAAAACCACTCTGTCTGCAGTAATCTGCACACTGAGTCATTAGTGCAGCCACGCATGTGTCTTGGCTTTCTCGAGGCTTAACTTTCAGGTAAGTCAAAAGACTTAGACTAGTAACTAAGGGGTTGTAAGTGTGCCTTAGAGATTAAACACAAACTTCAAAACCAAACTTGAACTTTTCTGTGGACGTGCCAAAGAGGAAAAAAAACATTTGGAAAAACTAGCAACGCAAGAGCAAAAACCTGGATCAGTGACACTGTTGATGGCAACAAGGAACAAATACATTTAACTAAAAAAAACCATACAATATCACAGATACAGAATCTCCACCACGCAAAGCCGTGACATTAAAAACACAGACCATAAGGATAAATGCTTCATTACAAAATGATAACTAGAAACAGTAAATCTCCAGCAGACCAGCTAAGGACTGTATCGCACAACGCTGGGCACTGTCCCTCATAAGTACTTGATCAAATGGTAATTACAGCATTTAGAGCTTACATTTTTTTCATTCTGTAAGCTATTTTAATGCACTTTTAAAAACCATGAAGAAAACATAACTTTATTTAAGATGCAACACTTGTTAATAACACACCCAGAAAACAAACACAAAAACCCATCATAAACAAAACAAAAAAAAACTTTAACTGTTACTTCTCAGGTTTTGGACACCAGATGTAACTTGGCAACTTGTAGAGTTTGGAGGAGAGAATACCTTTATGATAACAGATATGGGTGTGCCACTAGTGACAAGTTCCATGTGTGCCACAGGCAAAGACAGTGTTCTGCTTACATGACTAACAGACTGAGCGTAGGAGGCCTATGTTGAAATTCCTGATGTGTGTCAATCACAATTCAAACACCAACCTAATCCTAAGTATCGTATGAGTCTTTCTTTTGGGGCATGCTTTGAGTCAGACAGAGACATTGTCCTTTAAAATGTTTGAAACATGTAAAAGGACCAAATGTGAACAAATGACAAGAATCTATTATTAAAGAGCACCAACAGGAAGCAAGACAAACCTCAGGAGCTTCTTTATGCCATTAATGAGTGGACGGCACAGCAAGGTAGTGACCAATACAACAAGAAAAAGATCATTGACCTGCATATTTTTGTCTATGAAAATGCTGACTCAAATTAGATAAGGTAAACTGCCCCCCCAAAAAAATAAATAAATAAATCACTGAGTTGGTGGGAAAGGAGAAAGTGTGTGGCTCAGAGGAGTCTTTCTGTTTAGCGTTCGAACAAGGTTAAAAGCCACACAAAATCCCCACCAGCAGCTCTGAAAGGCACAAAGGTACAGCCCAGCAGGAGGGCCAGCTCGCTGCTGCAAACCCACTACTTATGATGGGCTACGGTCAGATCTTTATGCCTCCTACTCAGAGACAACTTCACACAAAAAGTCTGTTTTCATGTCAGGTCTGCGAGCCTGGTTTATTTCAAGCAAATCCCAGATAAGTACTTGACAACATTACACAAAGAATCCCTGCTTTCAGGAGATACCCGAGTTTTAAAAGCTATACAGAAATAACAAAAGTCACATGTTAGGAACCCTGGAGGCCTCCCAAACTGTCATTAATAATCAGGCCTATATTGCCAACAAAATTTAAACATCTGTCACTGACAGATCTAACTTACACAGGGCTCAATCAGAGAAAAACACATACAGATGTTCAATTAAAAGCAGGAGCCCGCAGTCTTGGCTCATGTTTGCACTGGCCCACATTGTTTGCAGAGCAACAACGGTTGCTAGTGGCAACACCGTCCACTCCCGTTTCCAGGAGCCTGTTGCTACGCAACCAACAGAATACTTCCCAAACCAAACAATGCCATCCCCCACCTGATCCTTCTATCTCACGCTAAGTAGAAACTTACAACAATAAATAGTGTGTATGCTATTAATTTCAGACAGCAGGGGAACATGGAGGCAGAGTTATTTCTGTGCTGCAGTCATAGAAAAATGTACAGAGTTTATGCCGGTTAGGATTAGGTTGACTGTGACATGACAAAGTGCTGTTTTCTGAAAACACTCGGTGGTCAAAAGGAGGAGGGCACGTTTAGGCCGTCGAGGAGACAGGAGTCCATTCTTCAGGGTTAGCTTTACACTTATGCCACCCAAAAACAACCCATCCAAACCACGCTCAGTCTTTGTCCAGGCAGATGACAGTAAACAGCTTGAGCCAAGCAAAACTTTTTCCAACTCGGTGGCAGAGAAAATGCAGCAGAAGTAACACTTGTTGCGTTTGAAAAGGAGGATATTTGTACAACACTGCATTACCGCTCTAAATCTCTCAAGAATGAGCAACAGGTCTCTCTCATGGCTTTTAACGTACACTCATTTAGTCAGCGACATCATTTTAACCAAATTCATTACAATCTGTGGCTTTGAAAAAGAAAGCATTGAGCTTTTCTTTGATTTCATTAAAAGAACTTATAAGATCACACAGACACACGCGCTTGCACAAAGAGCGAATTAAGATATGATAAGAGATTTCCACAACAGAGGCTGTTCTTCAAGCCTGTCTCATTAATTCATGGCTAATCCAATCAAAGCAGCTCTTGGGGTCTGCAGATGGCAGAGTTTAGGGAGAGGTGGGAGGGGGTGGGTGGGCGAAAAAGAACGAGAGACCGAGCGAGAGAGAGAGGGAAGAAAAAGAAAAAAGGAGGCACCGGCCACTATCTCTGATGCAAGCACACTCCTCCCCTCCCCAGCTCGCACCTCCCCGCCTCTGGTCATCAGCGCAACCTGTCCACTCCGTCACCATGTGTGCTGCAGGCCTGACAGCCACAGAGAGAAAGATCAAACTGTTGCCATGGAGATTGTGTGTGTTCTCCTATGCATTACGCTCACAACTTCCTCCCCGACGCCGTACCCTTTCCAGATTTTCATGCCCCCGCCCGAGCCTTTTATCCTTGTCATTTAACATCTGAAGATTAAGGCTGAGGATCTGAAAATGGCACATTTTTAACAAAAGTTCAACTGAAAGAAAGCAACACAAGACAGGGAAGCGGAGCGAGACGGTCACAACTGGGAAATGTAATCAGAGTACCCTCTCGTGTGTGGGCGCCTCTTTCTTTCGAGAGAATTTAGCTAATGTGTTTCAAGGCTGCCACACCGATAACACAAAGAAGGGAAGTTTACTCGAGTCACCTGGCTGCTTAAGAGCAAAGCAGGCAAAGCTAATGACTACAGAGGGGACTCTTGAATAATACCATACTCCTGTAACAGCAAGACTTAAAGCACATCCTCCTGTCAGGCCTGCAAAATGCTTTAATTTTGTCAAATTATAGAAAACATGAGAAGTTAAAGCTGTATTTTATAAGCTGTTTTTTTATTATAATGCCATTTTGTCATTGAGATGCAAAATTAAAAATCTAGATACACTAAAAAAAGGGATTCATGTTTTCAGTTCTGTTTTTTTAAAGAGGAATTGGAAAAAGGTGACGTATCCTAATGCTTAAGCTGGTTGTGGATTTTCACCTTCTCTGTAACTACACTGCAATACACAAATCTGGTTTTAGGTATTCTGTTAAAACAGGTGTGTTTCCAACCTGTGCACTTCCTTTTTTTCCTTCAGGGAAGCACATTCTCTGAAGATTACCTCAGGTGCTGGCAGCAAGCTTTCTCAATCTTGACCGATGAACCTGAGATAAGCCTCATGTTTCACTTGAGCAGTCTTCCTTCTTGGCAAGCGTTTGCTCCGTAGAGATCTGACACCAAGAATCGTCGTACTGTATGTACGCGGGGCACTACTTGATACCAAATAATGAGTCATCAGTTAATGCTTTAAATCTGAGACAGATCCAAGTGTCTGTTGTTTATGTAGTGAATACTACACCAGGCTGAGTGCTTGCCATCAAAACACAGATTTAAGTGTTTAACGCATCCTTCGCCTTCTACACATGACACATGACTTTGGAGGGGGGGGCAAAAAACAAAAACAATTTCAGCGCACTTTGACCCCCGATTTTCCAAGTCGTGAACTTTACCAGTGCCAGTCATCCAAAAGGCTCCAGAATGCCCCAGGTTTAATCTGCAGATTGAGGTGGGCATTTGATTCACTACATTTTCATACTCAAACCATTCACTGACTCTTAGTGTCCTACGAATAGGCTCATTGTTATCCTGGCGGAGAACACTTCCCCACAGGACAAAAATGTTTCATCACAGGATAAAGGTGAACACTCAGAACAGCTTTGTATTGACTCACAGTGACTCAGAGGTGGAGTGAAACCAACCTGTGCCAGGTTACTTCCACACACAACAACAAAATAAAGCCACCAAATCCCCTCGCACTGAGGGTTTTTCCTTTAGTTTGTCAGCTCTTTAGTATACATATTATTATACATATAGTATATATGTAGACAGGTCTACTTTGCATGCAACAGTTTGTGCCAGACTATTGGTTACAGATAATAATCAGTTTTGTAACGGTACAGTTGCAGTATACCAATATAATTAAATGATTTCAATGTAAATTCATTTAAACTGCTTGTCCATTAACACTGGACACTGCACTTAGGTCAACTACATAAAACAGAAGTGTCACACCCAATTTACAACCCTGATTTAGTGCAAACTAAGTGGCACAATGTAAGGTAGGCACAATGGAGCGGACCTCGTTAATGTGACAGTGTGCATATTACATCAAAACCATGTCTCGGTACTCTCCTGTACAGACACATTATATATAAAAGGCCTTTGGACTATGTATGGATCATCTTTTGTAAAACTAGCAGCCAAATCAAAGCCATTCTCTTGACTTCTGACTTTTACACAAATTTAGAAAACCACATTCAGTTAAATTTAAATGATAATTAACATCAACTTACTTAAAGTGCATGGTGAACACAGAACAAACAGTCGAACTAACACACTGCTAGGCCTGCTACCCTACCTTACAATTTGCAGCGCTCTTTTGTCAGAAAACACAATACCACCAGATTAGCATTTGCTCTCCATTTAAGATAAAGAGTAGAAAAGGGTCTTCTAAGATAAAGAATGAGATCTCACTGTAAAAAAACATCTAACACTTAACAGAATCAAGAATGCTTCCACCCATGAATGCTCTGCAATCGTTAGCCATTAAATCTTATCATGTAAATGCTGCTGAAAAGCATTTCAGCCTAAAAATGCTGTTTGAAGGCCTCTTCATCAAAAAGACTAGTCTTGGTTCTGGTTGTTACTTTGTAGCAGGTTTGCACTTGCAGAACATGTTCTCTTTTATTCAAATAAATATCCCTTAACAAATTAGCCCTAAAACTCACTCCACAAAAAACAAAAAAAACAAAAAACAACAACAAAATAAAACAAAAAACAGGAAAAGTGGGGCGTGAAGGGGGGGGGGAGTCTGCTACTATCCTGACTCAAAGGAGGGGGGGGGGCAGTCTTTGTAATGCAAATGTGACTGCCTTGTCTGCTGTTTGTGGCAGGAAATTTAATTACCAGTGTTGTAGCTACGATACAAACAGGTGGAATGCTAAGAATGCTGCTGATGACACACACACACACACACACACACACACACACTGAAAAACATTTCATTTCACAACGAGTTTCAACTTGTTGTCACCACACGAGGGCCAATCAGTGGCAACATTTTTCAGTGTGGGATTTGTTTCTTCGTATCCTAGCAGCGCAAGTCTCCACTGATTTCCAACATCTTTACAGCTGGAAGACTTGATGCAAGTCAAGAGGATACTTAAAACAATTTTCCCTATCAACAAATCTTATAAAACAGTAATGGCAGCACATCAGTTAAAATGAAAAGCCCTTAACAAATAAATGAATTATGGTGCTTATGAAATTAAAACATTTCATGTGTACAAATGGCACTATTAATTTCCACTTAACAAGCCCCGCGAGGCAATCGTTTCTCAGTTCTTCTGCTTCGCTCTGTGATTTCCTGACATGCTTTTGACTGCAGTTATGGGACAAGCCATTAAAAGTGGTGTTAAAAAAAAGGGGAAAAAAAGTCAGACAGTGATAGGTTTCGAAAGCCAAACAGTTCACTTATCACACTGGGAGGTAAATGAAAGTCTGCAGGAATACGATCAACTGTAAACAGCACCAGCAAAACTGATAGTAGTGGTCGGGTCAGTGTCTATATCTGAAGCTAGCTATTGGATTGAGAACTCCTCCCCGGGGCAGCATTGGGGCCTCATTAAGATAGGCTAAATACAGCATGAGCAAGCACACGCACACACACAGGCGCATGCACAGCACACACCACATACACAGAGAGAGAGAACATGTGACTTAAAGCTGTGTCAGGTCACCCCCTGCTCAAGAGACCACTGCAGCTGTCCTATTGATAGCTGAACTGTACTACAAACACTCAAAATGGCACACGGGCAACAGTGGACACTGCAAAAAAATAAATAAATCATACAAGCAAGTCCAGACATTGCTTAAATTAAGGCTACGAGAGACGAAGGGAAGCCGAAAAAAGAAACACTAATATCTCTAAATCACACCCCAGTGTAACACTTACGGTTAGCGATCTCAGGGTGAAGGCAATGTCAATAAAGCCAAGTGTGGTCACTGAAATTCAGGATAAAGACAGATGGCAAAGTAAACTACATCAGAAATTAAAGCAACATGCTAATTAATAATTTCCACACTTTACAAGCCACGCAGTAACCAATTTCCAAATAGCTCTCTAACCCCCAGCTGCTCTCCGCTTTAATTCTCTTTGCTGACCTGCCTCTGCAGGCTGAAGCTATGCACTCCTACCACAAAGAGGGGGGATGAAAATAACCTGATTAAAAACACTGACTTTTAAAAGAATAACACTTCACCCCCCTCCCCCGGCATGCTCCAACCCCTTTCTTTCCACGACTTGGGTGTATTTGTATATCAAGTTGCCATGTAAACATAACAGTGTCATGCTCAATTGGGGGGGGACACGCACGGTTTCAGCACAGTCATCTCTTTATTTTCGTTGTAGTTGTGGGAAGTTGTCTGACCAATCAAACATAAGTTTCCCTCTCTGACACACAGTCCAAAACAAGTTAATGCACACATGAGGTTCATGAACATTATATTTTAACATACCTCTGACCTACTTTTTGACCTAAAGAAACAAGATATTGGTTAGTCACTCAATCATTCAGATCATCTTTCCAAAATGAATTCTTCATCCAAGGATTTTTTGTGTGTGCGTGTGCTAAGTTTATGGATCATTGCAAAGAGGGCATCAATTAGAGAATTTTTCATGGTGCAAAGATTCTTCCTGATGCTTCAACAGCAAACACTACAAATGACCGAGCACCTGACAGCTGTCTCGGAAAAGACAGTTCGTTAGAATTAATGTACCCCATGGGACAGGAAGAAACACAATCCCAAAAGCAGGGGGGGGGAGATACCTCTTTGGTGTGCAAAGACCTGGAAAACCAGTTACAGACACAGTCTAAAACTACTGAAAATGTCTTGCTTCCTTTGTTTCCCTTAAATGCTACAGCACAGATTGATATGCATCTTCGGCTCTGCAGAGGGATCAAACAGCAACCTTAATGAGACCTTCTGCTTGAACAAAGAGGCAGTGGCACTAGGAACACCTTGGCCATTAGCACACAATTTGCTTCTGAATCTGATCAGTAAATTGTCAAAATTGGAGGGGGGTTGACTCCAAATTTAAGAGTAGGGAATAGGTCGACTACATAAATCTAGTCATTATAAAAAGCATGGCAGTATATCGCATGCACTGCTTTAAAAGCACGCAGAAAACAGCAAATTCAACGCTTAGTTTCTCATCCAAGACAGTAAGACAGCTACATGAAAGAACCATCATAGCACCACCTAGCTGTAATATACCCTGTTGTTCAAGCCATTTCTTAAACATCACAACTTTTTCCACTTTGTGAAGTTATATTTTGGTATCAGAGGTCACTGAGTTTGATTAATGACGTGATTTAGTAGTGGGAGAAACCAGGGGAAGCGTCAGATTTGGTGTAGGTGTAACGGGAAATGTAGTAACCCCGCCGGCAGAAGTCTATCAGTGGTTAAATGTTCGATATTTTTGACTGCTTTTAAGAGAAAATTTGCGAGTGAAAAGTGCTAAGAAAGAGCTGCCAAACTGCCGGAAGAAATAAAAGTTGTCACGGTAAGAAGATGCACGCAGCGGACGTTGGTTACGGTTAGAGCAACATAACTGCCGCTGGTGCTAAAGGCTAGCTAGCTAGCCTTTCCACCTGCTTGAATCCGATTCTGGGAACGACGAAGTTTGCCCGTGCTGTGGCGAACAACACACAGCCGCCGTCAACAACGCCACACGAACTCACGAGAGAACTTGCACTCATGGCTGCTGGTCGTCCAAATTAGCATTAGCTGTAGCTTTGAGCGGTAGCTTCACCATCCATCCCGCTGATACTGAGCTGGAAGTGCGTTCAAACCTCGAAGCACACGGCACAACGTAGCAACAAGTGTAAAGTGATGCTGAATCGATTTGGAGTTGAAGAAACGATGACACGGAGTACAATGTTAGAGGCAAAGTGTAAAAAAAAAAAAAAAAAAAAAGTAGCATAAAAGGAACGGATCCCGGGCTAAAGGCTGTCGCCTGCAACTGGTAAATGTCAGTCAAATGAAGAGTGGAAACCCGTTCTCAACTTGGGGCGGATACCACAAAAGAAGGGAAAGTTATGTTGTAAATAACCCAGACCCCTGCTAACGCGTTCGACCTCGAACTTAGGATTCATTTAGCTTCTAAATTCTACAAACGTATAGTCACCTTTGCCTTGAGAAAAGTTGTGCCCTCTCTCTTTCCACTCTCTCCCTCTCGCTCGGTGACTTCCAGATGCTGCTGCCGCTGTTGCTGAGTGTTGCACCCGTTGGTAAGTAACTGTCTCCACGGCTACAGTCACTATAGCGCGACGGGGTCTCGAGGCAACTGTTGCTACCCTCAAAAGCCTACGTCAGGGCCCTCACTATCCAAGGGAGGGGCCAAAGAGACATGTGTTCCGCCCAGTTAAATAAAGCTGTAAATTCATATTGCACCACTGGGAGGTGGTCTTGGTTAAGGAGGTGGACAAGTATGGAAGACCGAAGATGCCGTGGTATAAAATAAGGGTAAAAAACGAGTCAATAAATTAATTAGAAAAATTAATAAAAATAAAAATACATTAAATGCTTCAAAATGTAATTAGTTTAATTATTCCCAAACTATTTTTTGCTTTATTTTTTAACTTTTTTTAAGCTTTGTAATTTTAAAAAAGAGTTTCTGAAAATAACAGAAGCAAACAGAAGTGTTACGAAGTGGGAACCTTTCCACATTGTTACACTGACTGTGTTTCAGCTCATTCAGGGCTGTTGTAATGGTGACACTGCAAGGAGTAGAGTGAAGGTGGATGAAATTAAATACCTGGGGTCAACCATCCAAAGCAACGGATAGAGAGAAGAAGGCAGGGTGGAGTGGGTGGAGATGAGTGTCAGGGGTGATTCGTAACAGAAGAATAGAAGAAAGAGTGAAATAGAAGGTTTATAAGATGGCAGTGAGTCCTGATATGATGTAAGATGTTTTGGCTGTGTTGGACAAAGGATGCTGAATAGAGCAGGTTTGTGGGTTTGGTGAAGGAGGACATGGAGAGGGCTAGTAAGAGTGAAACGGAGGTGGCGATCACTAAAGGGTGCAGATGAAACAAAAAGACTCTTTAAGTTGAAATAGACTGTGTTTGTGATTTGAAGGAGCTATACGCTGTGTATTACAGGTACCATAATCATGGCCTTACAAACCTGTTTAAAGAGGCTGTTCCCTATAAGCACAAATCAAAATCAAAACTGAACTCTCTGATATTGCACCTTACCGTTTCAAACTATTTATTAAATCACACAAATTAACCGGCATGAGGTGAATTTGGCTTGGGGTGCTCTTTCTTGGTTCTGCAATTGCAGAGTATAATTACCCAAGATGCCTGGTAATGCAGAGTTCATTCACAACAATAACAGTCATTTATGTAAAAATTTGGTTTCCTAAGGTAAAATTACACTTTATAAATTCATTTAAAACCTTTGGTTTGGCAGATTTGATAGTTAAAACCAAGCTTTACTTTTGCCTTGATGATACTCTATATTTTAGCACTAAGTTGCAAATTGTTACGTTTTTAAAAATTTGTCTTTTTCTACCTTCATTTATTTCTGCTGCACATGAACAGATCTTTGCATTTCTTGTGCATTTGTACACATTGTATTCCACTTATACACATGAATTCACAGACCCTTTATTAGGCACACCTGTAATCAGACAATGATATGCTAGCAACATATAAGTTCAACAACAACATCTGGATGGTAGTGTCAGGATAAACAACATTAAATCATGGATCCATACTGGCTTATATCAGTGGTAATAGTGTGGGGGATATTTTCTTGGCACACCTTGAACCCCAGCTGAGCATCATTTAAATGTCAAAACCTTTCTGACCATGCCCATCCCTTTATGACCACAGTGTACACATCTTCTAATGGCGGCTTCCAGCAGGGTAACATTTAATGTAATCTGAAACTGTTTTCTTGAAGAGGAAACTGAGTTCACTGTACTCAGATGATCTCCACAGTCACCAGATCTCAATCCAATACAGGGTTTTTGAAATGTGTTCAAGCTGGAGATTCACATCATGGATGTGCAGCTAACAAGTCTGCAGCAGCTGTGTGATGTTATCATGTCAAACATGAGATTTGGGGCCAAAATCTATGAGAAATGTTTCCAGGACCTTGAGAATCTATCCCATGGAGAGTTAAGGAAAAAAAGGGCATCCACTCAGTGCTAGTAAGGTGTCCCTAATAAAGTGTCCAGTGATGTATAAAATATCTGTATACTGAAAATAAAAATGTCATTTTTTCTTCTTGCAGCAGTGCAGTCACAGTTACTTCCATGCACTTTGCCATTTGCGGCACATGATGGCAGCATATCTCTAGGTTGTGATGCAGCGTGGTCAGACATTTTAGCACGTATTGAAGAACGGAGCAGAAACACGTTACTGAGAAACTGTGTTGAGTTTAAATGTTAGTGTTTGAATTAATCTTCACTCAGCATCAGTCATGTACAAAACACTGATGTCATCATGAGGCCTTTGGTGGAGTTGGAGCTGATTCAGTGAGACAGGAGTGGACTGGATGTCTGAGTATTAAAATATAGTTTTATTTATTATTATTTTATTAGCTAAAATTAAGCTATGACTTGAAAATGAAAGGAATGGTTGATTTTTAAATGAATGTATTTTAATTAAACTTTTTCAATTAAACCCTGAAACAAAAAACTTTTAAATGTTTTTGTTTTTCTAGACATTTTTTTTTTTTTTTTGCAGTTGCTCCACTTGCAGCTACACAGGAAAAGTTCAGTCCACTTCCTAGAGATTCCTAATTAAAACAAGGCTTCTAGTTAACCAGTCCAGTTAACCCTCTGGGCTTTAGCTTTTTTCTACTCAACTGAAAGGTTATATTTAAACACCAGCTTCAGGTCTTACTATTTTAATATCGCCCAACCGCATGTTCCACGAGCCTTTGACACTACAAAAGTCCTTTTCTGTGCACGTAGTAAAAAAGACTCCTGTAAAAATAAACTAAGTGATTATATGACTAAAACAGACACCATGACATAAGCAGGAGCTCCTTTAAGGCCTCGGTCTGGGTTCTGCAGATCTAAGTAGTTTTTCTAGCACATCCCACTGCCTGAATAGGGTTCCCGTCTCTTCCTGTGTAAACAACACATCCAGCTGTCTGCGTGATGTCAAAGAAAATATGAGTCATTCAGCCAGAAAAGGACAAAAACATGTATTTCAATGGAAGTGGCGGTGTGGTGAACAACCACAATCTTTGCTACGGAATTGCAAAGACAGATGGATCCACTGTGTGTTAGGATACACCTCTGACATGCCCACCAGCTGGTGTCAACATACCTGAAACCTCAACCTACGATCCAGCTGAGATGTTGGGTCAGCTCTCTGCAGACCCATTAAGGTGTGGACGGGGCCCAGAATGGGCATGGCATCTGATCATAGCTTCATACACAATAACTCTTATACCTTTCTATCATGGCCAGCATTGAGGTTTTTAGTCACTCTGTAGCTCTGCTGCAGGATCAGTACTCCCCATCTTAATCACTGTGTCCCATGAGTTTGCTGGGGGTTGTCCTTCATTGGATTTTGATGGGCTCTTACCTCTGCACACCAGGAACAAACCACAAGACCTGTTCTTTTTGAGATGCTCTGATTGAGCTGTCTATCCATCACCAGTTACCTTGTTTTATACTTTTATGTTTTTCCTGTTACCAGTACATCAGTTTGACTGGTGTACAGTGGCACATACAAGAAATTCCAGTTCTGCTTTCTGACGTACATTGTGGAGATAATGGATTTTTGGCAATGCCTCCAGAGACCGCAATGTTCTCACACTAAACAATGATAAACATTCAGCTACAGGCATAAGCTGGGCAAATACATACAGGTAGGAACGCTATAAGTTAATCTATAATGGTATAATCCAAATGTAATAATGTAAATGTGTACTTAGATACGTAAGATACCTAAATATGTTAAAAAATACGCATGAATGTACAACCACAGTTCCAAAGATATTGCAACACTGTGTAAAATGTGAATAAAACATGCTGTTGTAGTAGATGCAGAATGTGGTTTAGCATTGTCTTGCTGAAATATGCAAAGCCTTCCCTGAGAAAGACGTTGTCAGGATGTATGTTAACATATAAAACCTGTGTGTAACTTTTAGTACTGAAGCTGAACTTCCTGATATGTGAGCTGCAGATTCCAAAGTCACTAATGACTGATCGAGACTTTTGTTGTGAATCTGTAGAGCTCGTGGAGACACTTACATACCTGGCTGATGCTGACGCCACCATTAATGGTTGTGTGTGGGGCATTATATGGTAATTACCTCATGGTCATGTCCTTGTGTTCCACAAGTATTGACAAGGCCACAGGCAGATCTAAGGGCAAAAAATAAAGATGTTGTTTACACCGCAAATGTTGCTGGAGCTTCAACCTTTTTATATGTAGTGGCAGCCATGACAGAAACAAATCAAATTCTGGGACTTTTTTTCCTTCTTGATCCTCCATCTTTGTTGTTGATAATTTTTTGATCAAGGGACACATATTTATTCCTCAGACTGCATTCATATAGTTTTATCAGTCTCCCTCCAAGAATTCAGCGAAATTTGTGAATCCTTATATTGATGCTATGATCATTATTCCTCATAATGAGGTGACAATTGTTATTATCTGACTGATAAATTCAAAACTGGGGCAAAAAGCAGCTGGAAATGGAAAGGAGGAATCAACAGTAAACAGGCCAATCACAGTAGTAGGGGGCTGTCACATCATATGTAGTTACTTTGCTATCTTTGTGCACATCAGGTTACAATATAAATTATGTCGTAGGGTTTCAGAGAGGTTTGCATTCCGATGCACCTGTAAATTCTTCTACTATACACCCCCATCCCATCAGAGACACTGGCTTTTGAACTGAGCGCTGACAACAAGAGGTGGTCCTCTCCTCTTTAGTAAGAAGGATGAAGTCTGACCACAGAACAGTTTTTCAGGTTCCCTCTGTCCATTTTAAATGAGCTTTGGTCCAGATAAGTTGGCAGCAGATAGGATTTCTGGATCCCATGTGGCTTCTTCTTTAAATGACAGAGTCTTAAGCTGCATTAATGAGCTTAAGATGGCAAATGTTTCTTCTTGGTAACACTTGCTTTTCCAGGTTTTTGTTGCACCAGTCCCAACTTTTTTTTTTTTTTAAATGTGTTGCTGCCTTCAAACTCAAACTGATCTAATTTTTCTCCATGAAATAGGAAAATAGTTTCTGTTCTATTGTGAATAAAATATGGATTTATGATATTTGAAAATTTGTGCTATTTCATTCTGTTTTTATTCACATTTTTCCCCCAGCATCCCAACTTTTCTGGAATTACATCTTTATATCACAAAGTTGTATTATAAGCATAAAAACAGACAATAATCACTACAAATGGGTTTTGCACAAGAAAATTATTTTCTCAAGGGCACTGCCTTCTTACTTAAATTTAAAATTATTTTCAAAATACACTTATATTCAAGTATAATATTGAGGTAGACATCCATTAAATCAGTATATTAGTATTAAAAATGGGTAATTTATCCTTCATATTACACTAGTCCATAACACATATTCTGCTTTTTAGTGCCGTACCCTTAAAGATTAACAGTTTACATGGAAAACAAGTGGAAATATGTAGCCTATAAAAGGTGGCACATTTAAATAGATTCAACAAAATAATAATGTGTAACAATTCAACTACTTTAAGATTAAAATGCTTTGACATTTACAGCACGTTACAGACATCAAAAGGAAATCTATTGCACATAACAAAAACTTCTGACAGAAACTGAGAGTCGGTGTGCTGTGCTGCTGCCTGAGAGTAGGATGAGAGAGAAAGGAAGAGATGATGCCTCTGACCGGCAGTACCCTCGGCGTGGGTTGCGTCAGCACTAATGCATCCTGCAGCACAAGAGCATGTGCGCATGGCTATACTGGATGAGCCGGTCCTTGCGTGTCATGTGATGCTGTGGTGTGGTGCTCGTCTCTCCCGGCGATTGGCTGATACTGATCTTTCCATAGACCAATAATGAGTGAGCATCTTTAGACGTGAGTCATTTTAAGGTTCATCTTTTTAAAAAAGTAAGGATCATGAAGATAATCATGTGATAACATAAGTCATGCATATCCAGACGCATTTGATCATTTTTCATTTTAAATGAAAAAATATTGTTAAATATTGAAAATAGGTGGCAATAATTTCTTGTGAGGTTAAATGCCAGAGTGAAGGTTTAATGCTGTGTGTGTGTTTTCGTGTAATTAGTCCGTGGAGGACATTTCTGTACTTTCCTCTTCCTCTCCTTGAACTGCCTCACCTCTCGAATGATGCAGGCGGGACTTCAGGGGAAATTTGCCTTAAGGAAATTCTTTCATTCATCAGTGACACCAGTGGACATGAGTGAATAGTCATGAAACAACACGTCCGACATATTTTTCTGTGTGAACCGGATTAATAGCAGCTCACTGACATTCACACTGACCTACGGTTGGATGTGTACTGTAAATTCAGCTGTGACTCCACACCCTCATTAACGTCGGGGGGGACATGCAGTTTACCAGAGGTCGTGGACTCATTCATCTTTACAGCTTTGTTTACATATTTTACACAAGTTCAGTGTGTGTCAACAGGGTCTATCTGCATCTCTCCCATCCCTTTGTTTTTAATGCCATGCATATTAGGCTGTGACTCATAAAACCAGAAATACAGGACTGGTCTGTCAAGCTTAAGGTCGAAGCTCTGTAGTTTACCAGGTCACCTTTTTACTCCAAAGTCCTAATTTCTAAACTAAGTAGAGCAGTGAACTGAAGCCGGAGTGAAGATTTAAAAAAAAAAAAAAATCCAGTTGAATTGTAGTGGAATACAAATAGAAAAGTATGAAAGTAAAATGTAGCAGTTCATCAAGAAAATTAATAATTTGCCAAACAAAAAGAAAAAACCCCTCTAAGATCACTGATTTTCAGCTTCTTCTTTTATAGATGGACATTTGTTATGTTATATTTACATGTCATAAATTGCCATCGTTGGTAAACTTTAATAAAGACGAAGAGGAGCATGTGCAGTAGTTATAATGATGTAGGTTGCAGGATGTGGGTGCATTTGAAGTGCGCGTTTCAGTCAGTGGAAAGTCATGAAGCTAAAGCCAAGCACAGGCTCAGCCGCGCTAGCTGTCAGGGCTGTGCAGTTTGTCCGATAGTAACCCCCCTCGAGCCGGCACATCGGCGACGTGTATGCGCGAGGCTGGAGGTGGGAGGGGCAGATGAGCTCGTGCGCTCACTGCAACTTCCGCCCCCTCTGTGTCCATGTGCCTTGCGTAGCCTTGTATGGAAACCAGGTCCTGTGGTGTGAGCAGTTGGAGCCAATCAGAATGACGGTGCTGTGAGGGGGCGGGGCGACCGGAGGAAGCCGGCAGGCCCCACCCTGGGTGGATTTCTTTTTTTTTCAGGGTGGGTGGGACCCACGAAGCCGGCTGTGTGTTTGAAAATGAATGATCTGCTGCTTGAGTAGACAGTGGCCGGTTGGTGTGTGTTTAGCGGCAAACTGAAGCCACGGCGTTAACGGAAAACACGGACAAAAAGCGGAAGATTAAAGAAAAACCCAGTCACGAAGAAACAGACAAACAACCCGGAATAAGAATCAGCTTCCAGCAATGCAATGTGAGTATTTGAGCCCTGTGTGGAGCTTTTCTGGTTTTGTTTTAAGCCGGGTTTCACTTCGACACATCAGGTTTGGTCAGAAACCGGTTGGTCACGATTTTTCCGGTAAGAAAACCACCTGCGTGTTGCATTTACAGGCCTTAGATTTGACTCTGAATTAAGATATTTCGCCTTCAGATCTATAATTTCCTGGTTTATAATTTGAGTTTTATATGTCTCGGCTCAGTGAAGCTGGTTTTAGACGTTAATAGGATAATACATGATAATAAATGTGTTACAGAAAAAAATGGTCTGAAATTTACGGCTTGGGTATGTCTAGACAACCTGCCCAGACCTGGTCTCTTCCTAAAAGGGTGTAACCCACCCAGCAGATCCATCCGAATTTCTCCCTGTAATTTGGCTCACGTTTAAAATAGCCATTAAAAAAAAGGTTTGCTTAGCATGCAAATAGATTTAGTTGGAAAAAAATGTACCCAGTGCACCGTGGGGTTTCTGAGGATGACGCCCAGTGCGTGCTGCTGGGAAGGAGCAGCTGGATGGAAGCAGGAGGAGGAGATCATGCATTGATTTTTGGGAATTCACTGTATCTTACTTTCGTTTAGAGCAGCAGCTCTGTGGTTTCAGGTGGTGAAGTGAGCTGGCTGTTATTCTGGACAAAAAGAGATGAAGCTGGAGTGAAGAAAAATGAAAATTTAGGGGGAGGGAGGGGGGGATTTTGGGTCTGTATAGTTTAAAAGGGGATTAACCCAAGTGAAGTTTGCAAGCATGGTGGTATTGTTTTGGGGAGAGTCCCTCATTTGGTTTTGGGGCAGACACTTTTTTGTTCAAGGATGGGGGGGGGTGCTGCAGTTCCCTTTCTGAATGAAACAGCTGTTGCTATGCAGTACAATCTCCCCCCTGCTACAGTGGATGCAGCATTTTGCACAACTGTGCTGATTCCGTCAGATGATTCATCCTTGGCACCGGCTGTGCTGTCTTATGACAAGGAAACTTCATGAAAACAAAAGCATGCAGAATGGCCGTGCTTCATCAAAAAGAGCAAAAGATGGTCAGCAGAAAATGATTGTGCAGCTACTCTGATGATTGATTAGTGGGTCTCTGGTTGTGACTTCTCAAACAGGTGCATTTGAATACGTCACCTCGGGCTATGGAAAGCTAAACTGTGGCATAATAGTTTTTTTTTAATCACTCAGCTAATAAATGTGCTTGGTAGAGCTGAAAGAACAAGTCTGGACTTTTTCTACTCTAAACAGTTAACGCCCTTTTTACTGCAAAAAAAAAAAAAAAAAAAAGGAATAAATAATGCAAGCATTTTCTGTGATATCTTGCCCAAAATACCTCAACATTTAGATAGGAGTAGCTGGGGAATTCTGATTGGTAGACCGCCTGCTCTACTTCCTGGGCCACAGCTGCTCTGATATTGTTGCATACTGAATCTGTTTTGGATTGTATTTTTTAAAATTCTGAAAACAAGGTGAAAGCCATCCATGTTGCTGCTGTGGTGACAGAGGTCAAACCTGCTAAACATGTACAGGCTCTCCATCACACACACTGAGTATTAGAAACATTGTGGTAAAGGAAGTAAAGCCATGGCTCAGTCAGGCGGGTTTCAACACTTTATTGACACAAGCATTGATTGACGGGTTAATCTATATCGGGGAAAGAGAATCAGAGGTTTCCGGCTTGCTTCTAAAGGATATGGGTTTGTAATTTTGGTGGTTGAGAGATAATTAAATGGGAAGTCCACACATTTCCCATGGGTGATTATGAGAAAACCCCAGAAGAAAAATTATTGATTGGAAAAACTGAAAGTTTATCACAGCAGGCGGGGAAATGTATTCTTAGGCTGCTCGTGGATCAATAACACTGCTTCCCTTGTTGACCACCAATGGATGTTTTCAAGGTGTTTTTGCTGCCAGATGAACAGCAGGGAGGATTCATACCAGGCCTGTGTGACAGGCACGCGTCTCAGGTTTTTTTTAATGTGATGACAGCTTACAGGGTTTCTAAAGGCTATATTCAGCCTTCACATGTCCGTTTGCAGACTCGTAGGGTTGATGAGCGATTGAACCTTTTCTCGAGATCAGCGTCACACTCAGAATCCTCCCCATCACGTCACAAGAACGCAGCAGTGACTGAAATAAGAGGAGGGGAAGTGATTTTTAATGTCTGCCCCTGTCCATCCCAGGGCTGCCTGCTTGCCTCCACCTTCAGCCACCCACAGCTGCAACAGAGGAATCTGCAGCTGGACCAGAGGCGATGCGTCCACAGAGAGACATTTAAACCTCCAGATCAAATCCAAATCAAGCCCATGTCTCTCCTCAGGGACATGTTTTTGCCCAAATGTGATGAATTCTTCCAGTTTAGATGCAATTCATACATGAAATAATCCAGCTGACCTGTGTTTTATTCCACTATAGAAGGTTTAGGTTGAGAATATGTTCCAAATGTGTTGCAAAAAATATTTTTGACCTCTCTGGAGCTTGTTTGTTTCTGTTTTTTTCCCCCCATGGGACTGAGCCCAGTTGGCCCTTAAGAGGTGAGAAATGATGGGCTGCTGCCAGAGCAGATAGATGAAGCTGCTGGTATGTGTTTTCAGCCCTCTTACATAAACAGATAAGTCCTGTGATTTACCAAAGAGGAAAGAGATAGAGGAGGGGGGGTCCAGCTCGGCAACAGCAGTGGCTTGAATGACAGAGAGGATCTGACGTGGTTCCTGTGATGAACGAAATGGTGGGAAAGGCAGGAAAAAGGGGAAGCAGGGTGGTACTGATCGGCTTGGCATGTAAATCACAAGATCATTGAGAGAAGAGGGAACATGTCCCCAGTTGGGACACGCTCTAATGTCCCAGTTGGGGTTTCCACTTTCTTTCTGTTGTATCTTTCAAAATTATATTTCACAATCATCATCAGTTTCCTTTGTTTTTCCCTTTTCTCTTCCACTGGACATCGGGAGGGTGGAGCAGTGTAAATATTCTTTATTGAGGTGTTTTGTTGACCAAGCGCAGCAATGAAAGGCAGTCGAGTATTTGTAGAAAGACGGCGTTATCTGTGACATGTGTTTGCTAGCTAGGCTCCATATGTTGCGTTATCATCCAGGCTTTTAACAGCTCATGAAGTCGGATCCAATCGAGTTGTTTCTTCTCGCTGTGCGATTGAGTGCGTCACAGATCGCTCTCTGCACGTCCTAAGCAGAGATCAGTTTTTTAAATGGTTGCGATGATCTCGGTGAGATTTCTAAGCAGCTGATTTTTGTGTGATCACGAGACAGAAGTCGGGCAGGTTCGTGACACCTTGCAAGAACACTGCAACTGCAAGAATACGTGACATGACCTAGTGCCCTACAGGACGCACGACTTCTGTGAGTACCGCCCACTGCTGGCTGTCACACGTTGGTGTCAACTGAACAGTGTGCTAATTAGACAACGGAAGCCAAATGTTTCAGTCCTTTGCTCCTTTTGATCTTATTTCTTTGTCAGTTATGATTCTTTATAGTCTAAGATCTAAATAGCAAACTACTTAAATTATTTAGTTATTACAGCACAAATCCCTCAAATGCACACCACTCCTGGGGGGAGGGGTCTTTCTCTTGGAGCCACTGAGCAAAGCCTGGAGCCTCTCAGTCATGTCTGTAACTGTTTCCTTGTTGTGAATGCTGACCATCCTCTGTTTCAGTGACTTTGTGCGAGTCCACCACCATGTCGGAAGCAGGGGTAACGGAGCCTCCCAGAGAAGTCGGTTTCCTGGAGTCGCCCTGTGTTACAGCGGACAGCGCGGCCTCCCTCGATGACGGCATCGTGGACACAGCAAAGTACGTCAACACAAGTTACACGCCCCTAAATGAAGCCCCTCTTTGCTTGAACTGCCTACAAAGGGATAGTGATGGTGTTTATACCACCAACAGCTGGGATGAGGGCATGATCTTTGCTCTCAGGATTCCCACCCTCTTCCACCTGCTGACCCATACGTAACTGTGGGGTTTTTTCTCCTTTCTTTCTCTTTAGTGAGTCTTCAGAGGAAGAGTCCGCAGGGGAAAGGGAAGAGGAGACCGGCGCCCATGATGCAGCCACCAGCAGCACCAAGACTACCGAGGTCCCCGCGGAGCAGAGCTCAAACACACAAGCAGGTGAGTGCAGAGGGAGCGTGTTTACACTGTCTTGGGTGCTCCCGAGCATCCAGTGTTGACCAGGGCGGCGCTGGAAGAATTGCGATAAGCAGCGTGCAGACGTACAATTAGACAACATCAGTGTCATTTTTAGGATTTTTGCCACGCTCGAGCATCCGTACAGAAAGGCCGTGACCTCGGGTTTTATCCCATCTCTGTGCTCGCTGTAAATGCTGATGTCAGCGTTTGTGACTGTGCTTTATCTTTTTTTTCCTTTTTTTTCTCCTTCCCGAGGAAGCAGAGCAAACAGACATGAATGAACTCTGCGTTCTTTGGCAGAGCGAGCTCCACTTCCCTTTTCCTGCCTTTAAACGGTGACATTCTTTCCCGTCTCAGTCAGTGAGGAAAAACCCCGGCATTGCTCCGCGATCTGTTTATAATCACGGAAAGGGAATTTTGCACTGCGACCCAAAGTTAATTGACATTCGTTATCATTCGTTTATAATGATTCTTAAAGACTTTATTAAAGAGGAACTCTTAACATGTAATATTAACTGCTGGTGGCTTTTTTTCAGCCCTGCTCTACATGAATCATAAATAGTCATAAACCCTCCGTGTGATGCTGTTCTGCTGCATATTCAAACATCCTGCTGGCAGTTTGTCTCTCTGAGTGTGAAAGCAGAACATGGAGACGAGGCTTCAGAAACGATTACAAATTGATTGGTTTTGTTGTCAGAATTTAGGTGCCATTATTTAAAGATTATCTGATCATAATTTTAACCAGGAAGTCCATCAGTACACTCTCATGGCGTGCTGGAAGTTGTATTTATATTTTATTATTTATAAAGCTTTTAAAATAATACCACCTTTCCTGCTTTTTAAAGAATGCCATATCTAGCCAACCTGAAGCGATTCCTAACTCTTGGCTGTCACTGTGACTCAGGCCAGCTCTGTTACCATTGGCTGAGACTAGTTTTGAGCCCATGTGACTTTGCAGATCTATCGTAGTGCCTGCAGCTGGGTGGTATCTCCATTAACGCCTCTAATAAAGGGTGTTTGTCGCAGTTTTTGTGGACGGCAGACGAGTACAGATCTATTGCCGAGGCCAGCCTTCGGTCGTTTCTCTGACTGTTGTTTGCACATCTTCCAGTGAGCGCCCAGCGCCCAGACTCCCTGTCGGTGCCGCCGGCAGAACCCCGTCTGTGGACGACGCAGCGCGACGGAGAGGTGAAGCTGAGGATGGAGGAGTCCGGTCTGGCTGCTGAACCCGCTTTGACAGTCAACCAGATGTTCGTCTCGACTGTGGAGCGCTACGGCGAATATACGGCTCTGCGCTGGAAGGAGGGCGACCAGCAGAAAAGCCTGAAATACAAAGATTACTACCAGACCTGCCGCACCGCTGCCAAGAGCTTCCTGAAGGTAGTTTTTCTTTTATTGTTTTGGTAACGCTGCAAAAGTTTCCACTACAGTTGATCCGTTACTTTAAGGACAAAATTAAGCTGAATTCAATTTTTAAGCAAGAATACCAAACGCTCATAAATGGTGGCTTGTCTGTCAGACAGTGAAAGCTAATTGTGTTTGCTGTTGTCACCACAGCAGGCGGTTCCGCAGATTTGATTTGGCAGACTTTAAAACGCCAAATGCACTTCCTGTTCAGCCAGAAGAAGAAAGATAAAGACAGCTATGGCCTTCCTGACCCGTGTGCTGCCTCACGCAGGCAGCAACATAATATAACCACGCAGTAGTGAAGAGCTGGCGGGCACAGCTGTGCGCTACACGTGAGAGAATAACTGCGGACGCTCTCCGGTTCTGATTATCCCAACATTTCCTGGACGAAATCTTAGTGATGGCTCATAAAAAAATGGATAAATGCGGATAAATCAATAAGAAGCTGCTTGCAGCTGTGACACACAGTGGCGGTTAGACATTTCAAATATGGAAAACTGGTGCCAAAAACCTTTGTTTGCCCCCTCACCCCGAGCAGCTGGGCTTCCTCAGCATCAACAGATTTCTGTTTCCAACAACAGTCCTCGGGTCCTTCGAGCCGTTTTAACGTCCATTGGTGTTTGTGCCGAGTCTGTCTAGACAGCACGCGTCGCCGCACCAAAGGGTTGAAATGTCAGGCCGGACGGCGAGGTCTCAGCAGGACAGAGCATGTCATTGTTTCACGTGAAAGTCTGCAAAGTTAGACAGCAGGGTGACTCATTTCTACTGACACACACACACACACACACACACAAAACTCAGACATTTGTCTCTGCGTCTCATACACACAAACTAACCTCGGATCCAAATCTTAGACCTGAACTTGAGCTCAGATTGTTTTTGTTTTGTGCTTCCCTAACACAGTCAGCTACACCCAATATTATCTTTCAACAATTAAAGCCTTTATGAACGACTTCATGAATGCTGGCTGCAGCTGAATGTAATGCACCTCAGCTAACCTCAGACTCCACGTGCATCAGCTGGAAGACCTGACGGCTCAAACTGTCTCCGTGTTGCATGAAAAAAAGTAAATCTGGTGCATGTAAAGAAATGGAAGCTTTTATTTGTCATAAAGACTTGACCCAACATCCCCAGCTGTGCATTTGTCTGCACTTAGTTTGTAATAAGCAGACCGTCCCATTCTGAGCTTTATCCTGTCAGTCGAATACAAAATACCCCGAGGTAATAACAAAAGGTAAATATTAAACAAGTGATTTGTAACAACAACCGTAACGATGGAAGTAAGACTTGTGCCCGATCTGCTGCGACTCTCACTTTTTGTTTTTCATAAGTGCGCTCTCGCTTTTACAGCTCGGACTGGAGCGTTACCACGGCGTCGGGATCCTGGGCTTCAACTCCGTCGAGTGGTTTGTCACAGACATCGGAGCCATTTTGGCGGGGTGAGTTTCATCGTCAGCCCTGAATATTTCCTTTGCATGACCCTAATGGCTCCTGCTCACTGTATCTGTGGTTATCTTATCTACATACTGATGTTTTACGTGTGGCAACGCGTATGCTGGTGTGTCCTACGTGCCAGAGCGATACCGTCTTTTTGATGGATTGATGGGTGCGATAGCGCCTCGGTGGTTGAAACTATGCGTGTTTCCTCGCACATGCTATGATTCGATTCCTCTTCTGAACTGATCTGCTGTGGATCCAATCAGTGCATTTTCCTGATAATACTAATTTGCTTTTTAAAGCTTATTTATCCATCTGTGTTTTGTTTGTACTCTGTCTGTGCACTGATCACATAACAGTAATCACAAGCTTCTCAGCTTTGCTGCATAAGTGTTCACCATGAATGAACTCATGTGTGTTATCCAACACGCTAAGAGAGTGCAAGAAATTCCAAGAAACCCAGACCCTTCAGCCAAAGTAAGAGTCTAAAGGCACTGACTGGCTGAGGCCAGATGAGACCAGCTGCTTACATCACCAAACATCTGTTATGCTAAACTGGGTCTTTTCACGCTGATTCTGGTGACATTTTCATGTTTGCTTTGGTTCTTAAAAGTCTTAAATCTGTTAATAGAGAAGCTCATTGTTTCCACGCACTGATACCGATACCGTGCATGCCTAAACTCTGCTCCCTGCTTAATGATCACAACAAAAAAAGGTCAGCTGGAATGTCAACAAACCGGTCGTGATGAATGCAGTCAGGTCATGTTTGGAAACTTCAGTTTAAGGCTCAGATTTGCACAGCGAAGCAAAACATTTGAATCGCATGCTGAATCATATCTCACCGTCTTTTAGAGCGGGAGCTCAGTATTCTAGTAAAACAATGCTGTCATAGGTCAGGTGGTTTCTGTTGACCCATTTTCATCAGATTGTTAAGAAAAAGAAAGAGAGGGAGGACTGACTTTCCTATCGTAACATCGGGATGTCATCAGGTGGCCTGAATTTTAGGGCAGCTCAGTCTGAGCAAACATTTAACATGAAATGTTTCAACATTTAACATGTTGCTGCTTCATTGAAATGCAGGGTTAAAGTGATTTGCACTTCATTTGCATGTTGCATGTTCACCCATTGTTGGGAAGCAGCCCTGCACGTCATTTTGATGAACATAGTTTAGTTTTTTACGTATGAAAAGTGCCACGAAAATAACTTGAGTCTGCTGATGATTCAGTTCAGGTCAGTTTTATTTACACTGACAGGCGTGCTGCAGATGTCAGTCAAGTCACACTTTTAGTAAATAGCTGCGAGACTACTGCTTTTCTCCTTTTTGCAGCCATTAAAACAAATATTTAATTACATTCCGTGTGATAACAAATTGTCTTAAAAGTGTTAAATGTACCTTGGTGAAAGCTCTCACTTGATTGGCTGACATATACCTTTGGTCACACTAAACATACGCAGCTGCACAGATGCAACACAAACCTGATCCATGCGCTGATGCATTTCCGATACATTTCCACCAAATGTGCTCAGTAATTCATCCATCGTATGACTTGAATGCAACTTAGTGCTTCTGATTCATCTCCAAGCTCTTGTTTCTATGGCGACTGGAAGTAAATGAACAATATCTATATTCACTTATCAAATACATATCTGCAAATGGAAGGCCTCTTAATCAACATCATGGGATATTGATTCGATTGGAACAATACAGAGAAGTAAATAGGCCTATAGCTGACTGTGTGACGTGTCTCTGTCTCACAGTGGGTTTGCTGTGGGCATCTACACCACCAACTCTCCTGAGGCATGCCAGTATGTAGCAGAAAACTCCAAGGCTAATATCATCGTGGTGGAGAACCACAAACAGCTGCAGAAAATCCTTCAGGTAAGATGAGAGTGAGTTACACGTGGACGCGGATCAACAAGCTGAACAGATTTCAGGTCCAGCTGAACAAAACAAACATATTATTATTATTATATGTGTGTTTATTTTACCAAGCTGTAAAAGTAGTAACTTATAATGAAGGAATCCCACGAGTGGATTTACTGATCGTCTTCACATCTGTGCACAGATTGAAGACAAGCTGCCACACTTGAAAGCCATCGTCCAGTACAAAGATGAACTAAAAGAGAAGAGACCAAACCTGTACACGGTAAGCGCGCACACTTCCGTGCATAAAAAGAAGCTGCTGAGCACAAGAAGCACGATCGAAGTGTTTTTATTTTTCTTTGCGTGCCACAGTGGGCCGAGTTCTTGGAGCTTGGACGCGACGAGCCCGACGCTCCCCTCGATGCCATCATCGCCAGCCAGAAGCCCAACCAGTGCTGCTCGCTCATTTACACCTCAGGAACCACGGGCCAGCCCAAAGGAGTCATGCTCAGCCACGACAACGTAAGCTCCACCCATCCTCAGGTGCCACCCGTGCAGGGAAGCTTTCTAATCGGCAAAACGCCTCAAGGGATTCAGTTGACTCGATTTAGTGTCAGTGATTTCACCTCGAGCTGCACAACAGTGCAGTTAACAGCTGCAGGCCTGTTTCAGAGGCCAGCGTTTTCCTCCCTTTTGTGTCACTATGACTACCATAAAGGCAACCTGTTATATGCATTTATTTTTTCCATTTAATGCAAATTTACTCATTTCATTTTAGTTTAAACGATACTCTGCTGCATTTATCCATCCATTACATCCATTCAATTGATCAGTATTGATCTACTGTTACAGTAAAGATGTGAAACACTACATGTGCGTCCACATACACAACAATCACAGCACCTCATCTTTACTCTCTCTCAGCTAACCTGGACCGCTTACTCCACCAGCAAGCATGTGAATCTCACAGCGGCCTCCCAGGCTCAGGAGGTGGTGGTCAGCTACCTGCCTCTGAGCCACATCGCGGCCCAGATGGTCGACATCTGGATCACCATGAAGATCGGAGGGGTGACTTACTTCGCTCAGCCCGACGCCCTGAAGGTGAGACGCACACCAAACAGACAACACAAACACGCCAGCGCCCGAAATAAACACTCGTCAGCCTGTTTAATAGGTTGACCTGCACAGTACGGTCAATATAACAGGCCTGCCGTAAGGTCATGGTTCTTTGTGGCTGCTATAGAACAAGAACAAAGTATTTACCCAAATATCTGATTACAAATGCCCACCAGTAATTTAAATGATGTAAAATTAAGTAAAAAGGATGGTGAGCTGCAAATTAAAAGCCCCCCGCCCCCCTTATTGATCACCCTCACATTTGCACTAGAGCAATTTTAGCCTGTAACATAAAAGTAGCATATCGCCCCCCTCTGGTTCCTCCTGTAACTGTCCTCACCGTCGCTGTTTAGTCCGTCTGTTACACAAACACAAACGGCTTCTCTGTTTCTTTTACATTTCCTCTTTCTCCTCAGTTCAAAATCCTCTTTTTGTGTAAGTTGTGAAAATGCATTGAATTTTCCTGTTTTTTTTTTTTTGTTTTTGTTTTGTTTTTTTACAGGGTTCGCTGGTAGACACTTTGAAGGAGGCGCGTCCGACGGCCTTCATGGGCGTCCCACGTGTCTGGGAGAAGATGCAGGAGAAGATGAAAGCTGTTGGAGCAAAGTCTTCCACCGTGCGAAGGAAAGTGGCTGCCTGGGCCAAAGATGTGGGTCTGCGGACCAACCTGAGCAAGCTGAACCAGTAAGTATATGTTTTTGTTTTTTTTAAGAAGGGCCTGAATCGTTTCCTCGGGGATGGGAACTTCCTGTTTCAGTTTGCTGAAATGTTCTTGTGGAAAATCACTGCAGATGCAGGACTGTTGTTGAAACACTAACTATTTTTTTTTTTTCATCAGCTGGAACAGCCTTCCACCTCACGTTGCGTTCTCTCTCACTCTCTTTCTCCCCAGGAATTCAGCACCAGGCAGCGCTCCGGTCAGCTATCACATAGCCAAAAAGCTTGTGTTCAAAAAGGTGCGTAAGGCCCTGGGCCTGGACCGCTGCACCAAGTGCTACACAGGCGCCGCGCCCATCACCAAAGACACCCTGGAGTTCTTCCTCAGCCTCAACATTCCTCTGTGCGAACTGTACGGCATGAGCGAGAGCAGCGGCCCTCACACCATCTCCCGCCACGATGCCTTCAGGCTCACCAGGTACATTTTTCTCTTCGCGTTGGTTTGACGACTTGCAGGGAACAACTGATACTCGCTGGTGAGTTACACGACTGCTCTCTTGCAGCTGCGGTATCGAGCTCCCAGGGTGCAAAACAAAGCTGCACAACAAAGACGAGGAGGGAAATGGCGAGATCTGCTTCTGGGGACGCCACATCTTTATGGGTTACCTGAATATGCCAGACAAGACGGAAGAGGCGCTGGACGCAGAGGGCTGGCTGCACTCGGGTGACCTGGGCAAGCAAGACGAGAACGGGTTCCTCTTCATCACCGGGCGGATTAAAGGTACTCCCTGAGCTAAATCGCACTCTGCTGGAACTGTACCAGATTTTTATTTATCTATTTAAATGAAGAGCATCAGTTCTCCTTTCACAGTCTTATATCCTGTTACAGGCTGATTGCTTCAGGTTTGTTCTTCTTTTCGTTCACAGAGCTGATCATCACAGCCGGAGGCGAGAACATCCCTCCCGTCCCCATAGAGGATGCAGTGAAGGAGGCTGTGCCGCTGATTAGCAACGCCATGCTGATCGGTGACAAGAGGAAGTTTCTGTCCATGCTGCTCACCATCAAGGTAAAGATTCAGCCAGTGAGAACAGGGGAGGAGTGAGGGGGTGTCAGAAGCACACTGCATCAGTGCATCTGCTTTAACAGATGGTGAGGAAAGGAGCACTGACACCTGGTGGTCACTTTGGGAAACTACACAGTTGTGATGTTCAGAATCGGGCTGTAATGGTTACTGATATTTATTTGAATTCTTTTCCTCACCCTCCAGTGCCAAGTGAACCCAGACACGGGCGATCCACAGGACGAGCTGACGCCAGAAGCTGTGGAGTTGTGCAGGCAGCTGGGCAGCAAGGCCGTGCGCGTCTCCGAGATCGCAGGCGGACGAGACCCTGCGGTCAACGCTGCCATCCAGGAGGGCATCAAAAGAGTCAACGAGAATTCCACTTCCAATGCTCAGCGCATTCAGAAGTGGGTCATCCTGGATCGAGACTTCTCTGTCGGCGGAGGAGAGCTGGGTGAGTGAATGCGCGGTTTATTTTATTAGAGAACGGCTTTGAAACAACATTTAATAAGATGCACGATGATGATGATGATGATATTGTTGATGATGTTTTCACATCCATTTGTAGTCACAGTTTCTTACATTTGGGTATTTCCTGCCCTTTTGGAGCTAAAACACATGAGTTAAACAGCACGAATCCTCTTTGCTCTTCCCACAGGTCCCACCATGAAGCTGAAGCGGCCGGTGGTGGTGAAGATGTACAAGGAGCAGATCGATAACTTTTACAAGGACGTGGCGTCTCCAGCAACCCCCGACAACCCCCTGCCACCCAAATAGACCTGCTGGGACCATCTGCATCATTCAGTCCACTGCTGGGTTCCTCCTGTATTTAAAAAATACATTTTTTTTTTTTTTTACTGCCTTAAGTCGTGCTCAGTCTGTCTCAGTTTACATTTATGATTGTTGTACAGAACAGAAGCCAAATGAGGTTAAATTGAGCTTATTTATTTGTATTTCTGGAAGGAACGATGACGTCTGATCGATGAAGTAGCAGCAGCTTTACGTAAGGAGCTGCAACGCGAACCAGAATACTTGATAACAACAGGATGTTTTGGTTTTTTTATGAATAATTTGTGTGTATTTATTTTCACTTTACCAAAGTTTCTGTTTACCAAATGAGCATCAGATGGAGTGAAATCGCACAATCACGCGTTCACATGTGCTTGGTGTTTCTCCCGTCTTTGATTTCACTCCTTGTCGTTTTTTGTTCTAAATGTCAAAAAGGTTCTGCTGTTGAATTTAAGCTATCGTAATCAGTTTGTCATGAAGCCATATCTATTGCATTTTGGTGTCTGTCAGGTATTTTGATTTGTGTGACCCTTTTTTTTTTTTATTTTGTAATACTGTAAATACCTTTTACCTCCTCATTTCTTTTTCCCAGCCATTCGGTTTGCACTCACATGGAGACAAGTAAATTGTACATAAGTTATAGGACTGTATTGTCAGTTTATAGCAAATCTTATCAGCTGCTTTCAGCTAGCGGCCTGTCGCCACAGCGAGGTTTAAAGATCACCTCAGCGATGTGACACAAATTTGAAAGCTCTTGCACTCCAAAACAGGTCATCTTGTATATCTTGTAAGATTAGTATATAGCAGGCGTGTGTGGCGCACTCCTAGCAGAGCCAAGCTGAGCGTTAGTTTGCTCGTTGTGGTTCATTTACGTTAAATTTTGGGGTTTTCGTACGTTTTGTTTTAAGGATGAAAAACAAAGGGAGGAAATGACGGTGATTCAAGGGGTCGGGGTGAGTGAGGATGGGCTGATGGAACACACCAGATGGCCTTTTTAGTTTAATCCGTTGCCTAAAAAAGTTCAAAGTTAAATGAATGCGCTTGCATTATGAGAATCTTCGCAGCAAACGGTTCAGTGAGCGCGCCCAACACCCCTGACAGAAACCTGGATCTGCCCGAACCTAACAGCTGTTTTTAGTCTTAAATAAGTCTGGGTTGAAAGAACAGCAGCAGGAGGAGAGTGAAGCTGACCTGCTTGTAACTACGAAAATGTGAATATGTGTCTGATCAGTTGTGGAATAAATTGGAATTCATTACGCTACTTTGTGAAACTTATCCTTTGTTTTGTTTTTGTAAATGTAACGCGGAGGGATTTGAAATGCACAGAGTAACAAATAACACGGTTTACCCACGTCGGTTTAGACAGCGCACTGTGCAGTCAGCAGGCGGGGCGCTGCTGCTGCTGCTGCTGGTGAAGGTGGACTATACTGGAGAGCTCATCTCAGCCCCTGAAGCAAACTGAGCTATTTTTTTTTAATGCAACCTCACAATCAGAACAGATTCAGGTGTCAAAAAGAAAGGAGAGCCGACGGCCTCGTTAAATACGTGGCACATGTGAACTGTTTCTATGCTATTCGGTGTGCCGACAACCATAAATAGGCTGCTCGATAAAACTTCCTCCACGTCTGTGAGATCTTCTCTCACATCTCGTATTTGTGGCCACAAAAACCACGAGCTTCTGATGCTAAACGGAAACGGGGGGAGAGAAAAACCGACGTGCTGCAAGTTTCAATCTTGCAGTGGCAGCAGTTTGTCATAGATGCTATTACTAAAAATCAACCTGCAGCACAGGATGGTTCGCTTTTTCAGAGGCCGATCTCTTAGGTTTGGATTCTGTAGTTTGCAGACGTTCTGTTTCTTATTTCCTCTGATACTTTTCTGCTTTTTGCATCTTGAAGCAGCTTCTGTCAGCACATGCACGCACGCAGCCGAGCCTTACCGCACTCGGCTCAGGAGGCTGCGTTGCCATGGTAAACAATACTGAATGGCAGCATCTCCAAGGCGACAGCTGTGATATTCGTGCAACCACTGAGTTTATCCAATTACTTCATAAGCAAGTGAGGGACTGGCTGTAATTCCTAAACATTTAATACAAAATTTATGAAAAATTAAAGCTGAAAGTCTGCGCTTCACGGAAAGAGTAAAAAACATGGACCTAACTCTGTTTCTTTCATTTCACTGAAAATCCTGGACATTTATATTTTTAAGTGAACTAGAACCGTCTCACCACGTGATCCAGCCCCATTATTTGTCTTATCCGACAATGTAAATGTACTGAACAGTAGTAATGAACACATGCACACATTCATATTTAGTTTCGCAGCTATGAATTATCACAAATGACAGGATTTTTATCGTCTGATTGGGATGATTGTCAGAAGAACGCAAACTGTGCTCATGCGTCTCATCAGCTGGATAAAAAGGGCGGAGGTTATCTGCACACAGTGTCTTTACAACGTGGTCACTGTTAGCTATCGTGGATCCAAATTGAATTGTAATACTAAAACCTTTAGAATATCACAAATATCCGATTCTTTTTTCTTCTAAATGATAAAAAATCACTGCTTTCCATTAATTTCACAGAAAAAAATGACATTTTTAAATCTAGCACAAAGTAGGGGCTGCACCAGAGACCTCACGGTTCTGCTCACAGCACAGGCTGTTGTGTTGCCCGAACCATTAACATCGTCTCCGTTCACTGAACCGGCACGAACGATGTCAAGAGCATGAAAGCGAAGCTACTAAACGGCGTTCAGCCATCTTTATTGCATCTGCACCTGTGCTGTTCCTGCTGCGACAGGCCAAAAGGTCCACGCAGCCTCCCGGGTTATTGATCAGCCTCCGCCAATAACTGTCCCTCCCTATAGCCGCATTTCCTCAATAGATGGTCAATGCATCACGAGCATTATGAGCCGGCCTGCTGCTTGTCCTTTTAACCCTGCGGCCTGCGATGACCGTCACGTGAACTTTACTCGAACCCTTGCAGCGGGTCACGCAGCGGTCAAGGATCGGACACACGGGGAGGGGGGACAACAGTACTTAATGACTTTATTAATAATATGATTTCAACATAAAAAATAACATTAAAATAACATGTTTCGTCCTCGTTAACAACTTGCATCATACGGCCACATGGTGGCGTTGTAATGCCAAGTTTGTTTGTTTTCCTTTTTTTGTTTTTTTCAAAAATACCAAATTGTTCTTCAGCCATCCAGTTCATTTGTTCTTCCCGCCATTCGTCGCTTCGACCTCGTACAGGGATTCAGACGCCGCCCTCCCCCCTCCCTCGCCCGCCCCTTTAAAAGAAAAATAATCAAACCCTTTATAAATACAGGCAACCCTGTCCCCTTGTCACAGACACATTATGACAACCACTGACACAGGAAACACCCCGTCTGCACATGCCCCCTCCCTCCCGCCCCGCCCCTCTCCACACATTATCAATGAACCATTTTCTCAGTTTTTTTTTTGTGTTTTTGCTTTTTCCTCATCCTCTAAAGATCCACACAGTAGATAATCTACCTTTGCTGTATTAAACACATATTATATATAATATAGACTCAGCTGAAATGCTCCACTCTCACAGCCCTGTGCACAGAGTTGCAAAGGGAAGGGACAGCTGGGGGGTTTCTCCCATCTATCTCCCATTCCCTTCTATAATGTTCTTTGACATTAACGATAACCACTCAGGCTTGTCATCTTTACTGCTTGGTGCAAGTTGCAGTTCATTAAAGCACATCTTCTGAGACAGATATTAATATTTAAGACAGTTTTCAGTGTTTTATGCAGATCCAAGCCAGAGAGGGGTTCAAACATTTAAAAAAATAACAAACCAGGAAAAATGAATAGCACTTTAACTTCCAGAGCATCTCCTCCCACTTTGCAACTCTTGTTTCTCTATGTTGTGTTTCCTCAGGCTCAAGTTGTCCTAACATAATAAAATGAAGATGACGGTCTCCGTTTGGGCGCGCACATTTACGAACGTGCAGAAAACCCAAACTGGACACGACAGAAAAACAAACCGTTTTTCTTCTGCTGAACCAAAGTGCGGACTCCTCACGTCCCTCCTTGTGGTCCAGTTATTTGTACTCGGAGCAGAGGGTGATAAAGTTTAGCTCATCCAGCAGTTTTGTTTCATTTGTTTTTCACCCGCCCGCCCAAACACGTGCTTCTCGGTGTTCAGCTGTCATCAGAATCATGATACAAAACAAAAAAACAAATTTTTACAGGGAACATCCCCAACATCTTATGCCTAAAACAGATTTGACAGGCATGTTTGTGAATAATAGCGACAACATGCCAAAATAAAAGACAATTAAATAAGAAACAAATGGTTGGCAAACAAAACAAACTCAATTCATATTGTATTGCATGTAAATATTGTATAAAATCCTTAAAAATACAGTTTAGGTAACTACTTAAGTACTGAAGTCATCACAGCCAAAAGTGCAGAGGTCCATAAATAAAACGTTGACTGTGGGTAGATAGTGGGGCTTCTCCCACTCTCACTGTCTCCGCCACCACCACAAGGGACCAAATGAGCGCTCGGTCAAAGGTCAGAGTTCATGAACTAGGACTTCTAAGTTCCCACATCGGTGCACAGAGGACAGAGAGGAAAGTTGTTCGTTTGAAATTCTCTCCCATCACTGACAAACACGCACGCAAGATGCACTAACGTCACTCACACGGCTGCAAAATTCACTCTCGGGCCTGAAGTTCTGCTGACAGAGGCACACCTCGGGAAAAATGAAGGTGGCACAGAGGGAGGAAGAAGGGAGGGGCGGGAGGGGGGCTACTGCAGGGCACATGAGGCGGCGCCGATGCCGATTTTTGTTTTGGAGACATCTTCCGTGTCCGTGCGGCGTTTACGGTAAGGGCAATGGGAGTGGGGCGCAGAGCCAGGCAGGCAACAGAAGGAGAGAGCGAAGTATTAAAGCTATTGGAACGTCAGGACAGAAGCACAGGAAAAGGAAAAGGAAAAGCGAGGGAGGAGATCAGTGGGCTGGTGTCTGAGAGAGCGTGAAGCCTAAAGGGGGCCACAAAAAACCAACATCGAGGCCCCAAATAAGTCCAGAACTCGCGCTCAGTTCTGACTCGTTTGGGCCTCACAAAACTGGCTCCTGTATGTGTCAAGCAGACGTTTGTTCAGATTACGCAACAGGAAGCTACTCACGAGCAAGAGTAGTGTCATTAATGTTCGATAAAACTGAAGATCCCTTTAGGGGGAAATTCTGCAGCAGCGTTATAGATATATAGAGCATAGACAGAGTCTGAGAAGAGAACACATAAAAACAAGTAAGCGATATACAGTAAATACAAAGAACGTAAAGAGAAAACAATAATCAAAGACTAAGAGCTAAAAATAAGAGTAGATATTACACTGGACTCTATTACACAGAGAGAAGAAAGCGACATTTGTGCTTCTCTGGTTTGTTACGATCTTTTTACAGTACGGATTGATGCAAAGAAAACTATTGCATACAAATGATTGGTCTTTAGTCCACAGCAGGAGGAGGAGGCGGAGCTTCTCCGACCTGGTGGGATGGTGTCCGTTAAATGAGGTTACAGTAAACACGCGAGGATAGTTTTTGCCAATTCAATTAGAGTTAAATTGTTCAAATCACTGTGCAAAGTACTCAACTACACAAAACCTCATCGTTTACAGCAGTCGACCTCCATCATTTAACACCATTTTAGTGCGTCAACGTGCTTTCCAATTAACTTTTAAAGCGGGCGTTACTGATGATTGTCACTTCTGACTTTGTTCAAGTACTCTGTTGACTAGGTCCCGATCATTAATGCATAAATCACCACGGCTAGCTTACCGGGTCCCGTCCCAAGTAGGCTCACAAACACCAAAGATCTGGCTCAAAGCACCGCAGAGCAGTGGGGAAGAAAATTAAAACTGCTCAATATAAACTTACATTATAATTAGATTAGATTATTGAAAGCCTCTAATATCAATATTAGCTTTAAAATAAACAAACAAAATATAGTCTAGTCTCTAACATCACTACCTCTGGGATAAACTATGTTTTAACACGTCTTAAATGTTTGAGATACTGAGTGCATAAAGCGAGTGAATCTGCCGATATGTTGATCACCATCATTTTTAAACAGAATGAGCCACGCAGCATACAGTCACTGATCTGATTAGTTAGAAGAAGCCAGCTTTGTGAGACCATCAGTCTGATTCCTGATGTAAAGACCAGCGTGTTCATTTTCTTGCCTTCACATCTATTAGTGATGCCGTTCAAGTGCCTGGCGACTTGATATCGGACGCTTGGCTGTTGGCTGGCACGCTTAACTCTGCTTGAAGGGGGAGCCTATTGAACAGCACGCATTACTGGAAGGAACTACCACGCGGTCGTCCGACGCTTCCTCATTAAAAAAAACCTAATCCCAAAACTGAAGAGGACAAAATCTTGGCCGCCTTCTGAAAATTCCCAGAGGGCCCGATGAGTGGAAATATTATTGATAAAAAGGGACGACAGCCTACAGAGACACTGGAGAGGAGAAGCAGGGATGGAAGCTATTAGGAAAATACTGGATAGTCAGGCATCCCAATTAATACTAGTTTCCCCAAGGGGAGGAGGGGGCTGGGGTGGGGTGGGGGTGTTCAATCTGTGTGGGCATGCCTAACAGAGCGCACCCCCTCCCCACTCACACACACATATACACACTGCAAGTCGCAGGAAAAAGGCACTAGAGTGGGGCTGTTTCTAGCCGTAGAAAAGTAAAAGCGATATACATTCATAGCTCACAGGTTATCTGGGAATAAATACACAAAATGCACTTGTAGAAAAATAAAATGTAAAAAAGCGTGGCCCCTATTTTTGTTTTGTTTTTTTTAATTTTTGGAATCAGGGAGACAAGTATGGCTACTTTTTCACGGCTTTTTAAACCACCCCCTCCCCCCATTTCTCCCCACCCTACCGTGCCCGACCCAACACTTAAAAGGCAATTCAGGAGTGACCCTCCGCTGCTCCGGCTGCGAGCAGTCGAGCCCTTTCACGCACACCAATATGGGAAGAAGGGAGGAGGGGGACGAGGGGGGGGTGAAGTGGAGGGATGGAGCGAAGGGAGGGGTCGCTGTTGGTAGGAGGTCAAGGCTCAGCTTTCAGTGCGAGGAAGGAGAGGGGGAACTGAGGAGAACGCTTTCAGATGTTCAGACGACAGAAAGCTCACTCACACACACTCACACACACACACAGCACACGTCTCAGTGTCTTCATGTACAGTGTTCAAAGCTGGAAGGACCCGGGAGGCAAACATGTGCATGAATCTCGGTACCGCTTTGCTTTAAAGCCTCACATTGAGCATTCACGAGCACTGCAAATACTCAACAACTGGTTTATAACACACTATAATTACATATGAGGTTTCACACCCGCTTTCAAGTGTGGCTGTTCAGACAGACACACTCTGACTTTAGACGATGAGTATAATTCAATAAAAAAATGCCATGAAACGGGACTATGTTACTCTGAAACTTACTTCTAAAAGTAAAATATAACAGTGGTTGTCTAGTGTATGACCCTTTTCTCCTACAGGACGCCGCCTTTGTTTGTAGCTTAGAGTCGGGACTAAAAGGCTTTCTGGCTTTTATTTACAGGAGTTTCTAAGACGCGTGCGCCATCTTTTACTGCCACAGAGGGGAATAAATGAATTCAAGTGAAAGGCCAGTCCCCAAATCTTTACTGCAGAGACCCTAACCGGGCTTAGAAAAAAGCGGCAAAGAGTTAGAGTTGTCACACGTAATGAGCGCAACTATCAGACCGGACCTCTCCGGTGCGCGCCGTTCTTCTAAAACTTTCTCGTCATGTCAGATCGTGTGCAAACAGCTAACGCTCTGGTGCGTACGCCGCGACTGAGCCGGCATCACACGTGTTGCCTCCTGCAACCCTTGCCCAAACCACATTAGTAGTATTTTCAGCAAGTGAATCTTTTACTGCTCTGAGTAACGTGTGAGAGGAAAACAAGAGGAAGAAAAAGACAGCTCATCTCTTTGCTCCTAAAACTGCTGCATGCATGAAAACCTCTTAAAAAAAGAAGAACTAAAAGTCTTTATGGGTTTTAACTCCTATACTCTGATCAATGCGATACATGAGGAAACGCGTATCTGCTTACAACTACATTATAGTGTGTCACAATCCATTTGTTTGAAGTTTATGTACCTATTAATGTTAAACAGGTGGCTAATAAAGTAAAGTGCTACCTTAATTCTTTATATGTTGGTGTATGCTTGGGGGAAGAATCAAACTGGCTGTTTGTGTTCAAGCTTCACAAACAGAGAGAAGTCAGTAACCACAAAGACAACATCTCCCCTTAAACCTCAGCAGTGCTCGCACACACACACACACACACACACACACACACACACACACACACACACACAGACAACTCAAGAGTATGTCGAGAGAGAAATGAGCTCCAGCTGACAACGGGGGGTGGGGGGGAAGAATTGGAGTGTTCTGCCGAGTAAGGAGTGTGCATGTAGAGGAGGAGGAAGAGGAGGAGGGGGAAGTATTAGGTTTGCAGAGGCGGGAGCAATGAGGGTGCAGGAGGGTGGAGGAGGGGGTGTGGGGTGAATTCCACACCACTGCACAGACTCGAGACGAGAGATGTGTAGTGAAAATCCTGACTGCAGACGGAGTTCTGCCGCTCCGGTGTCTCCTTCCACGCCTCCCGCTGCTCCTCCTCCAGTTCTCTCCCCGGCATTGCGCGTAGGTGGTGGAGTTGCGTCTTCGTGTGTGCTTGTTCGTGTGTTTCTTTTTGCGCGGTACTTGTTCGACGGTTCAGTCAGTCCTGCGAAAGAGCTGCGACAGATCCGGCTACCCGTCTCCTCTCGAAAGAGCAGACGCAGCGGCGAGGCCGTCTCCGCCATCCGCAGGCCGGCTTCCACTTCCTGTCACGTGGTCGCCTCCAGGTAGCTCTGTAGTTTGCGGACAGTGGACTCGTCCAGTGAAAAGAGGTCAAAGTCAAAGGTGGTGTTGGTCACATTAAAATGGCCCGTCTCCTCGATCAGGTTGACGATCTGATAGAGAGGAAGATCAGTTAACGTCACGGCAACCGTTAGCACCATAGGTACACAGAATCAGAGCATCACAGGGAGATGTTCTTATTTAGTTTTGGCACAAGCACACACCTGCTGCAGGACGTTACGCTCCCTTAATGCCATCAGTCTGCGGTGGAGGTCCACCAGTTCTTCTGTGTAGGCCTGCTCCATTGGGACAGGAGGGAAAAAGAGGAGAGAGAATAAAGTCCAAGGAGTTTAAAAATAATAATAATAATAATGATGATAATAAAGTGTTTAAGAGTCTTCCTACTCTGTCAGCACAAAATCGTGACTCTAGAGAGATTTGTTTTCTACATCGGGGAGATAAAGGACACATGCATGAAATACACGAGACTAACCATCTGGGAAAACTGGGAACTCTAATATTAAACTGATTCAGAGACTAGACGCATCAGTTCTGTCGTTATCAACCGATCAGTATGTTCCATCTCAGCTTTGTGGTAATCGATCCAAGCAGGAGGTAACAGCAGGAACAAAGAATCTCTTCTGCTTTTAGACGTTTAGTCTAAATGAGGTGCTGATGGGGGTTCAGTCACCACCTCAGCCAATAAATCTTCACGGGGGAATCTATAAAGGGTTGCATGTGTTCTCCAGATTTTGGGGGCTTTTAAATGCAGCACTTTGCAGGTTTTAGACTCTCATACTTCACGGAGCAACATCTGGAGGATCTGGTCCCAAATCTTCAGTGGTGTAAGATGCACAAAGACACAGCAGCCGGGGTAATAAATAACTACCATCATGAGAAAAACACGAGTCTGATCAACATCGTGAAACATTATTATTAATCTGTTGGTGCTGGACATGGATTCCTCTTTGATTACTCCCTCTAAACGTGTTATGGTGTCAAAGTTTTGGACTCTTCCAACAAAATAAAGATCAGTTTACCAAATGCTACTTAAGCATGACTTTAATCATCGAAGAAAGAAGAAAGATGTGTTTATGGGTTCAAAGGCCAGAGTCTGTCTGCATAGCTGGATGAATTTACTGGTCATTACTGCATCTTGAATCCATTAATGCGGTCCCTGAACGCTGTCTAAAAGCCTCGTGTGTGTGTGAGGGTTTAGGCATAAAAAGTTTGATTTACCCTTCCTACCTTGTCGTATCCCTTCTTCATCACCTTCTCCGAGCGAAACGAGGAATCTGGGCTTTTTCGGACAGACACCTGCAGTTCAGAGACGACAGAAAAATGTAAAAGATGGTAAGGGGGTGGGGGTGGGGGCATACTGATAGAGGCAGTGATGAGACCACCTGCAAAAAAGGAGCAGGAATGCAAGTGCGAGCCAGGTGAATGGCTACAGACCACTTTGAGCATCGCCCTTAAACATACAGCCTGAATTATAGTATACTACATCTATACTATACTCACACATACAGAATGAAAACCCCAGAAAAGCAATAAACTCACAGCCTAAAGTCTTGTACCGCAAACCGCTCGTCCCACAGTTAGTACGGACCAAACACATGACAACAGTAAACGGACGCTGCGTGTCGCCTTAGCACTTCTATTCTAATGAGATGACTCTTTAATAAAGCGTGCAGCAGAATGAGGTCTGTATGACTCACTTTGTTATTGGAGGAGCTGTGTTTCTGTGGGGGCGGGGCCGGGTCTCGACTGGGGCGGTGGGAGCCGTCGCTGCTGTCACTCTCGCTGTCCAGGCTGAGTCTGACAGGGGTACAGGGTGAGGTCAGAGGTCAATGACATGCACACACACAGGCCTCACGTGCTCCTACTGACCATTGTAAGCAGAGTTAACCCTCAAGTATAATTTGCCTTATAACATAACAACAAGAGAAAGTTAATCAGGCAGACAGGTCTGGATATGACAGATTCATCTTATTAGACTACAGTAATGCTTTTTGCACATGAAGCACCTCAGCATAACTATAAAAAGGAAAAAATGATCAGTTAATACGCTCCAACTTTGACTTGTTTGATGCATATTGTGCAGCTTATATTCCCCCATAGACACAGTGCATATACACAGCTTTATTTCTCCTTTTTTAAAAATACTTTAAAAGGCCCAAAACATTAGTATTTGTTTGATGGAATAGAAACATCAAGCATTAACATGCATACCATGACTTTCACACTAGCGTGTCACACATGTAAGCTGACTGTTAATGACTTCTTCACGGATGTGCATGTTTCTGTCACTAATGTCAATTTCTGTGTAGGAAAGCGTGACATTTCAAAGAGTGGATGTGTTTTGGGGGACTGACCGAGAGTCGCGGTTAGGCGGGTTGGTTTTGATGGGCGTTTCTTCCTCTGAGGTGGAGTCATCATCATCTGACTCTTCAGACTGGATCTCCTCCACCATGGATCGCAGGGGGCCTGAGTAACGAGTGACCAGTCACACAAACCATCATCTGCCATCATTCTCAGCACCCAAAATTTGTATAAGGTCTAAATTTGCTCATTAAATTAAACAGTTGTATCTCATGAAATTCTATTTTTATGTGAAATGGGTCGTAGTTGAAAGAACCATACCTTGTCCTGGTTTCTGTCCCGGCTCAAAGTCAGAGTCTGAACTGGAATCTGAACTGGAGCTTTGAGTGGAAGGACTGGAGGGAGCCGACTGCTGTAAAGAGAAGAAGGAGAGATCAACGAGTCCATGAAGCGACAATAACGACACTCATGGGACCGAGTATCAGACGGGCTAGCTGTGACCTCACGATGAATGTAATGATGCATTGTTTTTTCTTTTAAATGGACAGGTAAGACCTCAGTCGTCAAGAGAAACGTAATCACACATTACTGCAGTCGGTGAGTACGAGAGCTGAAATGACTATGATGAGAATTTACTAACCAATTTTTCACATAAGATATTTTCCCGTTTCAAAGCTTGACTGAAGCGACAGTCTCGTCCTCCTACCTCTGATTTTGACGATGCTTCATCCTCTGAATTCGACTCCTCTGAATCTTGTAGTTTCTTGGCCTCTTTCAGTTCCTGCGTTTCGTTTTTGCTTTTGAACCAGCGACCCTTCTCTTTCGGGGGCTTCTTCTCAGCGTACGACTGGTTTGCTGCGGACGAGGACGATACACGGGGGGAGGTTCCTGTGAAGGCCCCGCCGCCGCCGGTAGGCCCCTTCGGCCCCTCGGAGCTGGCCTTCTTCTGCTTCTTAGCGCTCGGTTTGGGAGACTCCACCGTGGACGGTCGTTTCCCCGGTGCTTTGGGCTCCGGCGGCCCACCGCCACCTCCTCCCCCGCCTCCTCCGCCACTACCGGCCCCCCTCCTTTCGGGGACATTCCCTCCATCTTTGAGTCCTTCAGTGTGATTTTAGGCTCCTTGAAGGCCGCCTTGGGGAGGACCTTTACTTCATCTTTCACTTTGATGTCTGACGGCTTTTTTGAAGACGAGGACGAGGAAGGATCGCGGCCAGGCTTGCTGCTTCCGTCTCTATCGTTGTCTCCTTTTGAAGCGGCTTTGCTCTCGGAGTCCTTGCGTGGCCGCTCTCGGTGCTCCTTGGTTAACTTGTGTGGTTTGGGTCCTTTGCTGCTGCCTCCACTTCCTTCTTTGCTGGGTTCCTAGAGAGAGAAACAACATCATCATCATCGGCTCTTCTCCTCGACCATTTGGCTCAAATAGCCGCAAACAGAATATCAGCTCAGCTGCCTCGAGTACAAGCGCACCGTGTCCTCCCAAGATTCCCAAATCAAGCCTTTCCAGTCTGGCATGTAATCACATTACATGTGACTGTCTCAGTAATTAGTCTAAGTGAACAGAATAACATCTGCCTAACAGCTGTACGAGGCTCACCATCGCTTAGAGCTGAATGAGGACATCCTCAATTTCAGTCCCAGCATGTTTGTCTTTAATAGGCTCGAGATCTTAGCTGATTCTGTTAGCTAGCTATAACTGCTAACAAGCAAGGCTATGTGGAGCTGCTGCTGACGGGAATGTCGTTAGTGTCGCTGGAATCCGATTAGCGTGAAACACACTGAAATGTATTGATGGTGCTGGACAAATGTGATACGTGATTTGTCGCAGAAGATAAAGCACACGGAAAAATCAACGATGGCTCGGTTTGTAGTGCGCTTCAGAAACTACATTAGCCCCCCCCTCCCCGCAACCTTTCCGGGTTTGACTCGTGCACCTCTGGACCACCTTGGCAGGGTTTCTACTTGTTTTGGTTGCTCCAACCGCTTGCAGATGTCTTTACTGTTGACCTCACACTTCCACAAAAGGTCATCTTTTCACCACCATACAGTAGTCATCAGAGTTTATTTATTCTTTTATAGAGTAGGAAGCAAAGTATGAAGAGAGAGGTGGTGAGAGACACAGGTCATTGAAGTCGAGTTCTAAAGCGACCTCAACAGTGCTCCGTATCATCAGGTGCTGCTGAAACACTTAGTGGGCACTGGGCACGCCCCACCACCCCCCTCATTTACCAGTTTGCTTCTTCTTCAGCTTGACACAGTTTAAGCTCAAAGTGGGACTTCCAGTAAGCGCTCCAGACAGAGCGAGTCCAGCTGGGATCATTGGTCAAGCCAACGGTTTTAAGGTGATCACAGCCAAATCCATTTTCACGTTGCTTTCAAACTTCTGACCCCACATAAGTTCGTCTCTACTGAGTGGTGAAGGAAAAATCGGTCAGAGTGGAGGCAGTGGAAACAGAGTGCAACAAGCTGACATTTCTGTCTCATCTCAACAAATGGCCAAAAAGGTGTATAAGTGACTCTGATCACCAGATACTAACCAATTCCTGAGTTTGTGCCAAACGTGAATAATTTTCCTCAAAGAGCTGTTGAGACATCGGTCGTGAGAATGGGGCAGATAAACACATCGTCAACCCCGAAGCATATTTCCTCAGCCACAGCTGTCACTGGCACAGAGGCATAAAAGATGCAAATGTGCAAACAAACGCGCCACAGAGTCACAAGAGCGGCTTTTAATAGAGCTCTGGCAGTCAGCGCCCACTTATCAGCAAACAGTTTTACAGCTTTCTCAAAGTGACACTATTAAAGTCGATGCACACATTAGAGCTTTATCATATTGATTCACTGTTAAAAAACTGGAGAGAATGGCCACGTGCGTCTTCAGAGACTTCCTGCACCGAGTTTTTCTGTGTCAGCAGATGGACACAGCTGGATGAAACCATTCCAGCTCGAGCTGGTGTTCAGCAAACACCCACTCATGCCACAATAATCACGGGATTAATGAAACGCGCATTTCTATGTCAAAATAAAGACGGACATTCGTTTGCACGCGTGCCATAATCATAAGGCTTTAACAAATGACTACGTACAAGAAGGATCACGTAGAACACACCGGCCTGTGTTGTCGCTTTATCAGCTCCTTATTTTATCAAGAAACAATGGAATAGATTTAGAAAGACAATCTACTGCCCCACTTTTAAGAAAGACCGTACCAGGTCAGTTCTGTGCTGGCCTGTGAGCTGGTAGAGTAAACGTAAAGGGATCAGTTTCCTGTTTTCTTCTGATATCCCTCCTTTCCTGGCAGGCTGAGTAATTCTGCGTACAGATGCTCAAAAACAGCTGGTAGTGATTAGAAGTCTGAGTCAGGCTGTTTTGAAGGCTGATTTAATGATTTTGTTAATGTCTTTTAGCCAGAGAGTGTGTGTGTTTTTAGAAAATGCAATCGTTGGAGTTGACCAATAAAGCAGATTGTAAATTTAAGATGAATGAGAGAGGTGCAAAGAGAAAATAAAACGGTCTAGTGGGATTATTTCTTCACCAACCTTTGACACGTGAGAGGTCTTGGTCTTCTTGGGGTCTGAGAAGGCAGAGAGGGGGATGGTGGGGAGCATGGGGTAGTCTGGGCTTGGCCTTGACATGGCTTCTGCCCCCTCAGGGACCACCAACACCTGAAATTCAAAAAAGAAGAGGCTTTAATACGTGCAAGCTCCAAGAACTGAAGTAAAATACATGTTAATTTTCCCTGATAGATTTATAAGTGGGTTTTATAGTTGAAGCATCTAATTGAGTTTGGAAAGAAAATCAAACCGAATCAGTGTAAAAGATAACAAATGTATCATAAATTTATTTTATTTTATGTGCAAATAAAAACATATAATAGAAGCATATATTGAGGAAGACGCGCGGCAGCAGCCAAGATACAGAAACAGTGAAAAGCAAAGCTGATAAAAACTGTCCACACTTCCTGCAGCTCAAGTCTGATTGATTTCCAATGAATCGTGTCTTCATGGCGTCAATTTTGTTTGCAAATTTAAAAGTGCAGCAACTTAAATGTACAATTACTCTGGGTTTTCTCAGAATGGAGGTTAATGGCTACTACAGCATTTACACATCTACACCATGGAAAAAATGAGTGTTATATTAACCTCCTAGGACAGGCTTGGCCAACTCCAGGCCTCGAGGGCCGGTGTCCTGCAGGTTTGAGATCTCACCCTGGGTCAACACACCTGAATCACATGATATTAGTTCATTACCAGGCCTCTGGAGAACTTCAAGACATGTTGAGGAGGTCATTTAGCCATTTAAATCAGCTGTGTTGGGTCAAGGACACATCTAAAACCTGCAGGACACCGGCCCTCGAGGCCTGGAGTTGGACACCACTGTCCTAGGACCTGGCGTCCACATATGTGGACATCACATTTTGGGTTGTCTAGACCAAAATACTACATTTTGCTGGGCCTGATATCCATTCTATCAAAATTTTAAATTTGTGGATCTCATTTTTTCTCAGAAACAAAAATCAGGTAAAATAAATAAATAAATAAATAAAAAATAATCACGTAATTCTTTGTTTTTACGTTCATCAGGTCCCAATCAGCCCAAATAGCAAAAAGAAATTAAAAATGCATGCCATGAAAGAGTTCGGTTTTTAGAAGGTTAACATGAATCTCTGACGTTAGGTCAGCTAAACAGATTCACATTATTTAGCCAAATTAAAAATCTTTATAAACTGTATAAAAATCCATTTATTAGCCTAAGGGGGAAACAGCAGGGACATAAAAGTCAAAAGCTATTTGATCAGTAATACTACAGCATTTCAAATTATAGAATTGATTCAAATAATGTAACAATGTAACAATTTACAGCTTATGTGGATTATTTAAGTTTACACGAGGTTTTGATAAAAGTCACACTTTCTTATTTATCAGCCGTAGTGCTGACTAAACCGATTCAGCGGCCTCGTGTTCACACAATCCCGTATTTAGCGTTCGAGTGTGTAACATCCCAGCAGCTCCCGATCTCTCTCTCACACACAAAAAGAGCACAAAGAAGAAGAAACATACTTTTCAAAGTGAAATCTCAGGGTTTAATTCCTTCTAAGACCCCTTTTTAACGTAAATCGATGCTTTTTAAGACTTTAAGTGATCTCCTCAATGTGGGTTATCTGCAGCTCTTAAAGGATTAAAATGGGAGTCGAGAACAGGGAAAAAAACACTTAGAGCCAACGACTCCTCCCACTTTAATGCTAAAATACAGTGTGCCGTACTTGCTACTATTAGCGTCTGATATTCACTTTGATCAGCCATTTAGCTCTCAGTCAGTCGGCCTGGCTACGAGCCAAAGTGTCAGGCAGCCTCACCCCTCCAGCTTTGATCAGCTTTCTCCTGAATTCTTTGGTGGGGTTGTTGAAGGTGAGCTTCTCACAGCGCAGGTGGTTGACTGGTGGGTTGCCCTCCAAGTTAAGAAAAAGGTCGTAGTTGAAACACACTTTTTTGGGCTCCTCCTGAACAGGGAGAAGAAAAAAAGAAAGGTTTTAAAAGTCCTTACAGAGCACGTGTGGCACTCAATCACAGACATTTCACAACGCACAATAAAAGCTGAATGACTGCACCGTCAACCCGGAAAGTCAACAGAACAGAGACAATGCTGGAGCTGGAGTGCTGATAAGAAACATTCCTGAGGGAAGCTGTACAGCGGCGGAGCGTAGCGACAAAGGCACATGCATTAGGTGGCTCTTGAAAGATTTTATAAATAAAGTTTTTTAAGTAACCGCGATGATGGCTTAATGGTCGCTAATATTTACTTTCCTCTTCACTTTCCTTCAAGTCTTTTCTGGATCATCCTGACAGATTTGTCTCATTGTTTACAGAGCTACTCGCACATAAAAGGAGGATGTTGCAGTTTTGGAAGCAGTTCAAAGGTTTAACATTACAAAGAACTACAGAAGATGATGGCGCACTCATGTGCACAGGCCTTATCTCGTAATGCAAGCAGAGCGGTTCCTCCATCGTTCTTCTAAATGGCTGACATAAAGATGCCAGTGCTGTGTGATAATTTCACTCGTCACTAATAGAAACAACTGTTTCCACACCAGACGAGCCTTTCGCTAACACAATCAGGACTGCATACGGGCATTTCTCCTAAAGTGAAACTGATCCTATAACACGGCTTACCACAGGAGCGCACTCTGCTGCAATATCACTTTATGGTGCTACAGATTTGAATCATTTAACATTCGGGTAATCGCATTACTTCAAAGTACAAGAGTAAGATATCTGCCCTTATGTCAAATTAAAAACTGGCAGTTTTGAGTTACTATATTACAAATGGAGCCACAACGAAGGCGATTCAATGCACCAGATGTCAGCACACCTTTCATTACTCTAGTTATTTTTTGCCCGCCTTTAAAGAGGTCGTTGCTTTTCTCTATAAAAAGTGTCAGCTAGCATACTCGGGTAGTTGTCTTTAGATACGTCTCTGACAGCGAGCTCTGCATCGCCATTGGGAATATTCCTTCATACGCGCTCCTGGAGCCCAGGAGTCATCCAGCCAGTGTTTTGGTACGTCCGCAGCAAATAATAATACCATCTATAAACGTCATCTTCCTAACGCCTTTGCACTTGTGCAGTCACCTGTAATCACACGCCCACCTCCACACTTCAGTCAGAGCGTGCACACACTGTGGTTCTAGATATGACCGAACAAATTTATCTAGTGCTCCAAATATTCACCGCGTCTCTCTTCATGCAAAGGTTATTGTTGCAGTTTCGTGACATGTTGTTTATATGCAGGTCTTGTGCAAGTCGTGTTTGTATTGTGCAAACTCTCAGAGCACCCATGATGCCGTTTTAGGAGGACAGCCACCACAAATCTGATCTGATTAGCGGTCCTGAGGCTCTTTAATAGAACTATTGATTAAAAGCTTTGATCTCATGATGACTTCAAATCCTCCAGCAACACTTTTTCATGTGGAGCCATGATCTAGACGTGCAGAAAGACACGGCTAACAAGTCCAGAACGGCTCATTTTATAATCACGTGTGTGCAGCCGGTCTAAGTGGAAATCATAGGCGTACTTAACTTTGTTTAATAAACTACAGGTTTGCTAATTGCCAGTAATCACTGGTTACTCAGCTTTGGGGGGCTCTGCTTTCAGTCTAATCTTTCTAATGTCTACCTTTGATTTTCCATAAGAGGATGAAATGTAGCCCAGCCTTTAATTTGTAAATTATGTGATTATTGAGAGGGGATACTTCTGATTTATAGCGTACATATTTTTCCACCAGAGGTTCTGAACCATCACTGCTTTTATACGGCCACAAGTAATTTCATTACTCCTGGTAACTCCTGGACGGTAACTTGATTACGTGCACATCAAGTAAAAGGGAAACCCAGTTTTCTCTATCAAGTTAAGGAATTAACCCGATTAACATGGGTATTGCTGGAAAAGCCTGATTTCTCCTTATATGCTGCATTCCTGTGAGAATGTAAAGGCAGCCTTAAGTCCCATTCAGACTGGAGATGCATCTGTAAGGGAGGTGATTCTGTCGTTATTTGCAGCGGTCAGTGGTTTTTTACCCGCCCCCCCCCAGTTTTCCTGCAAGCCTCTGCAGACCATCACAGATTTTTCTCTCTGCTTTTTTCCTGTTTTATCCATTTTAACTCAGCTACGTGTAAAAATGAACTTTTAGAAAAATTAACATTTTCTAATGCATTTGAAAATTGACAAAAAGACTTTAAAGACTTTGTAGAGATTAAAGTTTAGATTCCAACACATTAAAAACAAAAAGGAGTCCACATATAACCCAGGTGATGGCTGTCGTTCAGGTATTCTCACCTTGTTCTTGAAGTAAACCTCAATAGGCATGAGGAAACCTGCGTAGCCCGACTCCTCCACTTTGTACGGAGGCTCCTTGCATACTGCAGAGAGACAAATTTGTTTTTTTAACCCCCAATAAAGAAAATAAATAATATCACCGACTGTAACAAACTCTGTCGAGATCAGAATATGCACGTATATTATCTAATTACTTAATTTAAGGGCATGCAAAAACAAAACGGCGGCACAAACTAGTGAGAAGCATGCTTTTATTCTGATAGAATTGCGTGTTTTTAGCATTAAATGACAGTGGACTAATTATTAGCATAAAGAGAAATATTCCTACTGGGCTGTCACAGCAGTACACAGTTTATCATTGTGCTGCCTGCCCTCACTCTGACCTCCAACAAACAACTTCATTTCAACATTTAGAAATCTGATCAATTTCTCATGCGTCATATGTAACAGGAGGAAATGTGTCATCTGTATAAAATCACAAAAAGGAGTGAAAAACAAAACCGTTTCCCTCCCCATGATGCGGTGCCTTTTCTTTTAAATCACCGGCCGTTTTCACTGTGCGGTACAGTAAAATAAGCTGGCAGAGAATGAAAATGTCTGGTTGTGTGAATGTTTACATGTCGTTATTGCTCTGTCCTACCTCTCTTGGGTTTGGGGAAGCTCTCGTGCAGCCGGAAGACAACCTTCTCTACAAAGTGCTGGATGTCACCAGTCTCTGGGCCTCGGACAAACACCATCCAGTCGTGGGTGAAGCCTTCCGATGTCACCTTCTTCCTTAGCTGAGCTCGGTGGCCCAACTCTAGTTTTACCTGCACAGTGCACTGAAAAGAGACAGAGTACTTTAAATACCAAGAATTCAATTCAATTTTATTTTATTTATACAGCGCCAAATCACAACAACAGTCGCCTCAAGGTGCTTTATATTGTAAGGTCGACCCCACAATAATACATACAGAGAAAAACCCAACAATCATATGACCCCCTGTGAGCAAGCACTTTGGCGACAGTGGGAAGGAAAAACTCCCTTTTAACAGGAAGAAACCTCCGACAGAACCAGGCTCAGGGAGGGGCGGGGCCATCTGCTGCGACCGGTTGGGGTGAGAGAAGGAAGACAGGATAAAGACGTGCTGTGGCATGGGAGCAAAACCATAATTTCAGATATTGTAAAAAAAACAAAAAACAAAACAAAATAAAACCACAGATTTAACCAATTAAGAAACTCATACTGACAGTTTGTCACATAGAAGTGAGAAAAGCACAGAAAATTAATCCCTTGAGATTTTTATGGGACGAAAGCAACCTGAACTTAACTGGCTTCTCGCTACATTTCCAGGCAATACTGTCACTCAGGTCAGTTTTTATTCATCAGCCAAAGTCAAGGGGCTTTCAAATCTATACAACACAGGACACAAATAGGATAAACCTAGTTTGCAACCAACTAATAATCAGCACCTCATTTTCTATGCAGCTTTCTTGTTTTTGGTCTTCGGAGTCAGCAAAAAGGTGAAAAAAATGAAAATAAATACATAAGCTCTGAGCAGACATTTTCCATTGTCTTGTTAGGTCCAAATCAAAAGATGGTTAGTCCTCCAACTCATTTAAGAAGCTTGTTAATTGTCATCTGTGCTGGAAAAGTGAGGCCAACTCAAATAATATCTGTCCGTCCATCCATACTTCTTAACCGCTGTCCAGTACGCCCTCAACAGTCTATTGCAGATATAACAGACTCATAATCACAGTTACATCTATTTCAGAATCACCAATTAACCAATCCTGCATGTCTTTGGACTACGCAGGCACACAGGTACATGCTCCACACAGAAAGACCCCCAGCCAGCTGGGGGTTCAAACTCAGGAGGTGCCTTTAAATGCACCACTATGAGACCCACAAATTAAAATTAATTAAAAAAAACCTAAAAATCTGCAGTAGTTTATTTGTTCTTATGAAGAAAGATCTGTAGATGAAAAGGAACGCCCTTCCTTGCATTAGATCTGAGACAAGGATTGAAAACAACAGATTTACGATAAAGGAGAAGGTGCTTTTGGCGGCACCTTTATTTCTGAACGTATCGCCACAGAGGAGCGATATCTGCATGTGTGACTGGGCCTGATTTACACCGAATCACTTTCCTGGTCCAATCCTCCCATTTATCCAGGCTTGGGACAGGCACTAAGCTCGTGACCCCCTGAGGCTGGGTTTGTGTAACCTCCCAGACTCAAACCACACATTTTTTTTGTTCACATGCAAGGTGAATGTGCTGACCGCTAAACTGCTAGATTAATGATTAAGAAGAAGAAAACACTTGGTCTGAAAAACAAAAACAGAACAGCTAACACGGTTTTAAGTTGGTTTGACATACTCTGCTTTTTTTTGCCTTTAATATAACATCATTCAGTAATAGCTTACACTAAAGTACCCTGCTAGCAAATAAAGAGGAAATAAATACTCCTGGAATAGTGAATTCATCTTTATATTTTACTAACAAATTGTTTAATAGCTTAATAAAACTCAGATTATCATTGAACACAGCAAAGATTTTCAGTCACTTTAACAACTACAGCCAAACGTGCCCAGACTTTGTCGGCCATCCCTCCTCTGTGCTGTTCCCATGTTTCTGTAACATCATAATGAATCTCTGGGTTTCTGACACTTGGCTAAACAACAGCTGAAGACTTCAAGTTTGGTCCTGAAAACATTGTATCCAACTGTAAAACAATAAAATACGATTTAAGCTGGAAATCTTTAAGTTTTGGGCGATGACGTCACCGTGACCTTTAAACAAAACTGCTTACCTTTACTTCTGTTGTTTTATAGAGTCGGCTATTAATCATAACAACTCTGTCTACAGATTTTAAGTCAATTATCAACTGCATTACAATCGATAATGACTGTAAGTCAAAGCCCCATGCCATTGGCTGCATCCCAGTCCCTGGCAGTGACAAATTAGAGCAGCAAAGACACCTTCCAAGCTGAGGTAGCTTATGAAATAAACATAAGCAAAGCCAGTTGTAAGATTAATCCACGGAGCAATTATTCATTGGGTCCCGATTCCACCTTGAACAAAACCTCCGAATCTCTCAAGTGTCGAGTCTTAACACTCGAGAGGAAAGAGGCCGGACAGAAACAAAGCCGGACTCATGCGGGGAAGCTCCCAGTGGAATGGGAGTGATTAGGTGCCTGAGCAGAACAATCTCAAAAGGTTTGTCCAGAAGAGGGTCGCGTTGTTGGGCTACATCTGTCTGCCAAGAACAATGACAGCAGCGGGCCACGCAAGTGACACAGAGCTGGTGGAGATAGAGCGCAGGAGGGGAAGCGAGGGGTGGAGGCAGGCGGGGGACAGAAAGGCACTTTATGTCCAGGGGAGGACTGAAGAATGTGGGGATTTGGCCCCTGCACCGAGGAGCTCGTGAGCTGGGACCGAGCGGGGGGATTAGAGGGGACAGGATTGAGATGAGCTGGTCTGGCACTCCCCAGCACGAACGCGCACAAATACGCACACACAAACAGGCATGCACATACACTTCCCCGCCTGGCGCTCTGCCCGGCCATTCTGTGGCAGTAATGCCCTTAAACTCCAGACTCCACCACACCCACAGCGAGCCACCATGGACTCCCTCCAATCATCAGTGCCCCCCTCCCCCTGAGGAGTTGGTTTAAAAAAAAAAAAAAAAATCAGGGTTGTGATAAGCAAACATAAAAATCAGGATGACAACGAGCCTAAGAGGAAGATGCTGATTGTGCTTCGGAAACACAAAAAAGAATGAGCGCTAAAATTTGGTGATTTCAGTAACAGGTAAACCAAAACGTTTAAAACCATTTAAATATAAATAAAGACTAAAACAATTGAATTTGAGGATTTCTTCATTCTCTGATATTATAATTGATCCTTTAGCAAACTGAAGATATCACTGAGGAAAAAAAAAAATCTCTTCTCAGAATTTTTAAGCATAACAAAAATGACAGAAAAAAAGCAATTAGCTCCAGGAGTGCGTGCAATATCTGCCAATAATGAAACAAATTAAGAGAAAGAGACAGAGAAACCTTCCTGAGGCAAGCAGTTAATTAGCTGTTAGTCAGAAAATGTGTGCGCAAGTTTTTGATGACTAAAAAGATAAATCAAACCATTTTCTAGCAAAAAAGAGTCCATATCAATATTCTCTCGTTTCACCTTCTGAATTGAGAAACATTTGCTCATTTGTTTTGACAGTAAACTGAATATATTTGTGTAGGTGATGGCTCAACATTGCAAGTCATCTGAAGCCATTACCTTGAATATTAAACTGGATCATTTTCAGACTCATTTAAGAAAACAATCAACCGATTTATCGATAACGGCGTAATACGATGAAACAAGAAGTATCCATTAAACACTTTTTTTTTGGTGCGGTTGCAGAGAAGATTACAATTAACATCTATTTTTATTATCAGTTAGTTTATAGATTATTTTCTTCAGTTGTTAATTGATAAATTAAGCTATTAAATGTCTGTCGTCTACACATTTCCAAATCTAAGGTGACATATTCAGATGTTCCGCTCTATGAGCAGTCCCAAACCAAATCAGAGAAGCAACAAAAATTTCACTGCAAGATTCAAAATGATTTTGAATATACAAAAAAAGAAAGAAAAAAAATTCTTCTAATATTTAAACAGTTTAAACTTCATGACAACAAAAAGCCAGTATTATGAAGACACTGGTGAGGAGACACATGAACCAAAGAGTGTCAAACTGCCTCTCAGTTTAGTTCTACTAAAATAAGCTGGGCAAACAGGCGTGCAGAGACACAGTTATTCGGCTAACTTCCATCAAAGCCAATGCATGGGATAAAAAAATAAATAACACAAAGCCACCGATATTGAAATGATGTGTGCATGCCCCCTCTCTCTTTCACTCACACAGTGCTTCAATTGAGGGGAAATACAAATTTTGGCAGACACACTGGCTCCCATGAAAACAATGAACTCCCAGCTGCCATGTAAATAACACCCCTCATGACCGTGTTAATCTCTTCCAGCAAATGAACGATTAAAATAAAAGTCAGAAAGTTTGCCTGAAAGGGGACAAAGACGAACAAGCGTGCACGACACCAGTTGTTTTGTGGGGATGCTGAACTCTTTCCCCGTACCGCGCAATCTACGAGATAACGGGGATAGAGGTGAAACAGTTACTTGTATTGGAAAATGGTCAATCCCTGGGAGCCACAGGGGAGTCACAAATAGCCTATCTGCGGCACCCAAAGAAAACAAGTGAGCATTGGAAATAGGGTGTGCGAACGAGCGTGTGAGGATTATGAAAAGCTGCACGACCACTCATGCTGTCATCTCAACTGCAGCGTTCATACCACAAAGATCAGAGCACGAGAAAAGAGGAAAAAAAGAGCCTCCTTTGCTGTCCACACAGAAAGCTGTATGACTAATCAAGCTGCTATCCCGCTGCTAATGTCATGATGTTGCACTATGCAATAAATTGAATTCCCCATTTTTAGTCTAAACTTGATCCTTCCCTGGGTCTGAAAGAGCAATTTAAACCTAATGAGATCTAATCCAACAACCTTGCAAATATGTCTCAATGTTCTGAAGTTCATTTGGATCAGTGAGGCCAGACATACTCACTACAAACACTTTTAGGAACAAAGCAACTCCGTTCAATGGGAACACATTACAAAACGACATCGCTGTGCCCTTGATCAAGGTAGAATTTGAATGTGTCCCAATAAAATGCCAGTGCGCGTGGTATTTGTGGAAAGTGTTTGGAAAAGCTATTTGCCAATCTTGCCCATGTAACAAAGGTAACATGCGTAGCACAAGTACAGCTAGAGAAAGCATTTAACTTGTAGCAGGAGACTTCCTCTGGATGCACTAAAACTTCAAAGGGGCCAAAGCTGAGCGGAGACCCGTTCCAAGAAAGTGGCTGAGCCACTTTCCATGGGTGTGTGTGGCCTAGCCATCTGAAATAAGTCCTGAATAGCCTCAGGCATTTTGAGAGTAACCCATTCTGAAGCAGCATCTACTTTACAGTTAGCAGATATGTAATTTGGTTTAGCCTCTTTTCTGTTTCTGTGAAATAAATTAGATACCTTTTTATGGTGTCATAAATTTTAACTGCGCAAATTTATATGTGCATTGCATAAAATGTCGAGGCACGACACTGCAAGATCACAAAGTTTACAGACCAGCCTTTAAAATTATGTTCTATACTGAGGATTCTCTGCTTTATAATAAGCAGCAAATCTTTACTGGACTCAACATTTGCCACACACGGAGCCTGTCAGTTTTTCACCATGCCACACGAAGGTGATGACCATTAAACATTAACCAAGTGCTGGCAAATAATGCAGACACTGCATGCTGTACGCAGATTGCTGGTTTTATTTGCTTTGTATGTTAAGGTTTCAGGCCGCTGGCACTGGAGACAACACCCGCCTCTCCAGGTTTCTCTCCCCCGGCGCCTTGTAGCGACTCCTTAGCTTTTAGCCAACGGCCGACACTGTCCTCATAGGTAGATTAGCTTAGCTCGGCGGCACAAAACCTCGACTTTAAACTGGTCTTCGTGCTGTTTAACGTTGTGCATGTGCTGTTTAAAGGCAGCAAAGCAGTAGCTCTAGCTCTCTTTGTGTGCCTGGCTGTGGCTAGAGCTATGCAGCGGTACTGACTGAATGGTGTAGTAGACTGAGCTCAGCTAGCGGTAAATACCGATGTATGAGTGCCCAGCTAGCATAGCTCCAGAGCCAAACAACTACGAGTTCATTAGCAGCAGGAGCATTTTTTTCTTCTGGCTAGCAGAACAGAGGATTCATTCCTGACCAGCCAGCGCTTAGCCTGCTGCCATTTAGAGCCTGAAAAGTTCATATAGCATCGGGAGACACAAAAGCCACTGTACCTGGTTCTCCATGTTTCTCTGGCCTCAGTGAATGATGGATATATTTACAGCGGCGTTAGTGGAGCTTCTCCCCAGCCTCGTCTACTCATTGTGTGTCTATCCTTCTGCCCAAAGCGGAAGGCAGACGGCTCCCTCCCCTCGCAGACGGCATCTGGCAGGCTACCAAAACAGAAAGCTCTCTCAGCCAATTGGAGAACGGCAAATGGAAGCGCTCTTGAAAGGAGCCAACCAGCGGTCGCCAAAGGCGGGCCAGTCAGCGAGCCGCAAATACAATTAAAGCATTTTCTGGTGGTTCTCTGGAGTGACAGCGAGCCTGTCCCAATGGCTACAGCTCTGTTTCAATTGTAAAATGCACAGCATGCTAATTGATTAATCGGGGTTCGATCGTATTGGGTTTCAGATTTTACCTATTGCTCTTACTGTCCTTAACGCAAAATCGATAGCACTAACAATCAGGCTAGTCTTACTCTTACAATCCTCTTATATTTACAAATTTAAAAAATGTCTTTCTTTGCCTGCCCTGTAAAAACTGCCATATTAAAACCTACAGCTTCATATCTAACCCACTGGAAAGTCAGTAAACACACACACACACACAGTGTTTTTACACCACATTTATTTAGGAAATGTAATAAGAGCCTAAAATATGGCAGATTGTTAAATAACAATTTGAAAATAATCATAAATATGAATCCAATAAATACAGACTATGTATAGGAGCTGCTGTTCACGCACAGTATTATGACTTTGCAGAATACTTTCAATGCATGGCCTCACTTGCAATATTACAGGGCTTTAAATGATCCGAACGCTTCCTACGCTGGCAAAAAGCAAGCATTTAAAGGTCACTGATGTAAGCTAAAGCCTGTAAAACCGGTTTTGTTTTTTTTCTTTATGGCCAGTTCTGATGTAATTTTATCCTGCTGTGTCTGAGGCATGGGCAGAGTCAAAAAGGAAGTTTATGGTTGCACAAACTTTTATGTGTCATCAAGATAAAAGTTTATCCACATACACCTGGGTATATCTGAATAAACTTAATTTTGCCCCAACGCCCCATCTCCCCAGGTGGCTGTAATGAGCTTAGACGACTATGTCTCAACTGGCTCGGTGCACTAGCTCCATTTCAAAAGTTTCATCTGAAAAGAAAGCGGTACGTCTTCTAATTGAAGACGTTTCTTTTATACAGACTCAGGGAGTTAGGGCCCATTGCAGTCAAGTCTGAGCTGAGACTTTGATGTGAGATTATCGGGCCTCAGCTCTGTGACAGAAGGTCACCACTCTCTCACTGGCTTGATGCCTCCCCTTCTCCTTCTCCTGCCGCTCAAAGTGATCCAGCCTCAGTCAAATTTGAGGAAAAGAAGTACGACCAGGCTGTCAGACATGACGGTGTCCAACTTATATTGAGATGTAAACCTTTAAATTCCCCTTTTCAACATGCAGTGAAAGACAAAATCCTGCCGGTTTTACAGATAACAGAGTTTTATTATAGTTAAATCAGCAGGACAAGTACAGCCAATAAGCTGGAGTGGAAAGCATAGATACGTGTGTGTTTGAGAGAAATGAAAGATGCAGTGAACAAAAATGCATTATTAGATCAACAGATTAGAGATGGGAGACAAGAAAACAGAGAACAGAGTAAGTAATAAATGAATAACAAACAGTGTTGGTACACAGAGCAGAAATACAACAAATCTTGCGATTCACAGTTGAAAATGTAATATTTTCCCAGGAAATTGGCTATTGGAAATGAAAAAAAAACCCAAAACAAAATAATAAATTAGTCTTTAAGTAAGTTGTGAAAGAGTGTGGTTGTCTGTCTGCCCTGTGGTGAACAGAGGAAGAGGAGAGGGGGTGTTTAAATAACAATCACGAACATTTAGCAAGAGACACAAAGACAAAGTTATACATATTTCACACATAGCATGGCCTTTTTTAACTGCTAAATAAACAGTTTGGTCAGCTTTGTTGGTGGATTCCTAAATAAACAGAACATCTGGATCCACAAAAGGCTTAAAAGAGCCATAAAGAGCAGACAGGGCAGCCTGAATTCACAGGAGGATTTCACAACAGCAAAGATGGAAGTAAAACTTTCAGGGGAAAGAAAAGTCACCACGCATTTAAGGGAGTTTTTATTTATTTATTTTTATATCTGATATTACCAACATGGCTGCAGCGAGGAGAGGTTTTTTCTAAATGGCACTGCCATAACAGATCCAATCACTCACCACTCCCATTTAGCGTGTCCCTTATTAAATCGCTTCCGGCTTTTGGCGAGCTGAACTTGAGCCAATCTGAGAAACCAAACACAATTTTTTTTGGCAGGAAACTTATTTCTGTACAAAAATTCTCACACAACCAAAAACAATATCTTATACCGTTTATTTTTTTTTAAAGGGGGGGGGGGGGGGGGGTAATAAATATAGCCTGGGAACCAAATGAATAAGAGCTTGTGTTTCCTTAGCTCGTGCAGAATGCATCCGTCTTCACATTTCCACGCAGCCCTGTTTGTGTCAGGCCAATCACAAACATTCATCTAATACAGGGCAGGTTTGATGTAAATACACCGAGGAGCCCTGCTGTGGATCTTTTGTAAATAACCAAGATGGCTGCTGCTCACCTTATCTGCTACTGAGATAACTTGTGGTTCGTACATTATAATTTATACAACAGTTTCTGAAGCTATTTCGACAAACCTCTGTCGGGGCCATCAAGCAGTCTGAACTGGGCTTTGAGATATTTATGGGGATAAAGTTGCATTGAAGTGAGAAAGCGCATTTCTTTTACAAACAACCTGAAGACAGAAAATATTTGGTTCTGACCGACTACAGTCACTCACATGTATCTCATTTCCAGCAACACGGTCCCAGTGTGCGTCTTCAGAACTAGCCCACATTTTGTTACATAGTAACTGCATTTGCCAATCAGTGGTGAATTTCCTGTGGTAGCCCCGCCCAGCGACTCCAATTTGGTCCTCAGATATTTTGTGCTTTTTGGCACTTTTGTGCCACATTTGCTTTTTGAAAATACACGGGACCTGTTCTAGGAAAATCAGTTATCTGTCCTGTTGACTAGCCTGTGTCGTTCAGCCTCACCAGCTTTGATCAGACTTCTCTCGAATCCTCCTGTTGGGGTTGTGAAAGATTAGCATCTCAGAGTGCATGTAGTCACTCTCTGTTATTGTAGGGTTTTTACCTTACACATATTGTTCCAATAGGCGTGACACAAAGTGACATGTGACTTGTGCATTAGTCCCTTTGATTAAGTCGCACCCTGCACAGAAAGAGAAATTCAGTTTTAGAAAATGAAAAGCTGAAGAAACTGTAGAGAAAATTCATAAATGACAAACTGATTTGAACTCCTCAGGCGAACCGTCACTGTTCTGTGCAAACACACAAACAGCTTGATGTTGTACTGCTACACTGATATTAAACATGACGTTTTTCTTTGTTCCCCCTCTTTCTTTCCTGTTATGCAGCAGAAGTAATAAGATAAACTCTTCTTATCAATTGAAAATACAAACTTCTCAGATCGGTTTGCACATAATCTAGTATGATCCAGAATATGAGAGCTAAGCACATTAATATGCACAGCAATAAAGGTAACAGCCAAATGTCTGTGTTCGGTAAAATGATCATTATCTGCTGGTACATAACTGTAGTTTTAGCACTTTGACTACATTTTGATAGAGAGTAATAGGTGTGGGAAATGTGCTAAAACACAACAAAGTGGAAAGCTTCTGCTGTGAGGAAATATCAATACTAAGTAACAGTAAGTAGCAACATTACATCATTATTTACAGATCTGCTGCTAAATGCCTATAACAGTACTCAGAGGTCGTGTATGTGCAGTACATGCATTAATAAAACTGACCATCTAAAGAAATCTAACTGCTGGCAGCAGCTCATGAAAGGAGTGGAAAATAAATTTACATAAAAACTGTACATTAAACCGTCAACTATTAATTTACCTCATTTGAAACTGAATTTTGTCCTGATGTTGTAATGTTATATATCCCTCCCTGAGTTTCTGCTGGAGGATTCTTCCTGTAAAAAGGGAGTTCTTCTTTCCCACTGTTGCCAAGTGCAGCTCATAAGAAATATCTCTAATATTGTAAGGGGTTACTTTACAGTATGAAATGCCTTGAAGTGACTGTTGTTGTCCATTGGTGATATGAAAAAACAGACACGATCATGATCAGGACTGTACTTCATGAGGTAATACAATCCTGATCAAAAGTTTAAGACCACTTGAACTTTCTTCCACCTTTCAGTGTCCCATGTGTGGTGCTCTCTTGCAAAGTCCAAACAGTCAGTTCTGTGGCGTTCAAGGAGACGAGACTTTGAAGACGTTTTTTTTTGTTCTTGAAGCCCTTCAGTCTCAGATGCCGTCTGATGGTTATTGGGCTGCAGTCGGCACCAGTAACGGCTTTAATTTGAGTCGAGGATCGTCCAGTGTCTTGACAGACAGCTGATTGGATCCTCCGGCTCAGTCCTGGTGACATTTTTTTGGATCCTTCACCATACTTTTTTGTTTAAGAAATTTAAGAAATTCCAAATGACCGTCTTACTGCGTCCCACCTCAGCAGTGATGGCGTGCTGTGAGAGACCCTGCTTATGCAGTTCAACAACCCGACCACATTTAAAAAGGGAAAGTTATTTTTTCCTTTGCCATCAGAGCATCATGACAGTGTGACTGCCTGACAGAAAAGGACAATGAATCCACATTTCTGCACAGATTTGGCCTTTTAAAGGCACGTGGTCCTAAACCACTGATCAGCTGTAAAACAGCCTGTTTCAGTTTAACAGTTGTTTTCAATAAATTGCTCAAAAAAATGTTTCGTCTCACTCCCATTTCTTCTTGTTGCATGTTGAAGTTCTACTTGGAACCTTGTTAAGATCCAACCATGCAAAATAGGGTTTTTTGCCATTTTTTAGTGGTCTTAAAGTAACAGATCTATTTCCTTGTGTATAAAACGTGTATTATAAAATGTTTACTTTGGCCTACAAATGTGTGGATGTTAAAGTATGATAACTGAGCTGTCTCTTACCTTCCCTTGAACTGCGGTAGCTTGGCAGGCAGTCGGAGGATAACTTTCGGCCGGGAGGCTGACCGGATGTTATCAGTCTTTGGCCCCCGTAGATGAAGTCCTCAGATATTTATTATTTTTTACCTTTCCTTCCCTTTCTAACTGGAACTTCTTGCACCGAAAAAGACTAAAATATACATTCAGTGTCACACCTCCCTGTGTAACGTTCAGCAGCAGCCACTGAGGTTTACCTGTTACCTGTTTCTTCGTGGAGCCTCCGTTTGTCGCTCCCCTTCGTGTCCGTACATGACACGACAAAATTCTCATACAAACCACTGATATCTACCATTTATGAATAAATGAAATAGAAATTTAAAAACAACGTTGAAATCCACAGAGAGTGCTCCATCATTTTCTTCTTCTTCTTCTTCGTCCTCAGGATGGTTGTGGTGTATTAGCGCCACCAACCGGAGCTCAAGTCAGCTCCTTCTTCTTCTTGGTGTTTATTAGCGGAAGCCAAACAACGAGTTCATGCATTACCGACACCAACTGGTATGGAGTGCAGACCAGACTGTCACTTTAGGATTAGATCCTATCATGCTAATTAAATATATTTACTGCAGTTATTTCTAAGTAAATCGATTAAATCTAGTTTGATTCTGTTTGAATCAGTTGTCTTCTTTCTTCCTCACACTCCTGTCAGTGTAATATAACATGCGCTGCTGTCTCATCATCTCCACAGCACTCACATATTCCAGTGCAATGTTTCCCTAAAATGAAAAGTGTGCCGTTTAGCCCAGCCTGCCCAAATCTGAGACGTGAAATGATTGTTTCTTCTCCTTTCTCCAGTTTTCCTTTGGATTTTATAAAACCACCATCCTTTCCCTCCTTCTGTTTTAATTGATGTTTTTTTTTATTTCTGTTTTACTACAGCTGATAATTGATTCCACTAATCTTTTTCCAGTGGCCTCTTTTGCAGCCTTATCTGTCATTTCATTTCCCTTAACACTATAATATGCTGGTGGCCATAAAAAAGTTCATCATTAGTCCCGTCATGTTTACTCTGCATAGTGTTTGTTAAGTTTCTATTAAGATGTCTGGTCGACTTGCTGCATGGTTGCATTGTAAACTTACTAACGATGAACTGAAATCTGAACAAAGTACTGATCTTAATGGTCTCGTGTCTTCAACCGACAGGACTGCTAATAATATTGCAACCATTTCTGCTGTGTGTACTGAAAGTCCATCATTGATCCTTTTCCCTTCTTTATATTAAAGTCTGGTATAATAAAAGCTACTACAATATCTGTATACATTTGTACAGGATTCTAATAGTGACTAGTATATTTCTGTGCCATCTGTCAGTTTAAAATAAACTCCTTATCCTCATTTCTATCTACTGTCGCCAAGTTATTTTCTTCTAGGTTTGATTGATTAATAAACATCACACCTCCCTGGATTATATTTTTCCTTAATTTAATCTGTGATTACTTGATATTATTGTTATTGTTGTTTCTCAGGATACCAACTTTTGTGATGCTTTGTTTGGGTTTTTATTTTCATGTTTCATTTCCTTTGATCCGTGCATGTTCCCTGTCCTATTGTCTGTGTGGTTGTGCTTCAGATTGGTTAATTATCCATTGCTGACAATATGATGACACCTAAAAACACTTTGTTAGGTACATGTATTCAGTGCATGTACATTTCATGGCATGGATAGTAGTGTTGAGTACTCTGAAATACTCAGGCTGGTCTGAATATTTCATAAAATACTGAAGTGCTGGAATTTTCCTGCACAACCATCTCTGAGCTTTACAGAGAACGGGCAAAAAACAGAAAATCTTCGGCATCAAACTAACAGGGCGGGAAACAGTAAGTCAGCTAAGCACAGGAAACTGAGGATAAAAAAATTGTCAGTAGACTAAAAAAACATCGCCTGGTTTGATTAGTCTTGACCTCTGCTGGAAAAGTCAGACAGCAGGGTCAGAATCCTGTCTTGTATCATCAGGTAAGGTTGCTGTTGGTGGTGTAATGGTGCAGGAGTACTGCTGCTGAGCACGTCCATCCCTTTAGGACCACAGTGTACACATCTTCTGATGGCTACTTCCAGCAGGATAATCTAGCGATGTCGCAAAGCTCAAATCAAATCAGGACAAAACTGTACTCCACAGTCACAACATCTTAATCCAATCGATCACCTTTGGGATGTGGTGGGGTGGAAGTGTGCATTATGGATGTGGAGCCAGCAAATCTGCAGCAACTATGCAATGCCATCATGTCAACATGGACCAAAATGAAGAATGTTTCCTGCATGATGTTAAATCTGTACCATGAAGAATTCAGGAGCCCACCTGGTACCAGCGAGGTGTGCCTACAAAGAGGCCAGTGAGGGTATTCCCAAAGTGAAATGCTGAAAATGATCCAACATATTGCAGATTCTGCTTCTGCCATATAAACGTTCTTCTTTGCTGTTCTTTCTGCTCCCATTCACTTCCAATCTGACATCACAAACATTCAACACTTTATGAAACTAATAAAATTATATTGGGAAACCATGATACTTCAATACATCCTTCTATTTTCTTAATTGCCTGTGAAGCCTATCCCAGTTTCTAGTGCAAGAGGTGTGGTGCACCAGTCCAACACAAGGTAACACAGACAGACAACCATCCGCCCTGATTTTCACAACTGCAGCCAGTTTAGAATCACCAGATCAAACTCGCAGGGGTTTGGGATGATGGAGGAAGGCATGAGCTACTTTTGATTCTCAGTTCTTTTGTATAAAATTATTGTTATTTTGTAACGAACATTATCTTTGTTGTAAATGACGACTCCTGGAGGTTATTTGCAAAAACACAAAACAGAAAAGCTCAATAACACACTTATTTGCGCCGAGACCCACAAACTCACAATCTCTTCATCATCGTCAGAACCATCAAATAAATGTAGTGTTTTTAAAATACACTCATGGCTCCCAAGGACCCAGTGAGGAAACAGACTTCTGGCTTCCTGTTCAGAAGGTCACTGATCATCTGCACACTCGCTCTCCTGATTTCTTTTTTTTTTTTTTGTCTCATCTTTGGCTTGTATCTCACTTCCTGCACACATTCTTTCTCTCGTTTAATCAGCCACTCTGGCATGTGACCCCTTAGTGTAGAAGTACTAATATCTTGAGATGTGGTAATAATAAATAGGGGAACACTGGAGCCCTGCATTTATAATACTTTTAACATACTAATCAAAAATCTTGACAGTTTGTGTTTCAGTCGACAAATGCACGTTACCTCTGGCTCAACAGGTCACATTACTTTGCCTCAGAGGTCCATTCCATGTTTCATCTGACAGAGAAAGCTGTTCTTTCTTCTTCTTTCATACAGACGGGACTGAAGCCTCACCACAGTCAAGTCTCTGCGGTGCTCAGACTTTGAAGTGAGATTACCGGGGCCTCGGCTACCAGACAGAAGGTCACCACTCTCTCACCAGGCTGGTGCCTCCTCTTCGTCTCCCTCCACTCAAACTGATCCAGCCTGCCTCTCAATTAAATCTGAGGAAGAAAATCCCATCTGGCTGTCAGACACAGGGCGGACTCTCAGATACCAACCAGAAATGTAGCAGGAGACTCAAAGACAACCAGAAACAATGAGCCACAGATTTCACTCAGGTAACATAGATCTTTATTTAAATTACAGATGAATTTATATAAAATCTGCACAAATATATTTCCAGAAAACATAAAATATATCTGTCTGAATAAATGATCTAGCCCAGCTGATCTTAACCTTTCTTTGGATTTTGTTTGGACATTAGTTTCACTAAAGCTAAATTATCGCTCCCGTTTCTTTAATCTGACAAATTTTATTAACAAAGCTAAACCAAAAGAAAAAAAAAAGAAAAGATTCAAATATTTTTAAAAAAAAAGAAAGAAAAAAAGAAAATCCCATATCATGGTGAAGTGGAAAAGGCCATACTGATTAGTGATTAGCCTCATCTCTTAAATCCTGGTGACCGTCGACTTGTACACAAACATTTTTGTAAGTGAACCAAGAGTTTTCAGTCAGGACAAAAAGCTACAGGAGAATTTATTTTGTCGTGAAGGAAATTAATGCCTCTTTGATACACGGCTGTAAGCCGTCAGCAGCTGTCATCTCGTCATCCACAAGAGGTCAGTGTTGCACACTAAAATGAAAATCATGCCTGTATTTGTTTACTAAATGATCTATTGTTGTATTTTGTGTGTGAACGGAGGCCCGTTCTCAATATTCGCAACCTAAGAAAAAAACAAAACAAAACAGCAAAAAGGCGAGTAACAGGTTGCTCTGAGCCTGGCTTGTCTTATACAAATGAACTGTAGTCATATCTCAGCAGTCCTGATTCTAACTGCAGCATTTCCCAGTGAAACCGTTCAGAGACATAACTGAAGTTTATGCAATTAAAACATTTTAGTGACTGAAAATGGGACAAAACTGAGCGCAGGTTACGAGCCATGAGGACGGGGCGCACGGATGTTACACACTGAGGTATTTTTAATGTAAACACATTTCTCCGTAGCACTTAATGCCAAGATTTTTTTTCTTGCACTCTTGGTAAAGCAATAATTTTATCATAACACAACATACAGTCACAGTGCATCTGTATCCTGATAAACAAAGTAAGAACATTGGACACACACACAAACACAAACATTTACATGAGTCCAACATTTAAGATTACTGCACACGGATTTATAAAGCTCGTTGTCTTAAAAGGTGAAACATGTTTCAGTAAAACTGCACTTTTATCACGTGCACATCCACAAAAGTTCAGCCATCTTTAATCCTCTGCAGTCACCGGGCTCTGTTTCCAGCACTAATTTTAAATTATGATTAGTTTTTACTGTTCAAGCAAGTGTTTAAATAAAACAATCATGTGTTGAAAAGATAAATAAAGGGCAAAGTTTCCAAAGTAGCAAAGTAGCGCTCTTTCTGTGTTAGAAAAATGAATTTAAAGGCTAAAACGTAATCTGTGACCATGTAAATGATACACTAATTACTGTATTTCAGGGGATTGCATAGCTAACAATGAAAATGACTATAAACTCATAGTTTACATAAGTGTAAGTAACATATTTAATCTTGATTAAATATATAAACTGACACTGTTTTACATTTTATTGGTTTTGAATTGTTGCATTGATGTATTTACACTGTGCTGTATACAGCGCCCTCCAGAGGTGTTGCATATTACAACAATAACCAAGTCTTGTTTCATTTTCATGTTTTAAATAAATTAAAGTAATTTAAAAAGCGTAAAGTAGCAAAAGCAAAACACATGTGCCATCTTTTGTTGTTATACTGCCTTTCAGTGGACCGCAAGGATCGTCTTAAGTGCTTGTTTGATGTTCAGGAAACTTTGGAAACCCCCTCCTCTTACCCCCGTCTGACTCTGGATTTGAGGGATTTCTAACCTCGATGATTTCGGTTGCACGCTGTACACATTCAGTGATCCTGCCCTGGTTTAAAATAATACACTTTCAGGATCGGACGAGGTTTATTTATCGTCCGGCGTTAACCCGAGTGTTAAAAGATGTGTCAGTCAGGTTTGCGAGAGGCGGGGGGTTGACAGCGTTGGTGGTGACGTGCTTTTTGTAAGAAGGCGAGAAGCGGGTCTCGATCTTTTTTACGATTTCAGCAATTGAGTAAACTAACAGAAATGTTCCTTCAGATTTAAATTTGATATTTAATGTTGTCAGCACCGTTTCTCAGTCTTGGGGTTTCCTTTCAGGACGATGTGAGGTAATCCAACAGCCCATTTATCACAGGGCCAGTACTGCAGTCCAGGCAGCGAGTACGGTATCTCGTAGCTGGCATCCAGGTAGGCTATCAGCGTGCTTCCGTAGGCTACAGCTATCACAATCAGAATGTGCCTGAAGGACAGATAAATCGAAGGTCAACACAAAGACACAGACCATTTTTTCCTAAAAATGAGGCCTGTTCATGATGTGTTCACGGTAGATAAAAGATCACAAGACTGGAGATAGGGGTTCACGGTACCAAGGTTTGGAAACGCTGATCTAATGTTGCAGTAAACTCATCTTTTCATTTTCCCAAAAGGTTGATTCTGTTGACGTGGATGTTTTCAGTGGGAGAAACGTTTCGTCATCATCCAGGTGACTCCTTCAGTCTCACCTGACTGCAGGTTTCCAACCTTATAAACTGTACATTTGCACAATGACTGAAACCAGCACACTGAATGAACAATGGGCTGTGAGGTCTCTGCAGTCTATTTACATCTACAGGCCAGTGGACACTCTTCCAAGGATGAGGATGTACACATCCTGGACAGGGAGGAACGCTGGTTTGAGCGCAGATTCAAGGAGGGAAAGACCATCTCTGAATGGAGGAGGGGGCCTAAGGGTACATCTGTCACCATCTTACAATGCTGTGATTGCAGCCATTCCCCAACTCTCTGTGAATGGGACCAATGGCCATTGATCAGTGGTTGTTTAACATTGGTTATGAGAATTTGCATATTAATGATGAAGGAACTGACCTCCCAGCCCATTGTTCATTCAGTGGTGCTGGTTTCAGTCATTGTGCAAATGTACAGTTCATAAGGTTGGAAACCTGCAGTCAGCTGGATGACTGGAAACAGGATAAACTTTTTGGGATTTACTGACCTGGATGATTGAGCGTGCATGAAGACAGTAATTCATCTTGTTGATATGAAACAAACATGCAGACAAGTGAAGATAAAGAAATAAAAGAAATGAACTGCAAGCAGGACTTACCAGAACCCATGCAGGTAGCAGAAGTTGATCCTCTGCCAGAAGCTGCAGCCAAAGCGGTCACTGAGCCAGCAGGAGATGGCGAGCACCCACAGAGCGATCGACAGCTTGGCGAGTCGCAGAGCCTTCTGGTCAGTGCAGCTGAGAATGACGGAAAATGGATGATTGCAGGAAATCAAACCGCAAAGTGCACGATGATGTTTTTACTTGTCTTTTTCTTACCATTTCATCTCAATAATCAGAGTGTAAAGCAGATGGAGGCCGAAGCAGTTTAACGCGTAGGCGTTGGCCGTAGGTTTGACGAATGACGACACCGAGCTGATGACGGTGATCACCAGGACAAGCTTTGAAAATGTGGATCTGCGTCGGAGCGCACAGAGACAGAAGTCAACATGCACCTGAAGCAGACTTGAAACAAACATTTAGTTTAATTTTGGCATCGTACTCAAGTCCCGTATGGACTCACAGACGTGATTTCACTACATGCTTTGTGTAAAGCTTTCTGGTTTGGATGGGTGCAAAGTAAATAAACATGATTGTTACAGCAGTCTACGAAACCATGAAAGAAAACCTGAAAAACAGGTTGTCCTCCCCATACTCACACTTCCAATAAATAAACTCGTCATTGAGCATTCTTCGTGTGCAATAACTGTGAGGCCTTGCTCTTTATCTAAAGTTGTGATTACCTGATAAACGCAGGTCCAAAATTCACTTATTTTAACCTAATTTTGGGTCATATGTGGATTACTGCTATACTCAACAGCTAATTCCCAACTCTGCCTTTTAATAGAATTTGTCTGTATAGTCTTTGTATAAATTTATAAAAGACAGAATTTGCAGAAAAAGTCCTCCATAAAAACTGTTTATTTAGGATCAGGAGCAGTGACGTGCACTCAGGAACCTCCTGTGTTCACCTGTGACGTCAGGGCTGCATGTTCGTGGACAAGGATGCAGCTTTTTAAATTTTGCCTCTCTACAGCAAAGTGGATTTTAAATAAAACATTCAAGCGTAGACTTTCAGGTTTAGTTGGACAGTTTGAACCAAAGTCCTGCCATTTTTATACGCGGCCGCTGTCGTCAGAGGCTCATGAGTAACTGGACAAGTAGCTGACGAGCAGGTGAATCAGGTGAGGCTGGTTTCTCGACTATGTCGTGACAAATTCAGCAGATACAAGAACTGGAGTCGAGTCTCAGTGTTGAATTATCATTTGGGAGCTTTTAACAGGAATTTTTTCTTAACGTGACGGTCAAAGATATGCTCATGCAAGTAAAGACTGAAGAAACTTCATGAGTGGCCAAATCAACAGTCTGTCAGCTCAGCGATGCCAAAAGGCCTGAAAGACCACAAGAGGCAGCTCATGTGCACGATAACAGAATTATTTCCAGGTTTCAAGAAAACAACTTCTAAACACCAAGTCGAGGACACTCTGGAGAAGGCAGAGTGATAACTGTCAAGGTCTAATATCAAGACATGCCTTCATAAATGGAAATACAGTATGTTTGCAACAAGGCGTCCAGCACTGCTACATTCGAAAACAAGAAGGCTACATTACAGGAAAACATGTAAGAGTTTGCACAGCTGCCATTGGTGTTTATTGATCATGTGATTGCCGATAGAAGTAGCAGGACGAACTGTGAAGCGTGCAGGGCTGTACTCTCTGCTCACACAGTGTTTATAGTGCACATGGATCATGACTATTCTTCAATAGCCAAGCCAGTCACCTGATTTCAACACAACAGAGCAGCAACTGAAGATGGCTGCAGTGAAGGCCTGGAAGAGCATCTCAAAGGGGAAAGCATAACATTTGGTGACATCCACGAGTTCTAGACTTCAAGACTTCATTTTCCAAATATTAAAAACAATCCTTATATTATAAATTAAATTAGTTGGTCCAGTTACCCTTGAGCCTCTGAGAATGGGGTTATGTGGATAATTACACAGTCGTACTGTTTGATTCAAAAACACTGAAGCAAAATGATAAAACAGTCGGTACAGTACTGTTTTTGGTAACCGTTGATGTAAATATGTAAAAATTGTGCAAGTTTCTGTTTTGTGTCCTGTTTGTTTGTATATGAGTCTTTCTGGCTGCTGTTACACCCAAATTTCCGCTTGTGGGACAATTAAAGGATTATTTTATTCTATTCTAAAAACATCACGATCGTTAGACTTCACTGTAATCACAGAGGCCTCGGCTGCTCAGGAGGAGCAACCCACTGGATCAAAAACTGGAAAATCACTGTGAGGTTATTGATGCCAGGGGGATTGTTTTGCACATCAAATTTTCATTCACCTGTCCCACCTTGCAGTTTAAATATTTACACAGGTTGGGTGGAGCTCCGTTTTTACAGCCCCGTGTCCATCAAGGTGAAGACTGAACCACCACATTTGGGACAATGACGAACATTTGAGCTGTTAAACTGGATCCTCGTCCGGCGGGGATAAGGTTTCACACTGGCGTGTGTTGGAAACGCTCTGTTATTGTTTTGCATCATCCCGAAAGACCACTGATCTCCTTAGAACACGCAGAGGCACGAATAACCGCCGGACACAAAGACCTTGGACTAAGTTGTCGAAACACAGATCAGTCATCTGTCGCTGGGTTAATAGTTACAAGGTCAACATACCTGTCTTTTATAAAAGAAGGGAAGAGTCTGCGAGGGAACCAGACGGCATAACCGACCGCCAACACCCACAAGATCGAGAGCTCGTCCAACATCTGACCGACAAAACTAAGAGTCATGTGAAAGTACGCCGAGAACAGCCCTGCAAAGAAGAAAGAACCAGAGAATGATGTATAATTATTCATGCTTTTAGAATTTTATAGGCAAAGACAAGTCGGGGAGGAGAATAAGACGGGTAAAGTGAGACGTGCCACTGCAGGTTCAGAGATGTTTAAGTGCAGTGCAGGGGAGACGTGCAGAGCTCCAGTTTGCAGCTGACTTCTCTGTTTGTGATTTAGTTATTACATTTAAACTCTTTCTCATACTGGTTAAACTGGTTTGGTTACTGTTGCAACTACTAACTATTTCATTCAGTGTCATAAAACTTTAAGAAAACCTAATCAGTTCAGAGAAGCTTGAAATATCTGCTACAGATCTTCCTGCTTGATAACACATTGCATTGATATCTATTTCATCTATACCGAGTCAGCCTGTTTCACAAACACAAAACATTTCTAAGGATTTTGCAGACATACGGCTGAAGTTGGTTTAAATGAATAAATAAATAAAGAACTGACCTACAAAAATCATCATGACCCACACCAGGTGGATCGCCAAGCTCCTCTCTTTGGCATACGGGTGCAGAAGGTAGAGCATGATGGGAGAGATAATGAAGAAAATGAAGCTGCTCATCTGCAGGGAAAACATTAAATCGATCACAAGTCCAAAGTATGGCTTTGAGTTGCAGCTGTTGGGCTAATAGCGCCACTACAAATGTCTCCTGAATAAAAAGGTTTCAGTTTACCGTGTTGAAGGACTCGACCACATGCTCAGAGTGTCTGTAGTTGTCTTCGCACCAGTCGATTTCTGAACTCTCATAGGAGAAAACTCCCGCCATCCTCTCGCCAGAGTGAACACCTGTGAGACGCAGGGACAACAGCGGCCGCTGACTCTGGTGTAACAAGCACACCTGCATTTTTCAGTAGTCAAATTAAGGTGTTTGTATACGTGGTTTATGGAAATCATGATCCCCTCCACCCAGCAGTCAAATGCCGATCGCACCCTTTTACAATTTCACTTAAATGTCAGTCCCTAATCGCACCTACATTTCCCATGATGCAGCTGGACAGCATGTTCAGCATGTCATAAAACCAGCCCAGAAAATGTGGCCGATTCAGACAACAGCGCACGTTGCTCCACTTTTATTATATTTTTATGACATGATAAAAATGGAGCCATATACGCAAACAGACTTTTTGCTCCATGGTTAACGTTTTGTACGCATTAATGCACCACACAAACATGATCCAGTTAAATCAGAGGCCATTAAACACTCTGACTTTTGTCATTTTGAATATCAAATTCATCTTTGGTACTACAGTAAGTTCATTTCCATAGTTGTATCCCTTTTAATTGACTTTCACTTTAGTGTAGGCTGAGGACACTTCACACTTCCACAACCTATTTAACCTTCACTGCACGCTCTCTGACATCTATGTGCTATTAAAACACAACCTGCTGTCGTTCCTAGAAGGCTGTCAGATGCGGCACAGTCTGTGAATGGTGCCTCGTTCACAGTATTTGTTGGACTTGATTTTATTGCATCATTATTATATGGCTTTTATTTACACTTACAGTGTTAATAAGGGGGGAAAGTTCATGTTTACAAAAGTACACATTAGACTTTTGCTGGATTTGTTTTTAAACCTCAGTCTGGCCTCACAACTGGGACTAAAATGTTGCCAATGAGTTTTATATCCACAGAGGCCAAGGGCGCTAATTTCGGTCTCACCACTGTGGAACTGGTTTTGACTGAATCTGGATGTATTTTCTACAGCAAAAATAGTACCTGGGGCTTATAAGGGTACTTAAACAGGAAGTAGTCATCAGAACACCACCCTTGATGTTGATATCTGAATTACAGATTTTTAACAGTGGCAATAAACTTATTTCAGAGTGTGTACTGAAATACAATATAGATTTTATAGGTGTACCTAATAAAGTGGCTACTGATGGGAAAAGAAGTACTCTGCCTTTAAGTACAAGTAGTAATACTACTGAAATATTACAAGTCCCATCATAGATGTACTTGTTGTCCAGAACAATCCATGTAGAATACTAACATATTACTGCATAACACTGTTATGTACTACAGTGTAATTCAGGCCACTGCTCGGCTGAACACTGAAAGAAAAATATTATCTATAGTAACAACTCCCAGTTTATCTGTTGATTAGAACTCGTATGAATAACCTATACTAGGAAAATAGGCAGTTGAGTTCAAAGGTCATTAAATAAAGGTGGTGGACTAAAAGTATAAAGTACAATTACTTTAAGAAAGTAGTGGAGCACAATATATTAAGTAACAGTAAATTACTATCTATTACCATCCTGAAGATGAATAAACATCAGCGTTTTCCTGACAGGGAAAAACCTTTTTTCCAGTCCGAAATATGAATGAATTTATTCATATTTCGGACTGGACAAAAAAATGTCCCAAATTTATTAAGAAGTTGATTTTTTTTCTTATTACAGGGTGTTACCATGGGAGTCAGAAACTGGCTCTTACCTGCCATGCTGTCGTCCTACAGCCCGGCACTGCTGCTCGCTCCAGGTGCTGCAACAGGTGGATTTAACGAGGCGGGGTTTTGAAACGCTCGCGATCCCGAAGCACGAGTCCCGTAACGTCACTGACGGTCACGCGAAAGGGTTTCAAATCTCTGGGACAATATGTCATCACAGAGAAAATGTCTGGAATGAGCTCGTTTGTTTTTCCTCTTTCATTGACAGTTTACCAGACCCCGGGGGAAAGAGCAGGAACCGGTTACACAGCAGTAACGAGTAACGTAGAAACGACCATATGAGGCAAAAAAAATACTTGAACGGGCTGTAAACACACGACAGGCGACTGCAGAAAACCTGAAAAGAAACACGGAAAACCTTAACAGGTGTTCCAGGTAGCTGCTGCACCTGTCTGAGTAATCTCAGTTTTTTCCTAAAGGAGGTTCAACCAGTCCATCTGCCGCATTTCAAAATAAAAGCATAATCCTGCAGAGCAGCCGAGGAGCAGGTATGGTGGGAACACGCTTAGTCTTATTTGAAGCTGAAACACCAAATAGTTGCATTTATATAGCTTAACTCAAAACAAAGAAAGTATTAATTGTGCACACGGGCATAATAAAGTTTCCTGGGATAGAAATGAAACGTTGTTTGGAAAAAAGTACTCATGTTACCAAAAGTACTCATCGGTCTCCCATTTCAGGCTACACGTTGTCTTCTTATATCAGGGTGTTGCAGTGCATGCATATTTACTCTTCTGGACAGTACTGTGACACTGTGATGCTGCAGTTTAAGTCTTAATCAAACCCAAGTGAAAATCAATGGGATCCAGTGTGATTTAGTTTTTTATCATATGTAGAAGTGTTTATGATCTGTAAAGTATAAAAAATACAAAATCTGACGCTTCCACCCCCACACACTGCCACACACCCCCACACACTGCCACACACTGCCACACACCCCCACACACTGCCACACACCCCCACACACACTGCCACACACTGCCACACACTGCCACGGTGATTAAATCTGAGACAGAGATGGGCTGTTAATCTCTCAGGGCCGTCATAATTTAGAGAAAAATAGGTGTGCGGCACCAATCAGGAGGCTTTGGCCAATCCAATTACTGCAGGCTGCGCAGCTTTAAACGAAGCTGCTGCTGCAGGTTAAAGATCTGTGCTGTGGCCTGTTCGCAGCAGCTGACTGGCTGATTATTATTTTGGTTAGATCTTTGCACAATCTGCGCATCTTTCAGTGCTTCCATGTTTATTTCCAGCACCTTGTTTATTCTAAGCTAGGAAGAATTAAAGCTGACAAAAAAAGGTCCAACAATGTGTACCTAAGTGAGCAGATATCATATTACTATTTGTAGGAACAGGAAATCTCTTTTGGGAGCTTTCTTTAGAGCTACGTTTCAGAACAGGTATAATATTATTGTTGCGAGCAAACATATCAAACTTTTAACAACTGAAAGAAAAATCTTTCTGAGGGAGTCTTTATTTTTCTCATTCACATTAAAAAATCCTGAACAAAATGACTGAAAGTAATCACATTATTTTACAAAAATCCACCACAAGTTGAAATAAAAATACAAAGCTGGCCAAAATAATCACATTCAAGTTCATATTAAAGTTCAACCATCTCTTTCTTCCTGTTCTGCTCTTCAGAAATGTTTTTCTAACTTACTGGCAACACAAAACAAACAAGTGCAAAAGTCCCCGAGGTAAAAACGTGGAAATAAATGTTTTTTTCCTTTTTTTATTAAAGTGAAAATATAAGAAAATACCACGAGAAATATCAGTAAAAAAAAATCAGAGTATAAAAAAAAGATAAGACTGACATTAAAATGTTGCTTCTCTTAATGGTTTTGATTTGATCTGAAGTTTCAGAGCAAAAGCATCATTTCTGGCAATTTCAGTATTTTCAAAAGTCTGTTTTCGCTCGATTAGACGCTTGTTGACTTAATCAAAAGAAGTAGTCGTCATTGATCGGGAAGAAAGCTTCAGGCGGATAAAACAGTGTAAACATCAGGAAGCGATGCAGTATTTTCATGCTGCTCTTCTGTCACGCCTTCACTCGGCGTAACTTTGAGTCGTCGACTGTGGAGTAACGAGTCAGAGGTGTTGTTGCACTGCCGGTGACGTCGAAGACTTCGCTGGTTTCTTTCTCAACGGGATTGTTTGACACCAAGACAAAGATGGAACCTGAGCAGCTATTTGCAGTTGTGCTTTAGCGATAATAAACTCAAGAGTAATCCTTCATGTGTTCTGCTTCTACGGCACGCTGCCGGGTAAATTAGCTGGGGCTCAAACGTCAGAGAGCTCGACCCTTTAAAAGCCCCGATGCATCCGTGAACAACTCGCAGGCAGTTTCTGAATGTGCATTACATCTGTTTATGAGCAAACACAGACACGTTTGCAAGGTTCTCATCAAATCTTTTCCACATAGTTACCCGGGAAGAGACCTTCCTTTCCTCCGATTCTGCCCGTCCACCAGCCTGACGCGTCTGCGGAGAGAAACGGTAGAGAAACACGTCATGAAACACTTTCAGTCTATCTCATCAATCTGCATCTCGTTGCTTTCGTGCACGCACCTTCTTTGACGAGATCGAACACATCATTGACCTCGAAGCTGATCTCATCTGTGTCTTGGCCGACGTACTGATATAACGCCCGGCAGCGAGGACCCTGAGGTCGAGGCTGCGGTTTAGGAGCAGGAGGAGGTCGCTGGGTGATGCTCCTTTTCCTCTGCTTCCTGTGACAAAGGGGAAAAAAGAACATCCTCAGGACTCATCCCAGTCCGGTCTCATCCATATCCCAAAAAAGCAAGACATCAGCGGTCAGAATAACAGACTGTCAGCTAAAAAACAAGCAAACATAAAAGCAGGGTGTTTGTGTCGTTGATATAGAGTCTTTGACTTTAACCAACACTGTGTGCCACACCCTGAATGGATTAAAGAGAGGCTGTCAGTGATCTTTCTCCCCAGATTTAAGGAATTAATGTGTTTAATCTCTCTCAACCCTCAACATTTATTTAACCAGGCTTTCTGACCCGCCTCTGAGTGCAGCTGGTAGGAACTACTTTGTTCCCAGAACATCCCCCCCAAACCAGCGAAACAGCATCTAGTATGGAAGAGACGATTCAGTAATTCACTTAGAAACAAACAGGTTTCTCTGCCTCGCTCTAACCTTCAGTTACTCGCAGGTTTCAGTGAGCCTCACCTTGGCAATCCCTTACAAACCACACCTTCCTTTCTTTTTTAATGCCTTTTTTTAATATGTCTTACCCTGACATGCCCTGATCAGGCACATTAAGGAAGTCCAAGTTTCGTTGGTTATACTGGTTTGGCGCTGGAGGTCGGGGGCCTCTCTGGGATCCCAGTTTGGGCGGGCCTCCCTGGAGTGGTCGGCCCTGCTTTTGCGGGGAGGAATACGTGATATCAGCTTGTGGGTTATGAGGACCTCTGGGGAATTTGGCTCCGCCGTTCTGATGCACTGAGGAGAGAGAACGAAACGTGTGCTTCAATAACAGACCAGCAGTACGATGGTAAAGACTCAGAACGGCCCATTTCAGTGTTATCAGTTATCACTGGTGCCTTTGCTGGTTTATTGTTTTACAGCTTCACATGCTGCAGCCATATGTCGTATTGAATGAGCTTTTATTTATGACCTAAACGTACAAAGTAAGCAATCGGCAGCTCAATAAACATAAAGTAAAAAGGATTATGATTGAAATAGCTGAAAAGTTAATCAAAATACAACAGAGTGTAAATACTGCAGTACTTTTTTATGTTTCAATAAGTACACCCACTCGTCCTATTTAGTTACTTTGAGCCACTGGAAGGGTTTTTCCACATCGAAAGGCTTTGGGTGGGATAACAGGTGAGTAGTGGCTTACATTTGGGGGCTACGTGGTTTCTTCCTCCTCCTCCTCCTCCACCGTAAGACGGAGGAAATGACTTCCTGGTTGGCTCTAATCAAAAGAAGGGACAGTTAGGATGCTTATACAGGCAGCATTTTATTTACTATTTAAATTTGCTGTTACTTTTGTTGAGTCTATGCGGCATCATGACTTATTTTAACCTACTAGAGGATTTGGGTAGACCATCTCCTATTGTGACAGACAGGGTCTTCCCTCCAGGTTTGAGCTGGGCCAGGTCTCCAGGGCCTTTCTGGAACACTACTATTCTGGTGCCTCCTCCACCCCAGCCCTCCTTCTTCACTCTGAACTCCAATCTGAAGCAAGAAGAACGAGCGTTAGTCACCCCTGTGTGTTTTTACTCGTGCCAACAAAGGCTGTGTGTTCCTCTACCGACCTGTCACCGAAGGAGATTGTCAGTTTTCTTTTTGTCACTTCCTCGTAGCGTTTGGAAAGCAAACTGAGGAACTCTGTTTTAAAGTTGGATTCCAGCAAACTGTCATACTGGGCTTCGTGGAGGACGAAGAAATCATCCTGTCTCGTACTAAGAAGGAGAAAAATACCATGAACTCACTCTTGCTGAAGTTTAAAAACAGAAAGAGGAAGCAGTACGGGCAATTGAAACACTGAAAGACATTCAAGGAAGCGTTAAAATAGCAGCAAGAAGAGAGCAGAGGATGCAGTTACATTTTTCACTTCAGTGCCAAACAGACTAGCAGCAGTAACAAAATACACAGGCTACATAAAAATGACAACTTTTAGTAATGAATGTCTGTTAAATTAGATACACACCTGAGAGAGACACTGCTGATGCTTCCAAACTCCATCTTCCGCTTTAGTACTTCCTTTATCTGTCCTTTCTCGGGTCCTTTCTTCACCTTCTCTCGGCCAATCAGATAGATGCCTTTCGGGGTCAGGATCAAATCTCTCTTGATAGACTGGGTTGAGGAGAGAAAAGGAAAGCGGGTGACTCTGGGGACAAGATACGATTCAATTCAATTTTACTTATACAGCAACAAATCACAACAACAGTCGCCTCAATGTGCTTTATATTGTAAGGTAGACCCTACAATAATACATACAGAGAAAAACCCAACAATCATATGACCCCCTATGAGCAGCACTTTGGCGACAGTGGGAAGGAAAAACTCCCTTTTAACAGGAAGAAACCTCCGGCAGAGCCAGGCTCAGGGAGACAACAGCTACAGAGGACAAAGCACATTTTTTCTGAAGTCGACAACAAGCAAGAAAGCGTGAATTTAATTTCTTTTATAAGTCTTTTAAGGTCTTATTGTTGAAGAAACTCAACATAGAGTACGTTGCCAAACTTTTGAGCCACCCTTCATTTCCTTATTTTTATCAAACTGGTCGTGAGCAATAGTTTTCCAGACTTTCTGAAGGTCTTTCAGTTGTTTTCTTTGGAGACTGGCTGCTTGTGCCTGACTGTTTTCAGAGAAATGCTTTTGACCTGTGACTCATTCAAGCTTGTTGAAACACATAACACATAAAAATGTCTTTTATCAAGTTTTGAAAAATGCCTGAGATAACACAGTTTGATGGGCATAAAATAGTGAGGTGTGCAACGTGTCCTTAAAAAAAATTGAGGATCTGGACAATGAATGCACAAATGTACCACCAGATTTTATCCATCATGAAACACTGTCTGCAAAGCTTTCGATTGACAGTGGCTTCATGTTTGAGGATGACAATGATCCAAACTGTCAATACGGTAAAAAGCATACCTGCTCTGCTCTGGACATAATAGAACATGATCAGTCGTGGACTGGCCTCCCCAGAGCCTCGACCGCAACACTGCTGAAGCAGTGTGTGATCATGTTGATGGAGAACAGAACAAATGACGGCCAACATCCGAAGAAGAGCTTTGAATGTCCTTCATGAAGCCAAGAAAAAGAGCTATTCCTGGAGACTACTTAAAGAAAGCTGCCCGGGATAATTCGGGTTGAAGAATAAAGGTGGTCACAGTAAACTTTCAAGCTTGTTAGAATGGTAAAAACTCACTTTTTGTCTTTTATACTATGTCCATAAATCACTACTTTCCTAGCAAAATATAAAGAAATGAGGGATTGGCTCAAGACTTTTGCACAGCGCTACAACTCTTTCCTTGATTGGACGAAACCAGAAGAATTCCCAAAGCTTCAAACCTTGAACCTGCGATCAAACTTGTTAACCGAATCAGCGAAGTCGACGCGCTCCCTCTTGGCGAGGAACTGCCGCAGCTCAGGCCTCTGCTCCAGCCCGAGGTAGTCGCCAACGAAGTTCCTGTTGATGCTGTTCTTCCTCCGCTCTTTGGAGTTGTACAGGATGTCTGAGGCTGCGAGTCACAAGGAAGGACAAACATTTATAAAACCAACTCAAACTCTTTGGTGCAACCTGTGCGGAGAATCTCGTCGTTCGTGTGACTCACCCTCTTCTCTCATCTGTTCGTACTTCTTCCTAGCGATGAATTTTCTCCAGGCTTTTTGAATGATTCTGGCAAAAGTGTCAAACTTCCTCTCTCTCATCTCCTCAAGCAGAAACAGCTGAAAGGCATATGTGCATGAGTATTTCTGCAAGTTTAGTGTATGTTGAGTGCAACATTTCTCTGGTTAGAGCAAGGTGACCTTCGATCCTCCCTTAGCTATGCTATAGGCGTAGGCTGCTTGGAGATTCCCAGGATGCACTTGGTGTTTCTTCTTCACTCCCCTTTTATCACTCTCTCCGTGTTTATGCACCGCTCTACATTTAATCATGAGTTATTATTCATTTCTGGCTCTCTGTCACAGTGGGTCTTTTGTCCCGTCTTCCTCCCCCTGTGTCTGTCAGAGGTTTCTTCCTGTTAAAAGGAAGTTTTTCCTCCCCACTATCACCAAATCCTTGCTCACAGGAGCTCGTCTGATTGCCGGGGTTTCCTCTGTATTTTTGTAGGGTCTTTATCTTCCAATATATATATTTCAATATATGCCAGGTCTCTCTTGGAAATGAGATTTTTAATCTCAATGAGATTTTTTACCTGGATAAATAAAGGACTAATAAATATAAATATTTTTTATAAATTAAATGGAATTAAAGTGGTTAATGAACCAGCTGCAGCAGCATTATTAGCTGTTGTCACGCTTGTTTCGTTGAAAAACACAATGGCAACAACATCCGCATGCGACAATGTCAATAATACACTTGCAAAAACTTCCCCCGACATCTTGCAGCTATGTGGAGGTTAGAAAGTAGCTGTGGTCTGAACTTTTTTTAATCTTTGAAGCTATTTCAGTGCCTTTTCACACTAACATTTCAGCGCAGCAACATTAATATCGTCCTGCTGAGATGAGTCAAAAAACATGCAGCATAATCTTCTCTGCCTTCATCGCAGCTTGCTCTTTACCTCACTGAGAGGTACGACAGCTCATGTCTTGCATGCAGTGTGAGCTTTTCATAGGTTTTCAGTCTTTATTTGTAAAGCTGATTATGTTACAACACTGGTTAGAACAAATATGCAACCTGAGGGAATAGAAAATATGAAGCGCTCCGTACCGATTCAGGGTTCTTCACGAAGACTTTGGTGCGTCCCATCTGGTACTGATCGTTATCCATGTTGACGGAGCGGAGGAGGTGAAGCACCCCCTGCTGCTCTGGACCTCTCCAGCACGGCCACGTTTCGGCTGTCAGAATGGCGTACCTGGATTTAAAAACACCAAACAAACAAATCACAGTGAGAGCTGTGTTTCTTTTTTCAGGCAGCGATTCCATGAACACACACGATTAAACTTACCTCATCAGAAATTTACTGAAGAGTCTCCGATATGCGAATCCAGCCCTTCGTACGCGGATGTTTTCCCGCAGTCCGAGGTATTCTACTTGATGCCTGACCCTAAAAACAGAGAGCGCCGCTGATCAGCAAACATTCCCTGTGAAATCTTTCAGAGTTGCTCAAAGCGTGACGGCGAGCATTCTCACCTGCTCTCCTCCCAGTCCTTTGGCCGCTTTGTCTCATTGGGTTTGATGCAGCGGATGTAATGCGGCGTGCACTTCATCAGCGTGTTCACCAGGTCGTTCGCTTGTTTCTGCGAGGGAAACAACAGCGTGAGATCAATGTGCTGCTGCACAAAATCAACCATCTTTGTTACAGATTCAAAAACTCACCTTGATCTTTGAACCTGCCGTGGTCGGCCTTGCTTTTTTATCTGTGTTGAGGTTTTCAGGGAACAAGCTACGGATGAAGTTACTAAAGAGACAATTTTTTAGTTAATACATTGTTTTTTTAAAATTACGCCTTCAGTGCAACAATCAGACCAGTACAGGAAACTCACAATTCACTGCTCTGCATGAGCTCGATGAGGTCGGGGAAGAGCACGTCCCGATTTCTTTCACAGAAGCCGTTGATATCATACGACACCTGCGATGACACCAGATATTTTCACTTAAAACCCCCCAAAAAACAAGTCTTTGATGTTTAATTAGCGCCACATCGAGCAAACACCTTACCTTCCCGGCGTAGTGATGTATAACAAAGCCGGAGTTCCAGCTGTTGAAATGTTCATGCGTCCCCACAGCAGCCTGCAGTTTCTGCAGCAGAGTGCCATCTGCACCCTCTCCTTTGGCATGCATGGTGGCACACACATCATCCAGCACGCTCATTATACCCGGAGGGTTCTGCAAAGAGACGATGGCTTTTTAGCTGCTTTCGCCTGCGATTTTGTTCTTAAGAGTTTTGATAACTTTCAGATAAACGGATAAGAAATATCTATTAGAAATGGATACAAATTAGCACACATGCAGTTATATAATACTAAATGTTTCGACATGGTAATCACCTGGGAACTTTTCATAGTAATGTCTGTGAACTCAAATTTAAATTAGAGGTCACACGTGTGTAGAGCTTTAATATGAGCCAGAATAGAACTTATATAAAGTTACTTTTATACAGTAGCTTGATTGAAAGTCTGATGTCTTTAGATCGCATGTAAATCACCATTTTTATTCATCCAGTCAAACACTTCAAACACACAAATTCATACAAGGGCATCAAACTGCAGCTCTCCACCAATGCCCCGTATGTCTTTTCTTCTTTCCTTTTTGGCTTTTGGGAATATCACATATTATCTGATTTACTGTGAAAATAAAGATCCTGAGTTTAAAAGATCCCCAAATGTGCAATAAAACTTTTCCAAAAACAAAACACAAATGTTACCCCCGATGTTGCTGCTACATCTTGGTCACGTGACCTGATTCTTCCTGTTGTGACCCCGAGCGCTCTGTTCTTCTGTTTTCAGGAAGCAGAGCACCAAACTCTCGCTGCTTTAGAGGCCCACTTGTTTTCTAATGAGAGGCACTTTTACGCGATCTGCATAAACCCTCCGTCAGTCATCGCGTTTATGAGCTTACCAGTTTATTTTCAATAAGGTCGCACACGATCTTGTTGTTGAAGTACTCGATGGGCGTCCACTTGATGCCCTCCTGAACATATTCTTCCTGAGAGACAATGAGAGCAAAATATCTGGTTTTAGGACATACAGTGAAGAAACAATCCGGTCCTCACCACCTGTGGAGTCAAATGCATGCGCTGCACAGTGCAGCTACCTGCTCAGCCTTCAGGGTGAGTTCGATGAAGATCTGTTGCAGTTTCTCGTTGACAAAGTTGATGCAAAACTGCTCAAAACCGTTTCTCTGAGGAAGCAAATACAACACAGTCAGTAAGAGATGAAACAAATCCTGCTATAAACACACATTTAGTCTTTTAGCGGATGTGTGCAAAGGTTAAGTATCTGGAAGTTATGAGAAGCCTAACCTGGAATATCTCAAAGCCATAAATGTCAAGTACTCCGATGCTGAATTCCTCATGTGGTTTCTGGATGGCTTTATTTATAGACTGGAGAAGTAAGGAAACGAGACAAATGCAAAGAGCAGATGAGGTGCGTGAATACTTGTCAGCTGAATTAAAAGCAAATGTTTCATTTTCTTTAGTCTGTTTTTGCTCAGCTGCATCATCAAGTGTGAATACCTCCACCAGGTAGTCAAAGAGGCGTGCATACAGCGCTTTGGCCAGGGCGTCTCGTGTGTAGTTGGCCTGCTCCTGGTTCAGGGTCACGTTAATGGACTCGGACTTCCCTCCCCACTTTGAATCCATCTTCCGGCTGGTCAGCTTGTCCTGCAGACGGTTGGGGTCGATGCCCAGCAGATAGGCGGGGAATGCGAGCACTGGAGCAAACCGAATGAAAGTTGTAGCTCAATCGTGCCAAAAATGGGCTCGTAAGATTCAGATGTGTTTTATTATGCCTGAAAATATATTTTGCCATAAGCAAAGACTTCCTATGATGAATTAATACTAGACAGAAGCCAAGGGAGGGTATAATTGCCTGCTTTGGATGTAAACACCAATTATCTACTGAGGCAGTAAACAGGGAAGTCATCTGTGTGTGTAGAGATTCTATTAATTTGTAGGGCGTGTGCCGGGGGACGACCTTTGTTATGGTGATCTCCAGCGGGAGTATGGCTGCATGTGCACAGAAGAGCGTGTTTGCAAAAAAACCTATGCGTCGGCGCGTGTGTGTGTTGCACTCACAGTCTGTGCTTTCCACCTGCCCATAGTTGCCAGCTTCTATGAAGCTAATGTTTCCCAGGTGGAGGATACCCGCAACGATCTGCAGCACCTGAGTCTGGATGTCACCTGGGATCCCAATCACCTGCATGGCCTCCTGAAGGACAAATCCAAGAAGAAAGTGTGACGGCAGCAGCTTCACCCGAACGTGAGGGGATGTCAAGCAGAACTACTTTACTTCCACATTTTTTTTCCTGCCAGCAATCAATGTAGACCAGCTAGAGCCACTATAATGGGTTTAGCTACAAAGTATTGATCAGACTTAAGTTTGCTGAACACCACTGGATCCCAGCTATACGTGTGAACAGTCCTTCAAACAGTGATAGCGTACCATAGTTTCCTGGAAGTCTTTGCTGTCGTTGGTCCCATCCACCTTGTATGTCCCGGACTGGTTGAGGTAGTAGTAATAATCAGGAGTCATGATGCCCAGGGCCTCTCTCTGCTGAGCGCTAGCTCCCTCTATCAACTGGAAGACAACAAAGCAGGCACAGCGGGAGTCACACACACTGGCTTCATTTTTGAATGTGGATCTTGCAGCTTAAGAGGAACTCTGTGTTTTTTATATCTTTTTTTAAAAGCAGTTGCTATTAATCTGCGGTTTGCGCTCGTCAGACTCTCACCTGATAGTAAATGTGGAAGTTCCTCTCGTTCTCGTTCTGGCTGACCACTCTTGACTTTTCGAGCAGAAAGTTTGATATTTTTCCACCATCTGGCTCCCCTCCTCTGCTGAACTGGATCTCAAAGTATTTCCCCTGATTAATGTAAAAATCAAAGTCAACACTTGGAGTTGAGAAACGAGGCTGCGAGGGACCCTGTCCTCACTCTTTATTGCAGATCAGTCAGTGTCAAAATTTGCTTTCAGGATGAGACAGTTCTCAAATGATGCGACCGTTTCCTAAAGATAAACCACTTCCATGTTCACTACATTTATATGAGTCAGAAAATATATGCGTGCATCTGACTGCACTCTCAGTACACAAGAGCTGTGATGGTGTACAAAGGGTAACAGGAAATATAACTAATTGCTCTTCTGATATCTCATGCTAAAGCTGCAGACATGCAGGTTAGGGTGGTTTATAGGTGTGATATCACATCATTAGGACCCTTCTTATGAGAAACCAGAATGATTGCAATAAAAATGTTTTTGAAGTGTTGAAATAAATGACTCACTCAAGTCATAATGAGGCTACAGGCACATATGTGGCTCTGCACAACCTCGCTCTGCCGGTGTCTCGGCTTGCTCTGCAATGCTTTGAGACAGCTGTTATTATTTACATGCTAATATTACCTAATTACCTTAAAAACATCATAGTACTGTGTTATTCCAATGGAGCACTTCCCTCTCACTCCTAGAATCTCCGAAAGTAGCTCAGGGGGCGGAGCCTTTAGGACTCTTTACATTGGTGCCACCTTCCAGTTTGGATTCAGGAGACAGACACACACGCTAGTTTTAAGATGAAAGCTTTGTTTTTTTTGATAAAGCTTATAGATAAAACTGAATCAGGCGGGTGGGGGACTTCCAAAAATACAATGAGCACTTGTTCTCCGCTCCCTTCTTTTCACTTCCCGTCTGTTTATGTGCTGCTACTGTTGGTGCCACTACACCTTGTCTTCCCTCCCACAGAGTTTGTTTTTCCTGACACTCCTGGTTCTACTGGAGGCCTTAAAAGGGAGTTCTTTCTCCCCACTGTTGCCAAGCGCTTGCTCACAGAGGATTGTGGGATTGCTGAGGTTATTCCTCTAATGAATAAGCTGATATTTAGCATGGGTACTGTTTATAAAGCTAACATCTTAGCTTTTTTACAACTAGCACACTTGGCAAGCTAAAACGAGTGCTCTTCCAGGTAACCTCGTGTGCTTTTGTCCCGTCTTCCTTCCCTCACCGCCAGCCGGTCAAAGCAGATACCCGCCCCTCCCCCAGCACGGTTCTTCCAGAGGTTTCTTCTTGTTAACAGGGAGTTTTTCCTTCCTACTGTTGCCAAGTGCTTGCTAAAAGGGTTCATTTGATTGTTGGGATTTCTCTTGGTTACGGTTACATTGTACGCTGGGGTGTAGATTTACCAAAGACATTTAAGTCAAGCTTAAAACAGTGAAGGATCCATAAATAGTTGAATAGTTGAAAGGGTTCAGATCAAGAACACTGGGCGTTTATTTGTGAAAAAATTATATGTGACTGCTGAACTCTTGAATGTTTTATTTTGGGCCATGGGGTTGGGTTTTTTGGTTTGGTTTTTTTTAAATGAGCAGGTAAATTACTTAATGAGAACTTCATAGAAAGCATCCACACCAGGTCTTCACGTAAAAAAAATCATACTTACAAAGCGACTAGAGTTGTTGTTGCGAACAGTCTTGGCATTACCAAAGGCTTCCAACAGAGGATTTGACTGCAGGATGATTTCCTTTACATGCTGCCACACACATGCACACAAACATTAACACAATACCAGACAGTGAAAAACCTCCACGCCGCACTGCAGGAAGTCTAAAGGTTTTTTGACTCATTTTGAGAAATTCAGACAAGGCGGAGCAAGCGTATGATCTGTACCTGCACTTTTGATCCTCCTCCAGATACTTTGGAAATGTAACCCATGATGTATTTGGCAGCCACTGTCTTCCCAGCACCGCTCTCACCGCTACCGCAGCCACGTGAAAATTAGCAGACAACACAACACAAAGCCATATTTTATTGTCAAATATACCTGCATGGCACAGCACGGGCATCATCGCGGGAAGCAGAAAACTCACCTGATGATAACACACTGATTCTCCCCGTCAATCATCATGTTTCTGTACATGTTGTCAGTCAAGGCGTAGATGTGCGGTGGATTCTCATACTGGGCCTGTAGAGCGAAACGGTTTGAGGTCAGTTTGAGTAAAACGAGCGTAGGGCAACAGCAGGCAACAGGAAGAACCTCTGCACCACATATGCCACAAGTTTAGAGAAGTCATGAGACGACGCCGATGAAAATTCACTTACAGCTCCTTGATAGAGTTCAATCTCTCTGTCAGTGAAATAGGGCATCTGTTTGAAGGGGTTAACAGATATCAACACAGGGCCGATGTAAGTCTGGAGAGGGCGGCTGAGGAAAGTTTGGGGATGATGCATTATATGGTTTAAATATGCACTTAAACAGAGCGTATGTACATTAGACGTTTAGCCACGTTTAGCCACCTTCAAATAGACCCCAACACCCCATCTTCTAAAAGCTTCCTGGGGGGCAGGTGTCACTCATTCACTTTGCACGTAAAACAGAAAAAAGACAAAGCTGGTACACGCTGGCACCATCAGCGCGCTCACCTCTTTCAAACACCAACACCGAGGCTGAAGCAAATCACAAATTTCAGCTGATACTCGCACTGTACAAGACAAGTCTGAACCAAAATGTCACGGTGACATCATTGCTGACATATATCACTCAAAATGCTAATGTCAAAACCTGCATGGTGCTCAACCGACCTGACTAACTACCCACGGGGCCAACCTGCCAGACGGAGGGAAGGGGGAAAATACCAAAGTCATGATAACCTAAATAAAGCCATATGTGACAGAACGACCAGTATAGTTATTTATCAGTTCACTTCCTTCCTGATAAGACTGGTAAGACCGCTGCATGCATTACCCAAGGATCCCATGTTAACACGAGAGTAACTCTAACCAAAGACACCGGACGTCATTAACAAACAGCCTCTAATCTATGCGAGTCATTCTCGAGATAACATCACCTCGTTCTCACTCAGGGATTTAACATGGATGGTTTTTTCCTCTAAATATGGCTTTGACGTTCAGCTGTGCTTTCAGAAGACGGAAGTGGGCTGTTGAGTCACACGGTGAACTCAGAAGAGGAAGAGTGAATTCCTTGTATTTATGCCCATATATGTTTGTTTGGTTGTCTGTGAATTTGTGTTTTGACCAGCACGTCTGTGGGTGGATAAGAAGACTTTGTACACAAATATGGAAGAAGGCCATTTCAGCGAACTTAACACTTAGAATTGGAGTTGATTTCTCACTTCATGCTTTCACGTTCGGGTTCTTTAGCGTGATTTAATGTGAAGATAGAGCAGATCATGGGGACGGTTCCAATAGAGGCCTTTAGTTCCCGTCAGGCTGCAGGTACGGTTAAATTACAACATCAAACACAGCCGGCAGCTTGTAGGATACAAAGATGTAGTCGTCCATGTATCTCTTCTTCAGGTTGTCCACGATGGCGTCTTCGGTGATCTTGGACAGGAGGACCATGTCGTCCACGCCGCTTTGCTTGACATTTTGACTCTGCCAGTGGTACTTTGCCTGAATCGCACAGCAGAGGAAGACTCAGTTAGTAATGACATGTTGCAATAATCTTTAAAAGGACATTTTACTCAAGCTGGGTTTCCTCATCGAAGAAACTACCACACGCTGTGACGCAGCGTAGCTCAGCTTACTCTGTGGCTGAGTGGGAATTTGACCCAGAAAAATAAGCATTTTGAAACAATATTAGTGTTTGTTGTAGAGACGATAGCTTTAGAAAGAAGTGCGGACATGACAAAGAAAGGAAGGAAACAAACAAACCAAAAAAGAAGCAAAGGAAGAAAGACACGTGAAAAAGGAAAACTGGAGGCCACCGATGAGCGAAGATTTCTAATGAAACAGTTTCAAGCGCACGACAAGCTTTGGCATCAGTAAAGCCAAGCTTTAAAACATAACTACCAGTGTGGTTATCATTACAGGAAGCTTGGGGCTCGTTACCAGGAAACTGGTCACAGATGAGGTGAGCTCATTTTCTAGCTCGGACGTTTTAGAGAAACTTCTTCTAATTTGCCTCAACACAATGCGACACCTACACAGGAGGCGAAGATAGCGATGAAGCGGATGCCCAAACTTCAGTAATAAACTGTTTGTTTTCACAGTTTTTCAGCTTAGGAGCGCTCGCCTCCTTGTTTTCTCACCCTGAAATGTGTTTGATGGGTGAAAGCTGGGGGAAACACAAAGGAAGTCTCTGGGACGGCTTTGCCTCCCATCCAAAGTGGGTGAAGAAGAGGTTGAAGGATCCAGCCACAGTTGAAGAACCAATCTGTCACTTGACCATCTCGGTTATGACCTCTTTGTTACTTGGTGAGCTTGTTGTGCTCATCTATGCCCTCGATGGGTGTCATCTCTACCTCTGTCTCTACATATCATGAAGAAAAGTGCTGCACATTGTAACAAACTGATCTCATTTCTTTGTGTCTGAGCATCACTCAGGGGGAAAGAAGTCATATTTCATTTGATTTTTTAACATCTTGCTGGTTTCTGGTTTCAATCCCTTCTTATGGAAAACAATAAATGCTTAATTAGCCACAAATATGAGCAAAACGTCTACTAACAGCTTCTGCTGATGCTTCATCAACAACAAGTTCATTTTTAGCTGATCATCATCATAAAAATAGAAACACAAAGTTTAATTATGAAACACTGTCAGGCTGCAAACTCTGACAAAGAAAGATGCATACAGATGCTGAGTGTGCGACGGGCATGATTAAATATTCGTGTCTTAAATAAGCACAGCATGTATGCGCTGCAGTTTAGTGTGCTTTTGTTTCTGAATTTAAATCCCCTGAGAGGAAAGAGCGGGCGGAAGTCACAAGTTTAAAGCTAATTCACGAGTCTCTTTTTTCTCATATACGTGTCAGTACTCACACCCTCTGCGCATAAATCATAAATCAGATATGACTCTGACGCAAATTCCATTAAAAAGACCCAAACTATGCCAAAGCTGGGGACTATTTTTAGCCGTGGATCAATATGAATTTGCCCTGTAATGACTGTTACAAATGAACGCGTCACGCACTCGGACAGTGCTGCTGGCAGGATGACTTCACAGCTTTGGTGCCTTTCAGTGACCTGATGACAACACGACTAGAAGAGAAATACCAGAGATCAGCGTCTCTTTAAATAGAACTCAAATACGAGATTTTTATGTTCTGCAAGATCAGAATCTGCGATCGTCTTTAATATTTTACTAAAAGAGATTAAAGGTTTTGATGTGGTGTTGATAACCTAATGACGCATCTACTGATGAGCTGATACACATCGTCGTTGCTGGTTAACAGATTGTTACACACGAGCAATTAGTGCGAGTTTGCCTGTTGTCCTGTCTCGATGGCAGATGGCTGAACCTGATTCCACTGGAGGTTTCTTCCTGTTAAACAGGAGTTTTTTCTTCCCACTGTTGACAGTTGCATACTAATAGGGGGTCATCTGATTGTTGTTGATGCTTTCTAATACTGAGGGATCTTTTCCTACATTATTAAAATGCAAAACATCTCGAGGTGACTGTTGTTGTGAATCGGTGATAACGGGTAAGTAGATGCCATTTAACTGAGATCAAATCCTCTGCTGCCTACAGTAGCTGACCTCCTTTAAATCTTACATCATTTTTAAACAGAGTTCAGGAGTAGGTTTGTAGGACTGGAGAGACTATTATAGAGGTAAAGTTATTAGTTATGTTTACACAACCTTAAACTCAACATTGTTCACCAGGAAGAAAAAAACATGTTCCTGTTTTTTTTTTTTTTTTAGCTGTGATGACATCACACTAGTCTTCAGTGAATGACTGGCCGCCTTTAACAGAAAGAAAAGTAATGCAAATATCCAACACCTTAAGAACCACAAACTACATGCCAGTCAGTTGCGGTGAGGTGTGGTTATCAGCAGAAGTCAAATCTCAAAAGCTTTCCACATCAAACCGGAACTTTCTGCACAGTTGTTTAAAGAAAGCAAGAAAAAGACGACCCTATGATGCATTTGACACTTCTCATAATTTATTTCTGTCGGCATGATTTTGTTCCTTTTCTTCCTTCGCCGTCATGTGTAAACAGGCGAGGGTGACACAGATTTGAAAGCTTTTGTCACACTTGAGATGCTAATAGATAAATGGCTTGGAGCCTAAATGTAAAGGTGGCGTGTAAACCGACAGGGAGCCGAGTGAAGCTGGACGTGCATTTTCACTCTCTTCCCTCTTGAAACTGCTCGTTTACCTCCATTTGTCAGATGTGGCTGCTGGTGCAGCTACCACTACTGTGCGATCCTGGATGTGTGGAGACCTTCTGTGCGCAAGGAGGAAGTGTTGTGACAGAAACTGCAGGCCTCTCCTGTAGTCCACTTCCCCTCTCACACCTCATTGCTGCATCTTGTGAAACCCTCTAAACTTTGTACATGCTACCAGTTCTCTTCCTGCAGCTGCCTGCAGCTCGGTCTGTTAGCCCCCCTCGAGTGCACCACCTCTTAAAATCCTCCCTTTAAATTCAAATTCATCTGTCTTTTCTGCTTGACTGGTCACTTTCTTACTCTGTCTACTATATTTAAAGTTTGTACCTGTGCCTCAAACTGAAATCACACAGCACTGCTTTGAGCTCGACTCTGTGAGAAAGTGAGCTTGTCCCTGAAAAAGAGGAAACATCACCCTGCTGCTGTGAAGGAGATGAATTCCCCTCAAGAGATCTTATCTCATCTCTTCAGATGCCAAAACTCACTTTAAAGCACAAAAAATCCTCCTTTGGCTCTTAAAAAAAGGAGAGAAGTGACATGAAATTCAGCTCCTGTGAGCTGTCGCACCTTTGTAAAAGAAAACTGACTGAAAACATACAAAGGCATCATGTTTCGCCCTTTCAGCCGAGAAAACAACAGCAAATAGGTAACTGAAATGTACAAAATGTTACAGCTGTTGAGAGCAGATGCAGGTGGTTGTACTGTACCATTGTTCCCGCGGGCCTCTCTCTTCCTCAGCCGTCCACTGTCCAGAGAGATGGTGTGGGGTTTTTTGCGCGTTGTAAAAAAATCCACAGGTTGACCTTAGATTGCTGCCATCGCACAACCAGGACAGCCAACAGCAGCCAGCACCCTACAAGACATCCAGTACAGCATTCAAAAACCTACTTCCTCATACTCCCACCGGCAGCGTGTGTGAAACAAGAACTGCTCTAACACACACATTAACTCACCACACGAAGCTCAGCCGCTTACTTCTCTATTCTGTGTTCTGTCATGCTTGGAGTCGTCAGACGGGAGGATGAAGAAATGACGGCCAGGTCCACGGCACAATTAGTCAGTCCAGTTTGCCTGCCGCACAGCAGGCGAGCGTTGACGGCAAGCGACGCTCATCCGCAGAAAGGGGATAGTTATCTTAAATCAGTTGCCAAATGATGGTGTTTCAGCCGTGTGTTAGCGGCTCCACCCAGGCTGTGGTTGCTTCATCAGTGTTTGTCTTGTCAGAGAGGCTGCTGCCTCCAACGCCCATAATAACAGACGGGTTCATTCAGAGTCTACTTTGTAGTGTGTGAGTGGAGGTGTCAGTTGCTGGTTTTCCTGTGTTTTACGTCAGCTGGATCGAGAGTCTTTAAAGCTCCTGCAAGATGCGCGTGCCAGCGCAGGGTCAGGTCTCATTCATTCACGGGCGGGTTCACGAATCTTTCAGATGTGGGGTTTCTCTGTGATTGCACCTCTGATTGTTTCTCATTATTGTCAGTGCGCTCCTTTTTTCGCTCCGTCTCTTTCTAGATCAGTTTTGAACACGTGTCGTTTAAAGTCACGTTTTTCTTAGTTTGTATTTAGTTTTGTGTCTTTGTGGTTGAAACTTTACTAGTGTGTTTGCAGCTGTTTTAAAACTTTTTGAGGTTGTCTTATGAGCCTTCTTTTAATTACTTCTACCCTTTTCAGGTGTTGCACATAATATATTGCGATGTGTTTTGCATGCGGCCATGTCTCCTGATAACACGGGACCGCAGAGTCGAATGCAGGCCACTGCATTTAGGCCTGTGGTGCATGCTCAGCTGCTCGAGCTGTGACCTAAACCAGCGGCCTTGATTCCTTTTAAATTTGTTCTAGATCCTCGTGCGGGTGTAAATTTCAGTCAGTGCTTCTAAAGCTCAGAGGAAGAAACTGGCCTCTAAAGTGAATTTATTCGCCAGATTTCTGAAGTGTGACTTTTTCTCTCTCCGAGTGACTAAATGTTCTACACCCGCTTCACACGAGGACCAGAGGGAAAGCAAGAGCAAGCTGCTGCTGATTTTAAAATCCTTTTAAAGCACTTCACGGTCTCGCTTCGGTGCCTGTGTTTCTCGTGCTCGCAGTGTATGAGCCAGCGCGGGACCGTGAGCTGCTGGGACAGCCAGCCAGAGGAGCTGAGAACAGCTGGAACTGTTGAAGTCTTTAAACAAACATCAGCCCAGCGTTTGAGTCTGATTATTCCACCTGTTTACTAATTGTTCTCTTTTATTTGATGTCCTATGATCGGCCTATAGACAATTATTGGTGTCCATTTCTTTGATTTTTAAAATCCCAGCATTTATTTATATCTCGCCTTTCTTGGCTTGTAGGTTCTCTCTGTAGCACTAAGCTTTACTGACGTTCATAAAATCTGTTACAGAAGTTTTACTGATTATTCTCATCCAACAGCAGATGGGTTTTGTCAAACAGCAGTTAGGTTCTCGATCCATCCATTCGTTTCTCCTTTTCAGGGTCGCAGGGGGCGCTGGAGCCTATCCCAGCTGTCTTAGGGCGAGAGGCAGGGTACACCCTGGACAGGTCGCAGGGCTAACACATAGAAACAACCATTCGCTCTCACATTCACACCTATGGGCAATTTAGTGTTTCCAATAAACCTAACCCCACTAACTGGGTGTCTTTGGACTGTGGGAGGAAGCCAGAGTACGCAAACACAGCGAGAACGTGCAAACTCTACACAGAATTGAACTCAGGACCTTCTTGCTGTGAGGCAACAGTGCTAACCACCATGCCACTGCTGCCCGCCTCTATCCATATCTATCCATAAGAAAGGATATGTACACTAGTGTGTGTAAAGCTCTCTGAGTGCTCTGTTAGAGTAGAAAAGCAAGAAGTAGAAAAATTAGGAGAAATATATCTACATAGATAGATATATGTATACACGGTGGCACAGTGGTTAGCACTGTTGCCCCACAGCAAGAGTTCAATTCCACCATCAGGCCGGGGTCATTCCTTGTGGAGTTTGCATGTTTGTGTTGGTTTGTGTAGGAATTTATATATATATATATTTATTTATATATATATAAAAAACACCCAGCACGCCCCTGCGGGCGGTTTATCCTTCAAGCTCGGGTCCTCTACCAGAGGCCTGGGAGCTTGAGGGTTCTGCGCAGTATCTTAGCTGTTCCCAGGACTGCGCTCTTCTGGACAGAGATCTCCGATGTTGTTCCCGGGATCTGCTGGAGCCACTCGCCTAGCTTGGGAGTCACCGCACCTAGTGCTCCGATTACCACGGGGACCACCGTTACCTTCACCCTCCACATCCTCTCGAGCTCTTCTCTGAGCCCTTGGTATTTCTCCAGCTTCTCGTGTTCCTTCTTCCTGATATTGCTGTCATTGGGAACTGCTATGAATTCGGTTCCGAATGACAGCTTCTCGTGGGAGATATGAAAGTGTCAGCACCACAGTCCAGGATGAGACAAGAAACATCCACGAATACATCACGAAGATGGCCCCAACTGACAGCGTGCTCAGTGAATACCTCAGGCAGCAGAAACCCAAGAAAGAGGAGGAAGGCGAGGAACCATCATGGAAGGACAGGCCCCTGCACGGTATGTACCACCGGCAGATAGAGGAGGTGGCTGATATCCAGAAATCCTACCAGTGGCTGGACAAAGCTGGACTGAAAGACAGCACAGAGGCACTAATCATGGCAGCACAAGAACAAGCTCTGAGCACAAGATCCATAGAGGCTGGAGTCTATCACACCAGGCAAGACCCCAGGTGCAGGCTGTGTAAAGATGCCCCAGAGACAATCCAGCACATAACAGCAGGGTGCAAGATGCTAGCAGGCAAGGCATACATGGAGCTAGCAGGCAAGGCATACATGGAACGCCATAACCAAGTGGCCGGCATAGTGTACAGGAACATCTGTGCCGAGTATAACCTGGAAGTCCCGAGGTCAAAATGGGAGACGCCCCCAAGGGTGGTGGAGAATGACTGAGCTAAGATCCTGTGGGACTTCCAGATACAGACGGAAAAAATGGTGGTGGTTAACCAACCGGACATAGTGGTGGTAGACAAACAGAAGAAGACGGCCGTAGTGATCGATGTAGCGGTTCCGAATGACAGCAACATCAGGAAGAAAGAACACGAGAAGCTGGAGAAATACCAAGGGCTCAGAGAAGAGCTCGAGAGGATGTGGAGGGTGAAGGTAACGGTGGTCCCCGTGGTAATCGGAGCACTAGGTGCGGTGACTCCCAAGCTAGGCGAGTGGCTCCAGCAGATCCCGGGAACAACATCGGAGATCTCTGTCCAGAAGAGCGCAGTCCTGGGAACAGCTAAGATACTGCGCAGGACCCTCAAGCTCCCAGGCCTCTGGTAGAGGACCCGAGCTTGAAGGATAAACCGCCCACAGGGGCGAGATGGGTTAGTGGGGGTTAGGTTAATTGGAAACTAAATTGCCCATAGGTGTAGATGCGGCAGTGCGAATGGTTGTCTGTGTCTATGTGTTAGCCCTGCGGCCTGTCCAGGGTGTACCCCGCCTCTCGCCCTAAGACAGCTGGGATAGGCTCCAGCGCCCCCCGCGACCCTGAAAAGGATAGGCGGAAGTGAATGACCCCAAGAGAGATCTCTCTCCATATATACAGAAACTGAGAGGACGCTTTGTTCAAATTTCGAACTGGTGTAAAATTTGTTCTCATGAGTCATGTGGTTTCCTACATTACATGCTTCACTGAGTGAATGGGTTAAATGCAGAGAGGAATTTCCCCACGGAGATCAATAAAGTATGCATTATTATTATCATCATTATTATTATTATTATTATTATTATTATTGTGGATCTGCACAGAAGTTTTTTATTTAGACTTGATTATTGTATTAAACCCTGAATTGAACACGAGGAAAATGGATGGATGGAAATTCCACTGCGTTCACGCTGCTGTAGTGTTTCTTAGTATTAAAGAATCTGAGCAAACTAAATTTTCTTTGGCTTCAAATAAATAAAAATGTATCATAAAAATGTTGAGAAACTTTTCACCTTTTTTCATTATTTTAAAGACAGACTGGTAAATGAATGAAGTCTCACTGAGACAAAAGGAAGAGGTTCTTGTCTCAACTTTTCCGTGACAGAGGGCAGATCCAGAAATAGACGAACTGATGATCTAAACCTCGGGCGGGATGACACATGGTGATATTTTAGTCCAGCTGTGTGTTTGCAGTGCAAATATGTACAAATATGGATGACAGATTTTAATGACAGAAACCTAAAATAATAATAAGAAATTTAAAAAATCCTTACAATGAACATTGCACCACGTTTAATCATTTTTAATATTTCCTTTGACAAAAGATTTACATGGGGGACAAATGGATTTGTCTTCTATAGTATTAAACAATATACAGTACATGTCATGTTATAATTAGCATGTGTAAAACAGAATAACAAATACTGAAACTGTCCCTCCTCTTGGATCAGATAAGTCGGGTTTGCTACTCAGTTTGAACTCTCATTATTGGCCACATAGCTCCACAGTGAGACTGACGCCTCAGTCACACCTGGTATCAGTGATGTCGATATAGTGGAAACGTTCAACGTCTGCCGGCTCTCCTCCTCTCCCTGTCGGCTTGTGCACGCGTGACAGCAGTGACAGCATCGCTTCAGCGCTCGATCATTAAAAGCGATTTAGACGTGAACTACATCTGTGACGCTAACCTGCGTTTGCACCGTGTGACACAATCACGTGTGCACAGTTGACGCGATAGTGAGTCGATACCAGGTGTAAATGAGCCTTTATCGGGGTTCTCTGCAACAATTACGCTCTCAAATGTTACTGGTTATACCCGAGTGCACTTCTTATAAATATACTTAGTGTTTCTGTACTCGGCACTGATGATTAGCAGGGTAATGTTTGAGAAGCTGTGCACAGATCTCCAAAAGTCAGTTATCTGAATATCAAAATGTTTTGTTTTTTGAAACGATCCACAAATGTGGCGAGCTGCACTTTGGGATTTGAAGGCACTTTACTGAAGGCTGCAGTCGAACAGCTGAAGAAAAAAAAGGAAAAAGAAGAAGAAACGTCTCTGCTCCCTGCTGACTTTTTTCTGACATTGATGGGAAGCATGATGAGGTCACGGAAAGATGTGGAGGAGGATTCATGGCAGTGGGCTGCTTAATGCTGGGCAGGTGGGTCTACCGTGCTGGTGCACGTCACCTGCTCTGCCCGGCTGCGTAAAAAAAGGACTCATCTGCTAAATGAGGTAATAAAGACGCACCGGAGCTCTTATTACGGCTGCTACGTAGACGCTTGCGGCTGATTTCCCAGGAAAGACCGACTATTCGACCGCAGCCTGAGTAAAGCAGTGTTTGTATGAAAAATCGAACAGAGGAACCCGAACACAGCGCCTGGCAGGTGCAGGACCCCAAGCAGCTGCACGCCACAGGCCACCTCTGCAGGTCGGTACTTAATACAAAAGGCTCAAACGGATTCTAAGTGTTTAAACCGGCAACAACAGTGAAGTGATAGCACCATTCAAAACCAGAGCACCACAGGAGAAAACAAAAAAAGGGAAGAACATTTAAAGACGCGCTGCAGCTTCCTCTCATTGTGATGACATTTAGTGTTACGTGGCGCTGCTTTCAGCTGTGACCAGCGGGGACTTCTGCGAAGAGTCGAACCACAGCGGGCTTTCAGAGCACATCACATGTCACGCTCATGCCGTCAGATCTGATGAATCATGCTGAGCCACAGTAGGCAGCATGATTTGTAATATATAAGCAGCTGAAACTGCATTTGGATTTCATTAAAACTTGGTGATGCATGCATCCTGCACTGCAACGGGGAAGACAATGCAAGCTTGTGGCTGGCGCACTCTCAGCTGTTGAACAGAGAGAGCTACTGCGAGGGCGACGTGACTACAGATGAGCTGAAATATGTGATGTCAGCGTTGTTCTCACAGGAGTCTGAACGAAGACTTAAGGCAGCCTGTAAATCGCGCACCCCTGCAATAACAACGCTCTCTGAAAGGAAACCTGGTCAGGTGTCTTATCTCATCCTCGCCGTGCATGTTCCCACAGGCAGCGCTGACTCACCGTGACACGCCGCACGCTCTGACGTTCCACTTTAAAAATCGAAACGAGCAAACAGACAAACGGCGCCGATGAGGCGAGTGGATTTTCATTCATTTGGATCCTTCGTGGATGAAACGTCCCCACGAGCAAGCGCCGTCGAGAGAAGCGATGTCTTACAGCCGAGGTGATTACGTTTAAGCAAACTAACCGACATGGCAAGACCGTGGCATGTTCACCGCAGCGAGACATTTATAGTCTCCACACAGACATCAAGTCAAATCACACGAAAACGAACACGAAATACAAAAGTCCTCGAACTCTTTGTGCAAATCGGACTCTGCTCATACTTCAGCTGAATAACAGCGAGGACTCGATGAATACGCCGATACGGAACAAAGCAACGACATAAAAACGATGTGGTCAAGTAAAAGCTATCTGATAACATAGACGCAGATGATCTACCTGCAACCATATTCCTTTTCTGTGGGCAGGGAAGTTCGGGAAAATAATTGTCTTTACAAAGTGGATTTTTGAAAAACAATTCTTAACTAAGCAAATATCACCGCCTAACATAGAGGTTCAAGAGCTAAGGCTAAACTTATCGGGCACTCAAACAAACAAGCGGGGTTCAAGAGTACTGCAACCAGTCCTGTGGCCGAAGAGAAATACAGTAGCACCAAAATATTAGAATAAAGGGAAAGTTTAGAGAGACAGAGAGACAGAGCGAGAGAGAGGGGAAAGGTAATCTCTCAGTCTCTCTGCCTCTCCGGGTCTCAACAGCCTTCCCTCCAGTGGAATGTATGAACTCAGCTCGGCGCGGAGAGGTGTCCGATCTGGGTCCTGGCTGGAGAACAACAGCTCCTCCGACCAGATATAGGACCGGGCGTCCGTGTGATGGCGTCCCAGTTAGATCCCACACTCCTGTGACGGAGGCAGAGTGAGGGGTGCTGCTATGAGGCTCAGTGGGAGGGTTTCAGGCTTACTGTGTGAGTGTGCAGGACCCAAAGATGGATGCCGGATGCTCATGGTGTCAGTGTCCCTGGCACGTCTTGCAGCACATTTGTCTGAAATATGGCCGGCTGCAGAACTTGAACCTGAGCACCAGGGGGCAGTAGGCCACAGTGTTCACATCTTTGCACTCTGAGGGGGAGACAGACAAAAGCTTGATTGGTGCATCATCTTTGCATGTTGTCAGCGTTCATCCCGACTGCTTAATACGTCGGCCCTGAAAGCTCAATCGCACTGCAGTTTAAGAAAACGCTGCAGAAGCACACGAAACACAACAGAAGTGTTTTTTCTCTCTCACACTAAACATTCCTCAATCCTTTGTGTTTGCACGTTTTGGTTTCTCAGCAGTTGGTCCGTCACGTTAAAGTCTCCCCAAAAAACACTTCTGCTGTGTTTTTGAAGAATTTATTCAAATTCTGTCCCATCTCCCATTTCTATTGTGTTTTATTCAACTTCTTTCATGCTTTGCGTGCTTTTGTATTGTTTTTCTATTTGCTGGTGTTGTCTAAAGTTGTAGTCCGTTTCCGCGGTCCCCAACCTTTTTTTCCACCAGGGACCAGTTTATGACCGACAATATTTAAGGTGTCACTGATAAATACAACAAAATAAAAGCAGTATTGGTACCAACAAAAAAAAAAAAGATTTATTCATAACACGCGGGAAAAGGCCTAGGGAACCCGAGTTAACGATAAAAATGAAAAGAAAAGAAAAAAAGCGCTAAAAACCGATAAAAACCCTGGAAACCATAAATGTCACACCCGAGCCTCAACTCTCGCGGCCTGGTACCAAACGACTCACGGACCGGTCCACGGCCCGGGGGTTGGGGACCACTGGTCCATTCGACCTTAGCACCATTAGCATCTTTTTTGATTCTGATTCTTGTTACACTGAAAAAACGAGAATCAGATTGTCAGCTGGCACCAGTGCTAACTGGTCAACCAGTTTAACTTAAATGAACAAGATCAACACAACAGACTGAAGCTACACAACAAGTGAAACTTAACTCGGGTGCTTTCACTTAAATCTACACAAGGCAACTGAGCAAAGACCAATTAAAAACTTTTTTTTAACGCTCGTTGTTATTTAAAGTTCTGCTGCAGTTTGTTTATGATTGTTTGCCACCTCAAGCCCTACTTCCTGTTTCAGTTTCTGGTTATTTTGATTATTCTGCATAGTTTAGTTTGTTTAGTTTATTGTTTTCTTCCTCTTTTGTGCCAAACTTGTTCCTGCGAGTCCGTCATCCCCGTTTAGGTACTTCCTGTTTTACTTTGGTAGTCCGTTGTGACTTTGCTGTATTTCTGCTTCACTTCTCTTGTTGTTTCGACTGTGTTCCCCGCCTGTTTCTGCTCACTTCAGTCTTCCCTCGTCCTTTGTGTAGTCGTCCACATTACCATATACTTACTAGTATTTCCACTCGAGGTGGAAATGTTTGCTTTGTGTTTTTGGAACATATTATGCTTAAATTTTTCTTAACTGCATTTGGGTCCTCACACCACTACCACGTTCCCCACAGCTGATCGTCGCAATTTAATTTATTCCAGTTTCTTTAATTGAACAGTTGAAAGGCTGAGACGTGCAGAGGGGGGATAGTGGACATGTTTAACCAAGGAAGTTAAAGATGTTGTGAATCAGGAGGAAAAGATTTACTGATGTAGTGAAGGAGGGTTAGTGTGACAGGAGGAGGACAGTGTGAGTGGACGCAGATGATTTCCTGTGGCGACCGCTAAAGGAAGAAGATCTGTTTTATTAAACAGTACATTGCAGGACAGTCAAAGAAGGCAGGAAGCGCTCACCTTCAGGGTTGTCTGTGCTGACGGGCAGACTGGTGTCACATTTACTCTTGCACTGCTGCATGGCTACAGGCCGCTGATGATCCAGACACTCGTTGGAAGGCTGTCCCGTGTGGGTCAGACACTGCACTGAGCGCATTTCCTGACCCAGACCGCACTTTGCAGAACACTACAGCACAAAGACGCACGTTTATAGGCACAATGAATCCTGCGCTTACAACTGCAATCATGAGTCAGATCAATATCGCTGTCAATATTAGTGTATGTAAGAGACAGTTACTGTACGAGTGTATACGGTGCCATGAAAAGTGATTTCCTGTTTTTTCATATTTGTCACTCTTACATGTTTCAGATTATCAAACAAATTTTAATATTAGTAAAAAAAAAATAACCAAAACACATAAAATGCAGTTTTCAAAGGATGATTTAATTTATTATGGCAATAACGCGCCATCTAAACCAACCTGGCTTCACGTGAAAAAGTAGTTGCTTAACTGCGATTAACCACATTTTTGGGAAATTTGAGTTTCATTTCTCCGGCTATAACCAGCCCCGATTACTGCCAGACGTGCCGAATTGAGAAATGACTTAAACTGAAGCTGTGTGACGAGGCGAAGCAGACTAAAAGATACACAACAATCCAAAAACACAGTCTGGAAAGGGTAACAAAGGCATTTCTAAAGTTTTGGGACTGCAGTGAACCACGGTGAGAGAATTATCCACAAATGGAGCGGTGGTGAACCTTGCAGGCGTCGGCTGTGTCAGGTCACAGTTCATGATTCAACAATCAGAAAGAGACCGGGCCAAATGGCGCCGGTGGGAGAATGGCTAAAACAACAAAATGAAGGTTTTGGAGTGACTCAGGCAAAGATGCTCTGGCACGTCCTCAAACAGGCTGACGTGGATGAATTAAAGCAATTCTGCAAAGAAGAGTGGGCAAAAATTCCTCCACAGCGATGTGAAAGTCAGATATCGCAAACGCCTGATTTTGCAGTTCTTGCTGTCAAGAGTGGCGCTGCCAGGTTTAAGGGCAAACGGTTATCTTTGTCTAATATTAAAATTCGTTTGCCCATCTGAAACATGTAAGTGTGACAAATAAGCAAAAAAACTAAGAAATCGGGAAGGGGCGAACATGTTTCCATGGCTCTGCACAGCCGAGTCTGTTTTACCTCTCCCCAGGGACCCATCACCCACTGAGAGGGAGGGCAGCGCTGCAGATTACAGCGGACCCTGGAGGTGGGCCGGCCATGTTTTGGACACTTGGACTCTGGCAGCGTGTCGCCACTCTCCCCACTCTTACACAAAACCACGCGGTGCCTGTAGCCAGGACCACAGCTGGGGGTGCACTGCAGAGAGAAACGGAAAGAGAGAAAACATCAGGCAGGAAGGTAGAGAGAGGAAGCCAGGCGAAGGTGCAGCAGGAGGTCGCCAGCTTGTAAAACTGCAGTTCTCTCAGCAGAGGGCAGCAGCTGTACAGGACAGAAAGCTGAGAAACTACCGAGTTCCTGTAAAACAGCTGGGCATAATTCCTGCCATGGCTACATTACATAAGACGTCAGAGAAAAGTTGAACCTGGACTGATTTCTGACACTATTTAATTCAGTTTCAATTCATCCAGAACTGTGAGAACAAAGTTTGGTTCCAGGAACAAAGCAGTGAACAAGAAGGACTTTTCATACTGTTGTGGTTAAGCAACAACAAGACGTGTCGCGTAAGAGAGTCACGGCTCTCCGACAGCCTTAAACTTCCTCAAACTAACCGTCAAATTCCCATGTGACGGTTTTAACAGCATGCATTCGTGAGTGACGCTGCATGTTCAGAGCTCCGTGCCCCTGTTGTGCATTTCAAGGCTAAGGTACTCTTACTTTTTGTGCTGGCAGATGTTTGGGTTTCTTGGGTTCAACTGGAAAAGAAACGACTGCTTCATCCGACAGGAATTTCTCAAACTCAGGCATTGCTTCAAAATCAGACACGAGCTGCCTAAAAAACACCGCAAGAGTGCTCTGATGACGGGAAACGCTCAGATGGCCGGCCTACCTCTGACCAGTCCAGGGCCAGCCATTCAGGGGGGCAGCTGTGGTTGTTGCAGGGCTCGGTGAATGAAGGGCGAGGGGGGGTGCAGGCTGAGTCGTCCAGGATCTTCTCCTCCGTTGTGGAGATCCTCCTTTTGCATAACACCTCTCGAGTCTGCAGGCCGCCGTTACAGCTGCGGCTGCACTCTGACCACTCTCCTGTCCACCAGCTAGAAGATGTGTGGATGCGTGTGACGTAACACAAACAAGGACAGTGTAATAACAATAAAAACAGGGAGATGATAGCATAAAAAAGCAAAGCACAGGTAGAACAGGTGCAAACGTGCCAAGCTAATAAACACAAAGCACCCCATATAGCAGAAAGAGTAACAGGAACCTAAACTGAAACTGCAGTTTTAGACAGATATAAAGTACACAGTGATATCTGCATCTCATATGACTCCACTCACGTTGGGGAGCACGGCTCAGTGTTGCAGGATCTTCTCTTCTCTTTGGGTTTGCTCTTCTTGTCACAGAAGTGGTTGTAGACGGCTGACTGATCCGCCTGCTTCTTACACACTACCTGCTGGATTTGCACACCTAGAGGCAAAAGCGTCTCTTATTAACACGTTTAAATGGTAAATGGCCTGTATTTATATAGCGCTTTACTAGTCCCTAAGGACCCCAAAGCGCTTTACATATCCAGACATCCACCCATTCACACACAGGTGAAGCTACATAGTAGCCACAGCTGCCCTGGGGCGCACTGACAGAGGCGAGGCTGCCGGACAGTGGCGCCACCGGGCCCTCTGACCACCACCAGTAGGCAACGGGTGAAGTGTCTTGCCCAAGGACACAACGACCGAGACTGTCCAAGCTGGGGCTCGAACCGGCAACCTTCCGATTACAAGGCGAACTCCCAACTCTTGAGCCACGATCGCCCTTTAAGGCACCAACCATAATCATTTAACTCAACTCTATTGATATGGTGACAAATCACCACAACAGTCGTCTCAATGCGCTTTATATTATCAGGTAAAGACCAGCAACTATCAAATGACCCCCTTTGAGCAAGTACTTGGCGACAGTGGGAAGCAAAAACCACTTTAACAGGAAGAAACCTTCGGCAGAGCCGGCTCGAGAAGAGCAGCTACCTGATGCGAGCGGCTGGGCACGAAGGGAGTAAGACAGGTTGAACAGATTGTCCAATCAAGCATCATATCGAACACAGTCGTATCTTAAATGCTCGTTTAAGCTGTGAAAGCCAGGGAAGTCTACTTTATAACACGCCTGTGTAGGTTCTCAGTCATCCAGCTGATGTTCGTCTCCTTAGACTATAAAGGTGAAGCTTCCACAAAGAGAGCGCAACAAACAAAAGCAGCCGTCTGAATGTTTTCCTTCTATATTCAGAGCCTCCACGCCAATTTATTCAGAGGGAAAACAAGCTCTTATCACGTAAAGCGAAATGGGTCATTAACTCACAAGCGCCGGGGAGGAAAAATAAAAGTTGGCTACGCGTGATACTTCTGAAGCTTATGGAGATTGTGAAGTGCTCCAACACCTCTGGCTTCGACTCGGACTCCAAGAAAACTCCAGTGTCTTCTCCGGGTCAGCGCTCGCCTACTGGGATTTATGCCGCAGGCTTGTGTGTGTGTGTGTGTGTGTGTTTGTACATGTTTAGAGAGAAACACAAGCGTGCATCGGGTCAAAGCTCCTGACCAAAACATTCTTTGTGAAATTCTTTCATATTTGTTAGATGAGGAAATTCAGATAACTCCCTCGAGCCTGTCAGAGAAACAGGAGACGACCGTGCAGCGAGCAGCTACTTAGCTTAGCGTAAAAACTGAAAACACGGGACCCAGTCTGAGGTTAAGAACACGTTGCATGAGTGAATTTAAGAACAGCTGTGATTTCATACATTCAAAAGCGAGTTAATACCAGCAGCTTGGTGTTTACTTGGTGTTGGAACAAGTTCATCTAACATTAGCGGCACATTATTTTAGCTACAACCAAGTGCAGCCGGGGAATCGAGCCGCCAGCACCTGTTTGTGTTGTTTACCTCCAGCGCAGAGAGCTGAGCAGCGAGACCACGAGGTGTAGTGCCAGGTGAAGCCATTCAGAGGATCCCTGCTGAGGGGCGGGTTGAAACGATAGTGTATCCCTGGGTTTTCTTCCCTCACCAGCACCTATACGGAAAAGGAAAATTCAAGCTGACTCACTTAGTATTGCCTCCTTTCAGACGTCTCTGCTCTTCTTCTTACCATGACGAAGAGGGTGATATTTGTCGGCCCCAGAGCTTCGAGACTTTCCGGTCCATCGGCGGGCCGTCTGTAGTGGAACGTGGTGCCGGCGATACTGAACCTGCGTGGCGTGTCAATGCTCAGCTTCCCATTGATGAAGTACTGATCGCCTTTACTCTTCAGCGCTGGGATGCAGTGAAATAAAAGATTATGCTTATGTGCAACGACTTGTATTTAACTACTTGCATAAAAATCTAACAGGGCATCGTCTTACCAAGGTAGTTGAGGGAGATGTTGAGCTCCTGTATGTGGATGAACACGGACCCTTTGGGAATTCTGACCACCTCTTCATAACCTGAGACACATAAAGCCACACAAAGTCAAAATCTGAAGACTGAGTGATTGAGCTTTATTCTCTAAGGATCACGGGAGTGATGCATAAGTAGTGTTTAGCTTCGTGGGACGCCAATGGGCTAAGCAGAGGCTATAGATTCCAGCTGCATTCCTGGGCAGCGGTCCTCGGCCGCTCTGCACAGCTCTTTGCTCGAGAACTATGCCAAGAGCCAACTTCTCCTCTCCTTTTTCCCTCCATCTGTTTTGGTCTCTTGTCCCCTTTTATGCTCGTCTCACCTCCAGCCGCTCTCGCACTGCTTTCCTCAGTTCTGTTTTGCCGTGAGGCCAGCAGGCCGGCCGATGCAGCCCTGTAAATAACTTCAGCTCACTAGAGGAAGAAGGAATGAACAAAAGAAGAAATAAAGTATACCCCGTGACCTCTTTGTAGAGCTCTGAAAGATGAGAGTGAGTCAGCTCTGGGTCTGTAGGAGGAGATGCTTACTTGAAAAGAGTGAGAAGTATTTAGCCTCAGACAAAGAGTAGCTGTGTGGTAAACAGAGAGCACCCGGTCCCTGAAGCTTCTCACTGCCCATCACAACCAGACCGTGATAGGCAGTGAGGCAGGTAGACTGGCTGGATAAAGAGACTTAAAATGTCTTCTTCACCAGCAGTCCGAACACATTCAAAGGAATCCTACTCATCTGCCCGGTACAGTGAAACGGTCTGACAGGAAGTCACAGATTTAGGTCCCACATCATGCTCCGCAGCTCTACTGGAGGTCAAAAACTCCACAGGGAGCCCTGAAATCACCGAAACAGAGAGGAAAAGAGAAGCACTGCCTGAAGGCTTTAGAAGTTTAGTGAAATCAAAAGCTTGCTGTGGACACGACTGGATGATTCGGCTACTCATAAATCTGCCGGTCACCAGAATAGGCCTTCCTGTGCCTGCAGTTTGAGTTTGGCTGGAGATGAGAACATACTGTGATCAAGTATGTTTGTGAGTTTACATTTAAAATCCAAGTGAGCTAGATCTGCTGGCAGCTCAGTTGTACTGATAAAAATGTATAGTGCCAAAGAACCTGTAGCCACGTTTGTCCATGTGGCCCCAAAGGTGTTTAAACCCCATCAAACACCTTTGGGATGAACTTCATCACTGGCTGTGCTCATCAGTGCCTCCTTAACTGGTTTGGGCACATCTGCAGACTGCAGCAGCTGGTTCTGAAAACCTTCCAAGAAAATGTTACAGCAGCACTCATGGTTTTGAAATATGGTGTGCAACTACCACTAACAGTGCTTGCCGAGACTTGGTACTGTAGCTGCGCTGTTATTGCACAGATTGGAGTGGGCGGATAGCTCAGTAGGTAGAGTGGTGGCCCAATGTTCGGAAGGTCGGGGGTTCGACTCCACTGAACGGCTACCCTGAGGTAAACCTGAGCAAGGTACCGTCTCTACACACTGCTCCCCGGGCGCTGCACTGGTGGCTGCGTTTAGCGGATCCCTCGGCTTGGGGTTGACAGGCTGGCCTGGCCACTGTGGTTTGGCTGCCTGCTCAGGGTGTGTCCCCTTTTAGGAACCCTGTGAGGGGGTGAGAGGCGTTGACAGTTGGGTGAGAGACTCTGGAGTTGGTGTTGTGGGGAGAAAGTAACCCGAAATAGATCCGTCGGCACCAGGACCTCAAGCCACGCTGGCTGGACCTGACCTGAATCTGTCTGCCACGTGTCCCTGGGTGGCCAGTGGATAAAAGCATCAACATGTATATAATGTATGGTGCATGCAATATACGATTATATCTGCACGTTCCTTAAGTGTTTTCCAGGAGTTTTTCTGTGTGTCCTTAAAGACCCTGGGGTGGTATTCGATGCAGATGTGAAGTTTGGTTTCCTTTTTCACACCAAAACAACGTCTAACTATTTTTATTTGGCAGCTGGCCTGTGCTCTGTCTTCATGCTGCGACACCTTACAGGTTAAACTCAATGAGTCAACATTTTGTTATCAAGGTATGCAGATGACATGCAAGCATATCTTTCTGAAATCTCACTTGAAGCCCACGCTGATGGACGGATGCATAGACTCCTATGGCATTCATATAAAAAGTTAAAAGAATATCCAGGAATTTATAGACTTTGTGAAACAGGAATTGCCTTTTTCCCCCAGGTGCTAATGATAAGTGACTGTTACAATCTGTATGGCCAACTTAAAGTCTGGAGTGCATCAACTCTCACCTGCTATGTGTAAACACATCATTAATCTCTAAGCATTTATCAGACAAAACTCCGACTACAACAGGTGCTGAAATAAAAGATTGCGTGTGGCCGTGATGTAGAGTTTAGTTACCTTCATCGTATAAATAACCCTTGCAGCACACTGCTGTGGGCAGAGTTTGCATGAGAACAGACAATTAAATTATATATTTTGAAAGTCTGGGATATCCTAACTCACACCACAAGGCAGCTTTCCAAGGTGCACTCAGAATCCAGAGCGTCCAAATGTGCACATTTCTGGGACAACAGATAAATTACGTTGCATAATTTCTCATGGCAAATACCTCATGTTAACTTAATCCAAATCTTGGAAAAGTGGACCCCGTTCAAATATTGAAAGTAAAAGAAGCAAGCCCCTGCCCCAAATAAAGTCAAGCCTGATCTAAATCTTTATCCACATACAATGAGAACAACACAGCAGCATTTTACACATTGACCAGTGATTATTTTTAGTCCTCTACCTCCTTCTGGCAGCGAGTCGTTGAAGACTCCCTCCACAGACGTGCAGCTGCTCCCGTCGCCACCGCAGATCCGGCAGCGGTCCTCACGTACGTCTGAGCCGAGGACACGATCGCAACCGACGTGCTGCGGGAAGGGAGAAACTAGTGAGCCGCAGGGTCACTCGGGGTCACGGGTGAAGGGGCACAGTCAGTAAGTCGAGAGGTGTCAGAGGCCGGCCTGAGGGATTACCTCCTAATGTCTTCCAGGCCACTTTTTCAAAACACAGAAATATCAGATGGTAACTCCAGATGTGTTTTTCTGATCCTGTGCAGACATAAAGCTCTTAGGTTGCTAAACTCATAGCTGTCGACATAAATAAATTTCATGATGAGGGTTACAGGTGGTTTTACTCAAACTCTTTTACAGCGAAGCAAACCTAAACAAAAGTGCAGAAAACGAATAGCAACTGCTCTTATTCTCATATATTCCTGTGGCAGCTGCTTATTGTACAGCAGGATAATTAGGCTTAAGTTTATTATTACTTTAACAGCGATTGGATCGGAGTGCAGAATTAAATGAGTCAAAATGCTGATTCGTCCGGTGGCTTTGTAACGTGATGCGAGTAGGGGTGAGCTATAAAGGCTTAGCGATCCCAACACGTGTTGCCCAGATCGGATTTCCCCGTCCTCAAACAGCAGAAAATAAAACACATACCACTTCTGTGTCCATTCAATCAATCTCACTAAATACAACAAATAAAAACATTGATCCATAAACCGTTATTTTTGAGCTGAAACAATGACTCAGTGAATTAGTTATTGGCACCCATGTCACAATAAACCGGGAACCAGTTCCTCAAAGGTTTGAATTTGATGTTTTTCTTTGAATTCAATTCAATTTTATTTATACAGCAACAAATCACAACAACAGTCGCCTCAAGGTGCTTTATATTGTAAGGTAGACCCTACAATAATACATTCAGAGAAAAACCCAACAATCATATGACCCCCTATGAGCAAGCACTTTGGCGACAGTGGGAAGGAAAAACTCCCTTTTAACAGGAAGAAACCTCCGACAGAACCAGGCTCAGGGAGGGGCGGGGCCATCTGCTGTGACCGGTTGGGGTGAGAGAAGGAAGACAGGATAAAGACATGCTGTGGAAGAGAGCCAGAGGTCAATAATTATATAATAATAATAATAATAATAATAATAAATCAGATTTACGGGTTTAAGGTTTCACATCATTACTGCATTTAAGTTAATTTGCAGTAACTGGTGTACACTGTGAACTCTTCGGTTTCTTTGCTTTCAATACACTTTCTGCTTTGTTTTTTCTTCTTTAATTTCTCCTCTGGGGAATCTGATCTGCGTCACATCATATTTTGCTGTGTTCTTCCTACACTGCTACACACAGACTGCATGTTTACAAGGTGGAGTAGTTTGTAGTAACTCCCCTGGATGAACGCTGCACTCCACCTAAGCTGTTAGATTTATCCAGACAATTCCTTTTTCAATCCGCGAGACCCCACAGACATTCCCCAACAGAAGAGTTCTCATATAAAGACATACCGATTCTCCCTCAGCTGCCCCTCGTTGGGCTGAGCTGCCCTGCTGCTTCCTGAGAGAAAGCACATGCCTCAAACCCGTGCCTCCACTGAATTATTTGGGTTCGTTGATTACTCTTACTCTCACTGGGGCTGTTTGTTTTTGAGCCGCTAATTTGCACTGTTCTCAGTAGATTGTGTTGGTCATTACCGAAATAAACCTGCTGCATCTTTGTTTATAGGTTAGCGCATTGTTAGCAGATCAGAAGATTCCACTCCTATCGGCGCTGTTTTGCAATCGAAGCGTCACGCTAACTTAAATCTGGCCCTAGATTTGTGTTTGACATGCTGTGTAGAAACTCAGTCATGAAAATGACCAAACCCGCTGCGAGACAATCTAAAATAATTGAAACTTCATGTAGATTTTATCTTAGGAATGTCTAGTCGCAACTATGCCAAATTGAAATCTTCAAAAATAATCCGATCCACAGAATCCTCTTTGTTTTTAAACTAGGGCAGATTAGCCAGCGAGCGCACAGGTCGCACCTGCATTTACCTGAGCTGCCATTTCGAAGAAATTACAGGTGTTGCTAATGTTTTCTACACTCTATATTTGCACCAAAGGGGACAAAAAATAGACCCCGGCAGATGTTTTTTTCGTTTGCAACAGCACGTTGTCCTCAACATCTGTTCCCCTGCCCTTTCCCACCTCCCACACTTGTCCATCGTTCTTTCTGTTTCTCCTCTCTCTGATTGTTAGACGGCAACTTTGCATCCAAAAGCAGCTTGAAGTCACAGATATGATGAGAAAGAGATGTCTGTGCAGTTTAGCTGAAGTTTTATGTGTGCAATAAACATATAAGAGGTGGACTGCAGACAAAGAAACTGCAAGAACAAAGGAAAGGATGGGGTGGAAAGTTGGGACAGAGAGAGAAAGGAGTGGAGAGGTGTAGAGGGAAAAAAGAAAAAGCGAGAGATAATAAGAGCGGAGTGAATGAAAGCCAGCCTGCAGCGCAGACAGACTAACAGCTGAGCTGGAGGGTCACCGAGTTCCTACAGAGCAGAACAGAGCAGACTACAGAGGGAAGGAGGGAAGGAGGAGGGGGGGTGTTGATAAACAAAGTCGTCTTTTTGGATGGAACTTCCTCGGCTCCAGTGAAACCAGTCTGAAGCACTTTTATTAAAGGAGCTTACTGGGGGGTAAGTGGCAGCAGAGGGGAAGCTGAAAAATAAAATCTTTTGGCACAAAACTGAGCTACAACTATTAAACAACAAGCTGGATATCCTGATTAGATTTTTCTTCTCTGTGCCCTCGCCACAGTGGAAGTGCATCCAAAATAAACACAGTGGGATTCAGTGGGATCCATGTAAGCTGCACTATGTTACCACCAGGGTTTCCTTTGTCTACATTCTGCTACAGACGGGCCAAAATCCACAGCAGTTTGTTACTTTGTTTTCATTAATGAGGTTAAGCATGTTATTTAAGGGCTCCATTAGGTTGACAAACATTAATGTTAAACCACATGGTTACTATTCATTGCTAAGCACAGTTTGATTGGTGGTTGGTTCCCGTGGTTCAAAAAACCTCCTTGCGACCGCTTTGGTTGCTCTCAGATTGCCGTAGTTGCCCATAACTTGAAGCTTGGTGAAACAAACAAAGACTGTTTGCCCGTTTACAACAAACATGTTCCAGCCGTAAACCCACGCCGTTTACGGCTGGCTTCGCACTCACCTACAACTACTTACTGAATCGTTGGCAGGCGTTTGCAGACAAGTCGGTGCCGTCTATGCAAACTAAAGGCGACCGATGTGCAACCATCAAAGCAAAAACCAATGAGCGACATACAGTAGTCCCTCGCTATAACGCGGTTCACCTTTCACAGCCTCGCTGTTTCGCTGATTTTTTTTTGCAATTTTGCATGCTTTTTTTTTTTTTTTTACAGTGCATTGTGTTCTGCATCCTGATTGGCTGTAGACCACTGTCAATCAATCTCGTGCCGTGTCTCCTGTACAGTACAGAATGCATTTGGCTTGTCAAATTTACATAAATCTTCGATCGCTAGCAGTGTGACTCTGTGCTGTACTGTATGTCTGTAAGTTTTCTCTCCAACAAACACAACAATATCGACGAAACGTTTTGCACCGTCAAAGGCTCCTGCGGTCGCACCCAAAGGCAGAGGAAGATGCTAACCATCGCACAAGAAGCTGGACTTCTGGACCTGCTAAAGGAAGGTAGAAGCTGCCGGATTTTTCGGACCATAAGGCGCATTAAGCGAAACAAAACAGTCAGATAAGTCAAACTTTAACTCAACTCATTCTTCTTGCTTCCTCTACTTTCGTACCATTAATTCATTGAATTCTCTGGCAGCGGCTCTATTCTCATGTTCTGGACCTGAAAACAGGGTTTGAGCTTTGGTTTCTTTCTATAATACTGGACTTGCTTTTCTACGAACGTTTTAACTTTGAGAGAGTTTAAAAAAGAGAGTGTGAAAATGTTCATGCTTGTCTGAGTGTATTAAGTGCGTAGTGAGGAGTTTTGCAGCCTTAAAACATCTATAATAATTGTAAAAAAATAAAGCTGGCTACTTCGCAGATTTCACCTATCGCGGGTTATTTTTAGAACGTAACACTTACGTTTGTGGGTGGGACCACTGTATACTTAAATTTCTCCTTAACAATCGGTGGTTGCCAGGCAGTTGCCGACTCATCTCTATGCTTGTGTGACCGAGCGTTAGGAGGATTATTGGAAGAACATCGGGTGTTTTGCATGCCAAAGAAGCCACTAGAAGAGCTTTGTGCAAAAATGTTGCATGGTGACACGTCTGAACCCCTAACGAGGGATTTAAAGGGGCTGAGGAGCGTTCTGTGTGAGTTGGATTTTATAACTTTATAAAGCTTTACATGCACAAAATGCCACAGAAATCAAAATTCAAAAAGGATAATAATCCTAATAATGTTTTTAGTGGTTTAGATTAAGAGAGCATTAGTAAGAGGAAGGCTGCTGAGCAGCTGACTGTGATGACTTGCAGCTTTTAGTGTGTATACTACTTAATGGCGGCTGTCCAGACCCTTGAAAGTGACTATAAACAATATTATCTTAGATGAAAACAATTTAATGTTGAGTCATTTTAAGCCGTCTCCTCACTTCTAATGGCCGATATTTTGGCTGAAGGCAAACATGTGCAACTCACCTTACACTCTCCATTTACACACACGTCCAGAGAGTCGTCCCGGCACGGTGTCCCATCCACCACAGCGGGAGAGCGCTCGGTGTAGAAGTTGTATCCTTCTGCAAGGCAGTTGAGAGAGCAGGGCTTCACCCCACCTGGATATCCAAACAGATGGCACCAGTTTATTACTGAGATGATATTGGAGGACATTTTCAAATAAATCCCCCAAACTGGTGATTCGGACTGCAGAATAACAGGCGCTAAACAGGCCTCCTGTGGGCTTTTTCTCCCATCTTACCTACTGATAGCACAAATGCTCCTCTGATATAGCCACTCTGACACAACTCTAACCAGTGTGAATGTGGGATAATATGGAAATGAGGGTAAAAGCATTGTATCCTGACAGGGCTGCAGACAGAACAGGCAGACTGAGAAAGAAAAGAGTCCGCGGTGGAAGTACAACCAAAGTACAAGCAGCTGAATGTAATTACATCTCTGCTTTTGTGGAAATGCACATACGGACACGAAACTACCTCAATGAATGCATATAAACACACATGCAGTCTATATGCTCCCTGCTGAGGGACCTCTTAACGAATCTGAGCGAGAGCGAGATTTCCGTTGGGAATCGACATTAGCATCCACAGCAGTTACATGGAAAAGCCAATCAGCTGAACTAACTCTTTTTATGGGACATTTCTTAAAGTATTTATGCGGGAAAATGAATTTTGGAGGCAACAAGCAGAGCGATAAACCACATATACTCAGTCAGAGTTAAGCTGAACATCTTCTTTAGTGTTTCCCAAATGTATGTGTAATATTTATTATGCAAACATACCAACATACTTAAATCTAAATCTGTGTGCATGCACACGCACACACAGCATTGCTAAAGGTCTTCTCCTGCCAAGTGGCATATACTGTATCATTCATTAATCTGTGCACTTTGCCAGCTGCTCCACTATTTGAGTGACTGTCGACATCAGCTTGGCGTGCGTTTGTTTGTGCTGGCAGCGCTAAAGCAGGTACAGCGCCGGGCCGGAGAGAGAGAACGAAAGAGAGTTGGAGAGTTTGTGCTGGCAGAGCTCACAGACAATAAAGCGGTCCGACCGCGGAAAACTACAATTCCCATGGTGCCTCACTTTGGCAGGGCAATCACAGCAATCACTGCAGCAGCAGGGTGTGTGTATGTGTGTGCGTTATAACTCGCAGGGTTTTGGTGTATGGAGTGTGAAGGTCGAATGTGAAGGCTGTTGGACCGAGAACAGTAACGGAGAGCAGCTTGACAAAATGCTTATATGGAGAGAGGCTTTTTAACGAACTGTCCTTGGCTGTCTGCGCCGAGAGAGAAAGGCTGCCTCTGTTCTCCGTGTCGGACATAGAACTCGGAGACGGCTTGCATTATGGCGAGCTGAATAAAGCCAGAGGAAGGGAGTCGTCTATGGGGGGGGGCAATGACAGAGAAAGAAAAAGGGAAAGTGAAGCAGTCTCCACCGAGTGTGACGTTATAAGGAAAAGGCTAAAATGAGCATTTGAGGACAGAGGAGTGATCTGGCCTCAGCACGGGGCAGAGACGATGGCAACGTTCCTATTTTAACAGCTGCAAGGGATTTCCATTGTAAAATCAGCTGACCTGATGAAAGGAGCACTTGTTGCCTGGAGTTGGAATCGGATGGCTGACCATCTCTGTAACCCATTATGTTACTGGAGGGCCAGATTAAAGGCGGTTATGTCGCTGAAACTATTTATCTTTCACGTCCAGGTTTAGCGTCTAGCGCTCATCAGGAGCGAGGAATTCCTGCAAGGCATTGTGGGATGCATGGCTCTCTGCAGCCACCATCTGCAGGCCAGACAGGGGCGAGTCTGCAGCAGCAGAAGCTTCGATTCACATTTTGCTCTCTCTCCACGCACGCATGCACGCGACTGTCTTTACCCCGACTTTGGCTCGTCTCCTTGAATCCTCTCTTGGCTCGCATCCCTCTCACCTTCATCTCACCTGTACTGCCCTTTTATGCTATCCTAATGTCACAATTCTACGCGCTCAAGACACAAACTATGGTCCAACTGTTTAAGCAATGAAACAAGTAGAGCAGGAATGACATCACAGGGTCATGGAAAACTTTCCTTTAAGCCACATTTTTAAAGGTAAACATGACTTTAACAAGCTTATAATCACTCAGCAGATATAGCATGTAACCCATATGATTCAGCTTATCCAGTAATCACTGTGTTCTTGCAGTTCAACACAAGAGAGCATTGTGTACAGATGTGAATGGACTGATATTTTAAGTAAGTAGTGGAGTAAAGAAGTAAGTGAATTATGATGGGACCTTAAGCTTGGATTTTACTGTTATCTATGTTGAATTCAATTTTTATTTATTTCTATAGCACCAAATCACAGTGGCTCTAGCCTCCTCATGCTTTGTGAGGTAGACACCCTACAACAGGGGTGTCGAACTCCAGGCCCCGAGGGCCGGTGTCCTGCAGGTTTTAGATCTCACCCTGGGTCAGCACACCTGAATCACATGATGAGTTCATCACCAGGCCTCTGGAGAACTACAAGACATGTCGAGAAGGTAATTTAGCCATTTAAATCAGCTGTGGATCAAGGACACATCTAAAACCTGCAGGACACCGGCCCTCGAGGCCTGGAGTTCAACACCCCTGATACTAGCAAGCTAGAGAGACTCAGTAAATGGAAAATGGACTGGTTCTTATATACTACCGCTACCTGAGCACTCTAATTGCTTTATACAACATGCTGTATTCACCCGCATTCATTCAAGCACTTTTTTCTATGCTTTTTCTACATTGGTGCTTTCTGTCCAACAACACATTCATACTCTGATGGATCCATCAGAGAACAACTTGAGGTTAGTATCTTTCCCAGCGATACCCGCTAACCTTCCGATTAGTGGATATGTTCATTATTTTACCTGCAAAGCACCACTGATTGACCTGGTCTGGTCACACCTGATGGTCTGAGAAACGTCTGCAAGCTCACATTAAACTCGTGCATGCACACACACCCAAGTGAGACGAGCACTACTCACTCACCTCCTCTGTAAGGCTTCCAGGTGTAAAACTTTCCCCGAAAGGGGATGCTATCGAAGTTGGAACACTGAATCTCTCGGAAATCCCGAGAGCCTGCAGGGCAGTCCTGTAACATACACGTGTGCATGCAGCTTTATACGTGCAAGCAGAGGTCTATGCAGCGACCACATAAAACACATTCATTCAAACCATATTCCTATTTTTGATTACAGTGGTTTGACCAGTTGATGAGAGCAATAATGATGATGATGATGAAGAGCACCAATACTCACATCTATATTGCAGGACCTGAAGCGTTTTCTCTCTCCTAGGCAATATTTCCCACCAATAGTTGGCCTGCAGTGAGACACAAAGAGATCCGACGTCCATCACGTAGCACTGACTTTTAGCATTCCTCACCTTTGTGTTTAAATTCACTGTCACGCTTCCTTTTTAAAAACTGCATTATTGTTTTTTCACAAACAGAGCTGCAGTCTGCCATTTTCACATGACTGTTGGTGTTAAACCGTAAACACATTCAAAGAGAACGAAGCCAAAACAAAGATGCAAAAAGACGCTTAAAACGATACAGGAGAGTGTTGGCCTCAGATTTGGGTCAATCCATTTTCAGTTTAATCAGTTCAAGACCAGGCATCTGGTGGCTGCGACTCGAAAGGTCATTTTATGATCATCCCCACTCCGCTGCTGCCTGCAAGAACATCTTGGATTAAATGATAGGAATGATGTTTTCAGTGTGTTTGAGTTTGAAGAAGCAGCATTTAATGGCTCATTTACTTCTGCCCTATGGCTGTTGGATTTAATGTAACCAGTATTGGCAAAAATACCAGTTTGGAAAACAAAAAATATATAATGAAAAGATCCTATTGCAATTCAAACATGGATTACCAGGCTTCCATTTGGACACATGGGTGGGCTGGCTGTGTCCATCCTGATCTGTGTGTTTTGGATGTCGGGCTATAATCTGGAGATCCTCTGGACTGAAACAACAGCTCTTATAATATATGAATACTACCATCTCATATGGTCATTTAACTGCAACCACAGAAGCTCCACCCACCTGCTATGCAAGCTTTCCCTTTATGAGGGGCAGCCAATGAGAAGCTACAAGGCTTATTACAGAGGATGAACCGAGACGCCACCCGGAGTAAGATAAATGTGGTTCAGCTTCTGAATCACACTGAGCTGCTTTAGTAAAGGTCAATAATAAAAACATGCAGGACACATTGGCTAAGATCAGGTGAAGCTAAGCTCCGTACCTGGGGCTGTCGCAGTGTCTGACAGAAGAGGAGACGCCACCTCCACATGTCCTGCTGCACTCCTCCCAGGGAGACCACAGACCCCAGCCTCCATCCACACCCTGTGGGCGAGTCCCGTACGCCACGCACACCCTCTTGTAGCACCACTGCACAGTTGCAGATACATGTAAGTATAGCAATGATCATAAACGTACAGCAACATCAGTCCTCGGCACATACGTTCTAATCTCAAAGACAAAACAAAAGAAACACGTGACTCACAAACCTACCAACACATGTTTACTGAGATGATATTTTTCCCTTTTTTAAATTTGTAATCGTACAGATATTTTCCTTGAGATCAAAACAAATTAACAGCCGAGCCTGATGACGTGCTGCTTCTTTATTCTCATGAACACTCGGTTCTCACTCGCAGCCATATTTGGACTTTGTTTTGCTTCACTGCTTTACGCAATAATTAAAAGAAAAGAGCATTATTAGGAGCGTTTACCCCTTTCTCTATGGTGTTGGTCTGACAGATGGTTCCCTCTGCAGCGGGAATGCTGGTTGTGATACAACGGTTGCTCTTACTCATGCACCAAAGTTCACTGCAGACTTCCTGTGTGTGTGAATGAAAGAGAGTAAAAAGGAAAAAACATTTGAGACGGCGAGACGTGCGATAAAAGAGAAACAAAGCATAAAGTGAGACAACCTGACGGTGTCTTTGCGTACGATCAAAACCCAGACGTGAGAGCAGATGCGTGCCTTGTTCGCCTTCCTCTCCTCTCCCTCTGTAGCAGTGCCTCTAACACCTGGCAGTGGGGGTTATGTTTTACTGTGTACACGTGCTCTGACCGCGGAGTATCAATAATGATGAGTCTATAAAGCAGTTTGCTGTTCCAGATGTCCGCTCACTCTGAACCTGGCCCCGTAAAACTTGACCGTGCAATAAAGTGGATGCTATTAAGTGAAGGTACCACAAGATGTTTCACATCACAGATTTGTAAGGAGGGAGTGAGCAGTGACATAATAACAGCTGAATGGCAGCCCGGGGCGCCTGCGAATGGACGCACGGCGAAAGAAAGTGAGGCTCGTTTTTTTAAACAACACCAGTCCAGAAGGATTATCTGATTATAAAGGCTGGCAGAGGGAGAAAGTGTGTGTGAGTGTTATGGTGGGCACCACATGTGGGATGTGGAGATGTTTTGCTCACAGATGGTCCTGGGTTTTTGTTCTCAGACTCTGGATACTCGTCTCTCGGTCTTATTATTCTGCTGTTTAAGGTTCTGGTTTTTGTGTTTGTTGGATTTCGAGAGTTCCCGTTTTGCTTTCTTGCACTCGTTGAATCTGGGTTTCGGTTTGACGCTGTTTATTTATATGATGCAGTGGTTTTGAGTTTGTGTCTTGGTTTATTATAGCTAACTGTATTAATGATGGTTTCCCGTGTATTTGCTTACGCCCTGGCCGCTCTGCGTCCCCCTGTTAAGTGCTAGTGTTCATACCCATGTCTCCTGTTTTACTTTGAAGGGTGTTTTTGTCTTTTATTTCCTGTCTCAGTTCTGCTTCCTGTCCGTCTCCCCTGATTCACCTGATTGTTTTCACCTGCTGTTTTCCTGCGTACAGGCCGGTGTTTCCCTCAGGTGCTAACCTGTTTATTTCCATTTAGATTTAAGTTTCTTTGTGGATTTTATTGGTTTTCCATGTTTGTGGACTTTTGATCCCACTGGGACTTTTGTTTTTCTTGATTATTATTCAGCTATTAAAGCTTCCTTTGTTTGTATCATATGCTTCCTGCGTGCCACATTTTGGATCCTCTCCAGCTTTAAACTCTGCACATATAACCGTGTCAAACAAAGTGTTCGAGGCACTGCATACACCTGAAAATCTTAAGGGTGGAAACTTAAAAGGGCCTAAAAACAAAAAGTGTGCTGCATGTGTGTTACTGATGACCGAATGCATTGCAACAAACTGCTCCTTCCTGCCTCCCGATGCCACACGCAGTCTCAAACTGGCACCGAGGGTCTTCTGCATTCATAATTGTCTATAACATCATGGATACTTAAGACAGGTTAAATACTTTTTTCTAACGCAGCATGAAAGTGCAATTATATGGAGGCCTGTTTACACCACCGGGGTTGAAAATTTTGGGTCGTTATGTTGAACTTTACATCGAGTACCAACTCAACTACCCCCAAAGGGCAATTCTAAAACTTGGACGTTTTATGCTGATGTCAGCTGGTAATATGAAAATCTGTCCATCCCGCTTATCCAGGGTCGCGGGGACATCACCCTGAGCAGAGAAGCCCAGACCTCCCTCTCCCCGCCCACCTCCTCCAGCTTATCCGGGGAAACTCCGAGATGTTCCCAGGCCAGCCGAGAGATATAATCTCTCCAGCTTGGTGTAGTGGCTCGTGGAGCATATTCATCTTCCTGTGTCATTGTAAAGACATTTCCTAATTTGTATGACCCTGACCTTTCACCTTTCACCTTGAAGCGTTACATATCATAATGGTGTATTTAATTATGTTTACTCATATGGTTGGAGCGGAATAGGCTGAAATCTCCAAGCTGTAAAAACTTGAGATTTTAAGATGTAGTCGTGCAGTGTGAGTTGTTTATGGCATCACTGTGATGTCACAGGGCGTCTTATTGAAAAAAAGTGGGTTGTACAGCTCTCTGTGTCTTTTCACGTCATTGTTTTTTGTTAACTTTGGCCTTGGGCGCTAACAATGAAGGTCGAAGCCAACCTCGCTACTCATGTCACGCTATATTGTAAGTTTGACGACCATTCATAAAAAATTGGAGGTAATATAAAGTTTTTCAACACACTAACATGAAATCTTTTTTCTCTCCAGTGGCAGAAACAAGAAAAACGACAGACATCGCTTAAAAGTTTGTCAGTGGATCTTTACAGAAAATATACTGTAAGAAAATCTGTATGAATTTTGCCACTTCAGCTGACAAATGCTGTAAAAGTTGAGCGAAAGATAACTGAAAATATACCCACCGCGTATTTGCACTGTCGAGACCTGACGCCGTACTGAAAGCGGCACTGTTCGTCTGCATCGTAGGCCTGACCTGGCGCTGTGGTGGGGTACACAAACTCCTGCTTTGGCGGGACGTTGTTCAGGCAGGAGCCCATACCTGAGCTAAAGGTGGAAACAGAAAAAACAACACTAAACAGGCTGCAGTAAGTCTTCCTGCTCCGTCTGCGACTCGGATGTTTCTCTGACCATCAGAAATTTTACACCAGTCTTTGTGAGACCGTTCCTTCCTCAACCCTCTCATTAACAAATTATTTATGCCGCTGCAGATAATCTGACTCACTCCAGGAAGCTGGTGATGTAATCCCGGCTGCAGGCGGACCAGATGAACGGATTTGTCTTCATGGTGATGTGGTCAGCCATCAGCTTGGCAGTCTCCTGGCTGCGGGGCCCGCAGGCGTTCCCCATGCCGTCGTGGTTCATCCCAAACCTAAAGCCCATGATGATACAGTGACAACACTTTGAGGCCATGTGGACGGGTAATAATCCCTGCAGCAGCGACGGGGACAGTGGAAAAAAGATCACTGTTGATAACCGAGAGGGATCTAAAGAACAGACATATGAAAGATTACGGTCCACAGCTGTCAGACACGTCCACCTTCCATCTATCAAAAAAATCCCACCAGATGTTTCATTAGTATCATCTTAGGACAGCGGTCTCAAGGAGAACCTGGTACCCTGGTGGTGGTGTTGTTTTTATTGGACATCAAGTCTGGGACTGATTTACACCTCATAAAGACACATCTGTACGGCTTTAAAGGGGCTTAACTTCTTAACTCGCGTGTTATTATGTTTGAATAACAACAAAACGGCCAATTTTGTGTCACACGGGGTCAAGTTCAGAGCTGCCATTCTAATTAGGTTACTTTTCTACTCAATTTTTAAGGAAACTTCTGAGGATTTGTTACTCTAGTATTAAATGCTTTCGCCTGGAAAAAGAAAACACGCCTTTTTTCAAGTCAAAGATTTTACACATCAAGATGTGATTAAAGAATCATCAGAGCTTTAGAAGGTTCAAAAATTATTTAAATACAACCCCAGACGTATGAACACATTTTGACATTTTACATGACAAAAAACTAAAAGCTGAAATTCAGAAGCAGCGCGAGAAAAACTAAGCACGCCTCTCGATTCAGAAGCTTGCAGAACCTTTCGCAGCGATAACTTAGTTATTGTTTTCTGTGACTTTATCGAGTCTCTCGCATCATTACAGCGTTTGACTTTGTTTATGCACAGTTCTCTTAAAGTCTCCACAATCTCACTCTGACTGGGCCGTCGCAGCACTCGATTACTTTCGTGTTCAGGCATCCTGCTGTAGATTTGCTGCTATGTTCAGTATCATTGTCCTGATTCATGAACCAGTTATGACTTCAGAAGACGAGTTAATGGTTTACTCAATGACTGTAAGGTGCCTCTGGCAGCCCTCCATTAGTGTTTGTGCTGATAGGTGGTGTTTGGTTTTCTCCAAATGTGGTGCTGAGCATTACGGTCAAACATCTCCACTCTGGTCTGTTCAAAGGACTTTGTTCTTAAAGTCTTGCAGCCTGTTCAGATGTAACTTTGCAAACCTAAGCCGTGCTGCCGTCTTCTTTTGGGAGAGAAGAGGCTTTCTGCTGGCAACCCTTCCAAACAGGCTTTTTCTACTGGATTGTACTGAACTTAGCATGCTTACTGAGGCCGGTAGAGTCTGAAATCGAGCTCTTAGGGTTTTTGACCGGCAACTGTCATGAACGTTTGTCACTTTCTTGGAAATGACCCTATGAATCCTCATTGCTGATGCCTGCAGACCAGCAACCTGACAAAACCCTTTGGTTTTTTGGAGGAGCTCACACTTGCTGACGATCACGTCGTAAAGTGCTACTTACACTCTAGTTAGGGTTAAGGTTGGCTTTTTGTTAAATGAATAATGACATGGTGCAATATGTCATGACTTATTGTTCATCTTAGATCATATTTACCTCATTTTCTCAGGATGTCCTGATATATAAAAGGGGGCACTTACTTTCTCGTACTCCTAACGGCATATTTTCATTCCTGAGGTTTCTGTCAGCAAAGAATTTTTAAATTATTCTCGAAAATAATCTGTAGATTAATCGGCAAAGTCAGTACGTTTGCATGATGGAGATCTTTGCAATTTATGCACACAATTTTACAATGCAATGTTTGAATCGCTAAGATTTCACTAAAACCTAATTAAAATGTTTGCTTTACAGTATTTGATTAACAGCCTTAACCTCAGAGTCATGTACAAGAAGCAAAAGGAGTCCATGGCAGGCAGCGATATCATTCTAGTAGCTGTTTGAGGCGGTTCTCAAAACGTTCCACCTCCCTGCAGAGCCATTCGTGTTTGGTCCCTTCATGTGTGCACCCTCATGTGTGCATATATATACATTAATTAGTCATGTTGACAGGGTGCCCTCAGGGTTTGAGTGCTTTAAAAAACAAAGACCTGTGTTAACCATTAGGAAAGCAGAACCCTGATGGATCCACCATCTGCACGAATACTTTTCGATGCTATTTTCATACACAAATGAACGGGACGGTGAACTGCTGAGCACGAAGGATACAACAGTAACAGATGTCGAGACAGAATTTTGCTCCCGCTCGTGAGCTGATTTCACTGGGATGCAAAGGAACGACGTTCAGCGCTCTTACTGATGGATCTGACTCGTGATGTTCGAGACTCGATCCCCAGCAGAGGATCAGAAACACCCCGCAGGGACATTTCATGTTTCAGGAAGGACAGTCAGGTCTAATTCACGGATCACAGATTGTGCGTCTTTTTTATTTAAAGAACAGATGTTTGTCATCACATGTGAAGCATTTATCCGTGGCCTCGGTGCTCGATTTCTGCAAGAAACACTTGTGGATTTTGACCTAGTTTCCGGAGGTTTATAACACAACCCCCAACGCATACTTTGAAACAAAAGTTGACACTTTTATACGGCATTTTCGTGGGATGGTGGTTGAAAGACATTTCAGCATCGCTATAAATCAATTCGTTTAAATCCCAGACAGCTTCAAACCCATGTTTAAGTCTGGTTTCACGGACAGCTGCGATGGATCTACTCATCGAGTTGGCAGCTGGTTTAATATTTGCAAAGGCCGTATATTCTGGAAACGACGCTGCCGTCTGTGGCCAACAGCATCGAAACTGAAGGAATATTTGTAATTCTTCTGCTGTCTGACACCTCGAGCTCTCCAACGCTTCTGCCTCTGTGGCGAAGATGAATTTGTCCTGAAATTCACAAACTTGTGGGATTTTCCTCTCATTCGACAGATTTTTATCGAGCCAGAGTAATTATATTAGAAATACAAGTAAACGGTGTTGCACATCGATGAGATGATATCAAACAGAAGTCTCTTTTTTTGTGCAACATCTGCAAATGTGTCCAGGAAATTAAAAAATAAGAGTGTGCGTGTGTTTGTTACTCACGTGTGTCCAATCTCATGGGCGATAGTGAAGGCCGTTCCCAGGCCGATGTCCTCATTGATGCTGCAGCTCCTCTCTGGCTCACACATCCCTCCTACTGGAGCCAAGCCTGCAGAAATACACTATATGAATATAAAAAAACCTCTATTCTGAAGCAAGCACACGAACCGAATGAGAATCCCAACTGAGAGAGAAAGGATGATGTTCCCAGCAGCAGCTCACTATTTTGCCAACTCTGCTTTTAGTAAAGCGTGCACTATCAATAAACATGCAGAATGCACCGTGTAAAAGTACACAGATGCACATCATTTGCATCGCACTTTCTCGTGTATGTAAGAATGTTAAACATGCATGCACACTTTTTTTTTAATGTCAACTCTGCAACTCTTTGGAAAGTAAGAACACACTGGGTGGGACCCCTGAAATTATTTTCGGATGAGTAACTGATTTTAGAGTTAAGGATGGAAAAAGGTGTAGGGTTACGTTTAGGGTTACGGTTGGGAGGAAGCATGAAGCTGTGACGGTCAGGGCTAGGAGAAAGAGCTGGAGTATCAGCGGGATCAGAAATATGGAGGTCTGTGGTCACGTGTGATGGAAGGTTACCTAGAGTTTCACAGGGCTTGTTTTTTTGGATGCAGATGTCATACCTGCAAGACGTGAGGAAAAAAAACAAGGAGGTTTGACACTCGTACACAACAAGGTGCAGGAACAGAAACGGCATCAACCGCTGCTTAAGATACATGTGAACACACTTGGACACGCAGGGTATTCACACGCACACGCACACAGTAGCGACAGCAGACGGATAAAGTTTAAAAAGAACAATAGGCGGAAACCGCGGACGGTCACTGCGGTGTCATCGCGTCTGGACAGCTTCCATCCCCGTTTGATAAATGCTGCTGTAAAACCAAGCTGTTCTCACCAAGCCGCCACCAAGACCGCATCTCAAAAAAGTTGTGACATTTATCTGTTTTCACCCCCCCACCTCCCCTCGCCACCCCAACGCTAACCTCCCGCAGCTCGAGTTCATAGCACATTCTTTTGCACAGAATAGGAAAGTATTTGTGGCAGCGCTGCCCGAGCACAAGTGCGTTCAGATGACTCTGACCAAACCGTGGCCGTGCTGTTCGCTGTTGCACATTCCTGAGTCAATAGCGCCAGTGTTTTTTTTTTTCTACTTAACATGCATCCACCACTGGTGTCTGCATTTTACTGCGTGCTACGATGATTTTTAACATTCTGCTCAATGTGAGTATTTCAATAACGTAAACTATGATTCATCACCTTTTTTTCCAATCTCACTTTTTTGGGGCTGCGAAATGAGATGTCAAGCATACGAACACTAAAGCCTGCCATAAATGCTGCCGTGCACGGAGTCAGTCTGTATCAGTTTGCAAAAAGCTATACTGTATAAATTTTCCTCCATCCCTTAAGCGCTCCGATGCCAAAACACCGGTTCAGGAAAAGTGGAATGAACAGAAGTTAAAAACAATCTTCAGTGTCAGGCAATACTCGGACTACATGCTAAGATGAGTTAATCGAGGGAGCCGTGTGAAATTCAGCCTGTCAGCACTTGATAGCGCATTAAATCCATCCATGAGATCCAGTGAACTCGGAGGAGGAGGTGGATCGTCTCGGTGTCACCCTGAACTGGACAGCCCAGCTCTCCTGCTCAGGTCTTACTGACAGACTACGAGGAGCGGGGCTGGGCCTGCCTTACCTAACAGACGACTGATTCTTTTGACTCTTTAATTGCGGTTATTTGTTCCTGCGGGGGTCACAAGCAGACATTCCTGCAGGACAGGTTTTTCTTTTCGAGGTTTCCGACCTGGTGATGAGCACGGCGGTGTCGTGATGAGCAATGCCGTTGTCAGGTATGGCGTTCCCGTAGCTGCTGCGGTGCTGGATGGTTTTCTGCCACTTGCAGAAGCTGTCTAAAGACTTCCCCGCATGATGGTTGATCTCCAGTGTGGGCTGGTGGGGAGAGACAACAGAAGCACTTCCTTTGTTTAAACACAAAACAATCAGCTTCAGGAATGAACGAAAGATACTTAATGTGAAGTTATTCCAATATCAACAACAATTACACGATATCCCAACAATGCTATAATAACCCCGTCTTCCTGTATTGCAGCGATTTAGGCATTTTTCCACCGCAGCATTGCATGTTAGTCCTTCAATCCTGTAAAAAATATGTAGAAGCGCGGAGGGAGTGCTCTGCTGGCCACAGCTGGCGAGAACTCGTAACCCAGGAATGCATGCGGTGACATAACTAGTAATTGTCTTATCCCACAGTCCCTCATTTCTGGCCCTACTGCTGTCCTCATTTTCCTTTCCAGGGGCAGCTTGCCTATTCAGACCTGGAAAACGGCAGCAGGAGCGCTTGCACAGAACACTCTCAATCCCGTCCCGACCTCAATGGTCCACAGAGTAAGAATAACAACACTAATACTCGCCTACCGCTAATGACCCTAACATTTACTTCATTACCATGTGAGATAACGAACATATCCTGGCACTAAATTACGGGCTCTAATTTTGAGGCACTATGAAAAGCATGAATCATAAATGTTCCCTAATAAGACGGCCATAGCGGAAACCTCAAAGCCACGCCGTAATTCCCCTTTAATTCAGCATGATTCATCTGTCAAAGTGCTACAAGGTTAACATTAAAACGGAGCCGGCCACACCGTCTCACCGCATGCTGTTAATGGCAGGCTAATAAGGTCGTTTACTACAGTCACATGGCACAGTCATCTCCTGAGCTGTGCTGGTAAGGTCGTGCACTTTTTTATGAGCTAAACTCCTGCCCTGCGGTCAGGTGTGGACTCTGTCTCCGACAGCTGCATCTTTTCTGACCTGCAGTCACTCGCTTGCATTATAATACATGTGAAAAGAGTCTGCAGCCATATTATCGGCAGCGCCTTGAGCTAAACGCTAGCATGAGTGCTCTACGACACATGTTCAACATGTGACTCTGTGATTGTGGTCCTGAATGACAAGGTTGATCATTTTTCCCTTATTAAAATTTTATTTTTTTAAAAATGGATGTACACACGAAGCAATAATTTGTAAAAAGTAACTGAAATATATCAAATCAAAAGTTAATTTATTCCAATAATCATTAAGGAAAATGCGCTCGGTACCAATCAGTTCAAGTTTATCCGACTAGAATCCACTAAACCTTTGAGTGCACCAAAATTTGGCGATGACCCTTTGAAGAGGCGTCCCACCCAAAATCACATGCTGCCAGTGGATCATTAGTTATGTATATTCTGTCACCGTAACTGATTCAGTTCAATCCAGTTTTAGCTCAGGTGGCAGAGCAGGTCAGCCACTAATCAGAAGGTCGGTGGTTCGATCCCAGGCTGCCTCCTGGCTGCATGCCAAATATCCTTGGGCAAGATACTAACCCCATGTTTGACTACTGGTGGTGGTCAGAGGGCCCGGTGGCACCAGTGTCCAGCAGCCTCGCCTCTGTCAGTGCGCCCCAGGGCAGCTGTGGCTACAATGTAGCTTGCCATTACCAGTGTGTGAATGGGTGAATGACTGAATGTGGTGTAAAGCGCTTTGGGGTCCTTAGGGACTAAATAAAGCGCTATACAAATGCAGGCCATTTACCATTTACTTATATAGAGCCAAAATCACCTCAAGGCACTTTACCTGTAGGTAAAGACCATACAATATTAGAGAGAAACCCCCAGCTTTCAGAAAACCCATATGAGCAAGTACTTTGGCGACAGTGGGAAGGAAAAACTCCCTTTTAACAGGAAGAAACCTCCGGCAGAACCAGGCTCAGGGAGGGGCGGAACAAAAGACACACTGTGGAAAAGAGTAGGACCAAAGCAGTGAAACACTGGTCTTAGTATTAGCAGTAATTCATGCACCTTACCTGGTCTTCCATGAGCAGGATGAGCCGCGTCACCACAATGTTGACTGCATTCCCCAGGCTAGAATCCTGGAACAGTTTGGCAACCTGACCTCCAGGGAAACAAGAAAAGACCAGTCTTAAAAACGGCTGATAGAACAACCGAGCACACTGCGGCGGGCTTTTTCCTGGCAATCGTTAGCGTATGTTCTGTAGATGACAGACATGTTTTCCCATCATTTCTCCCCGCTGGAGAATAAATAGAGGCTAAACGAAAAAAAAGAAACAAAAAAACACTGGGGATGAGAGAAAACGGGGACTTTGATAAATACAAATACAGATCCCGCCACTCTGATTGCATAAACAGGTGCTTTTATTTCAGCCTTGGTTTCATCCATATGTTGGTTTTAAAGCAAAGTCAGAGCATACTGCACCGGAGAGGAGATCTTTGTGTCTAAATGGGCCAGAGCCATACACTTATGTGCTTCTACCCAGGCGTTCACATTAAACGCAGCACTAATGTGTTCTCCATGTACAACAGCTTAAGCACTGACCTTCCAAATCATCACCCTGGAAAGTCGGAAATAATTTGTGCAGCCAGGGCGAAAAGAATGCGACTAAGTGACTTTAATGTATAACCAAAAGAAACTGGACTATTTTTAGAGCAAATCTGTATTAAAGAACCATGCATACGGTTTTCCAATGATTAACCGCACGTACCAAAGCTTCACCGACTAAAACATGTGGCCTCCCCGAGGAGAAATCAGGCAACAGCTACGCATTTGTTTTTCTTTCTTTCTTCTATAAACATTAATAATACATCCCCCGTAAGCCTGACTCGGCCTTGGAGACTTATTTCTGTCAGTGAAGACGACCCTGTTCTTTCCAGCTCGCCTTTAATCAGCTGAATAACATTTCTTTCTTTGCTTCAAAAGACGCCAGGCCACCAAATCACGGCTGTCTGACGGTCAGTCGCTGAAAGCTGGGAAAAGCTGGGCTTTTTGCTTTTTTCATTAGAGGAAGAGGAAAGCTTTTGTGTTGTGAAACTTACAATATTCATGACAGCCAGGATGTATTGCTCGATGTCCCTGCGGCCGTGATAACCCACCATCATCTTATCGGCTACTACCAGCGTCTCCACGTAGCGCTCCCGGCTGACCGAGCGCTTCAGAGGCAGCTGGCCACGGCCAACGTGATGAGGAGGCGTCTTCAGGGTCCGCTGCCACCACGACGCACCCTTCATCGGCTTCTCGTCTGAGGCAGATCACACAATCTTACATTTTGACAGCGTACTGTTGAAAAGAGCTCAAGAAAAAGGCGCAGCAGCAGTTGATCCAGCTTTGTGCTGGAAACAGATTCTCTCGCTTTTTCCCATCATTTGACCACAGATTAATAATAATTACAGCAATAACGGCAATTAGACGAAACACACTTTGCATAATCGTAGAGCAGATTTTAAAGGGCAGCTTTACAAAGTAACTTTCTTTTCTTATATTTGTCAAACGGCGGCTTTCCAAACATACTTGTGCTTTTTCAGCAAACGCCCTGTAACACAGACTCAGTCACGCCTAATCACAACCGGGAACGCAGACACAGCCACAGCCTTCTGCTGCTGGCTGGTGCACAGACTGGCCTGCGGATGTTTACTCCTCCGGTCTGGACCTTAACGCCGCTACTAAAAAAGACCAGAATATCTGTCGTCTCACCAATGACGCCGCAGGATTGGCCCTTGTACTGATGGCGGAGCGATGACCGCTTATAAACCACATGGGGGCGCCCCTCTGCTCTCTCCTCGCTCTCTGTCCCGGTTTGGTTATCTGGTGAGACAAGGGGTTCAATCAGGTACTCCTCTCCCCCAGCAACAATCACCCCCTGCTGCAGAGAAACAGATTTGAAGAATAGAATAAAATAAGGATTTCCATCACGGCACACAGATGATTTTACAGTGCGAGTGTTTTCCTGAGAAACTCATTTCAAAAAGTGAAAACAGATGAGCCAGTTAAGCTCACGTACCTATGCCTAAAATATGCGCTCACTGGACACTTTATTAGGTACGCCTAATCAGCCAGTCACAGAGCAGCAACTCGAGCATGATCAGGACGACCTGCCGAAGGTGATTTAAGTGACTTTGAACGTGGAGTATTTAAGAAACTGCTGATCTCCTGGTTTTGTCACACACAACCATCTCTAAGGTTTACTGAGAATGTTCTGAAAAGAGAAAATGTTTGATGAAAAGTGGTTTTCTGGATGACAAACAGAGGTCAGACGGTCAGACTGCTTTTAGCTAACAGGAAGAGAACTGTAACATCGCTGGTGGCGCAGCACGTTGAACCTTGGAGAAGGTGGGCGGCAGCTTCAGAAGACCACACCAGGTGCTACACCTGCCAGGAATCTGAGGATGCGGATCACACCGGCTTGTCGAGATCGGACGACAGCAGATTGGAAAAAAATCGAATGCGTCTACAGTTCAATCCGTCAGCCTGCTGGTGGCGTTTATGGTGTGCGGGATATTTTCTTGGCACACTTTAGACTATTGGGGTGAACGTGAAGAACACTAACGAGCCTTCAAACTTCACACGAAACAGCTCGATCGTCATATTCTCATCTGTGTTCAGACCGAACTTTGGGCCCGTCGCGGTGCACGCATACACAGACGAGCACACATGAGCGCATGAAAGAGTGAATGAGAGCGAGGAAAATGAGAGAGCGAGACAGAGAGAGCGATACACTAACACTTCCTTTGATTCCGCTCAGATGTGTTGGCTTTGGTCGGAGCGAGAGTCTCCTCCCTCGAATGGCGGCGGCAGCTTTCAAAGTGCTTTTAATCCCATAATAAAGTTAGTGACGGTCCTCTGGACACACAGCCCGCTCGCCGGTGAATGCGCTCACGCTGGTTTGACTAACAGTGATTACGTGTGCAGCTTATTAACGCTTTGCGAACACGTCTAATCCTCAGCTGCGTATACAACTGTTATTATGGGGTCTGCTGTTTGTAGTGAGAGGATACACAGATACACAGCGCTGTGAATACAGCAGAATGAATTCATCCAACAAAACGGGGCGCAGAGGGGAACAAGCTCTGACCCGGCGACGAGTGGATGCGAGTCGTCCGTCGTGACGGGCTGAGGTGACTTCAAGAGAATGGGAAATGAAATGGAACTGGTGTCTTTTAAGGGTCACATCAGACAACTGTAAGATGTCATTTACACTTTCTAGAGCTCAAAGCGAGCATTACAGAGCACGACACACTGCAGGTTACTGCTGTAAACCTGAAACCGGTGGAGGAGGTGTTATCACCTTGTGCACCAGGGCAATTACTTAGATCAGTGCATGGGGCACTGCCGGTTACTTCTCAGGTCTTGGCTAGCAAACAAAGTTGAGCGAGCTTAGAGCTCCCACGCTGTGAAACCAGTCTGACCACCGAGATCAGAATGGCACTTTAATCTTCTGACTCTCTTCTTTAAACACTTTTATTAAAAGTAAAAAGTCTCTGTGAATGTCAAAGTACTGCGTTTCAGATTCTCATTTAATATTCTTTGACTTCTTAGTGGTCTTAGTTCTTCCTCCCTCAGTGTTTACCTTAGGCTGGGTTTAGTCTCTGTTCCCATGTTTACTCTGTGCTTTTGTCCCACGTTTCATGTGTCTCTATGTCCCTGTGTCTCCCCAGTCACCGTGTTAAGCTTGATTGTCTTGAGTCTGAGTTTCGATCGGTGTGTTGTATACTCAGGGCTGAAGTTCTCTGTCACTACGTCTTCCCTGTGTTCCACATCTAGTTACCGTCACATAACTCAAACTTTACTCAACTCATTCTTCTTGCTTCCTCCACTTCCGTATCATTATTGTTGAATTCTCTGGCAGCTGCTCTATTCCCATGTTGTTGCAGTATATTAATGACTAACCTCGTATTGTGGATTATCTCAGTTGTTCTCCTGACTGAAGTTTGGTCCGTTTACAACATCCTGCCATGCGATTGCATTTGTCCCTAACCATCGGGAACCCTCACGTTAACTTTTATCAAGTGGAAAAAAGTTAGCGTTCATCCTCCAGCTTCACTGTGTTTATGCTATGCTAACATAGCTGTGTCGCTAGCGATCACGTAGCACATCATTATTTACCAGCTAGCCCAACTTCAGTAACCCTACAAACGTCACTGCTGTTTAGTTTTCTGTCTTCATTTATGTTGGAAGTGATAGCAGAGCTGTACGTTTGAATGTTTCAGAAATCTCTCAGTCAGAACATGCTATATCATGTTTAGGTGGAAGCTAGCGAGCTAACTTCCTGCTAACTTCTAACTCCGTTAAATGTAATAAATCCTGTTTTCATGGATGCCTGGATGTTAAACTTAATAGTTACACCTGGTAAAGCAGCAACAATTATCTTTTTATTAAAGATGAAAGAATTTAGACAGTTTTTAACTCTCAGTGATCCTGCAGTGTTTGTTTGACTTTGGGACCTGAAGAAGACGGAATTTAGGACCCAGATGACTCCGCGAGGCTCCTGACTACGGTAGCCGTAATGCTCCAACAATCCATCAAGCGGTGCGGCTTCGTAGCTTACCAAAGTCGGACTAAAACATTTTTGAGAGTGAGGTGATCTGCTCACCTCACTCTGCCTCCACTGTCTGCGTTTGGGTCCGCATCCTCCTCACGCCACGCCGTCACGTCACGCCCTCGCAGACATGACAGTGAGTGTTTGATTTTTACCCCTCTGTAGTTTTATGGGGTTTTATCCATTTCTGAGATTTTTAATATATTTTGATTTCTTTCTGTAAACCTCTTAGTAACTTAGAAAAGTCTAAATAAAGTTTATCACTGCCTTTTCCATCGCAACCATCCATCCCAAGCAGCTTTACACCGTAACACAACATAAATCCTTGGAATGGAAATGCTGATAGTCCGGGATTTCTTATACAGTTATTATAAACTAACCAGACACTTCATTAATTACATCCTTAACACTACTGGGTTGGACACCGCCCCACCACCGCCTCCTTTTTTTGGGCTTCAGACACATCTTAAATCTTTGTTCCACAGATTTAACAAGGTGCTGGAAATTTTAATCCATACAGATGTGATAGCATCACACAGCTGCTGTGATCAGTCCTGTTCCATCACATCCCAAAGGTGCTGTATTGTATTGAAACTGGTGACTGTGGAGCCCGTTTGAGTACAGTGAACTCTTCTTTATGTTCAGGAAACCAGTTTGAGATAATCTGAGCTTTGTGACGTTGCCCCTCATCTTACTGGAAGCACCATAAGAAGATGGGAACACAGTGGAAATCCATAAAGATATGAACAAGGTTTTTATCGACGGACTGATTGTATTGTTTCTGTCTGACACTGACGTTTGAATGTGGTGGCAGTAATCAGGACTCATCAGACCAGACAACGTTTTTCCAATCTGCTATCATCATCATCATCATTTTGGTGAGTCTGTGTTAACTGCAGCTGCAGTTTCCTGTCTTAGCTGACAGGGGTGGCAACCTGTGTGGGCTTCTGCAGCTGAAGCCCGCCTGCTTTAAAGTTCAACATGCACAATCAGAGACGCTCTTCTGCATACCTCCTTTGGAACAAGCGGTTATTTGTTGCCTTCTGGTCAACTGGAAGCATCGACAACTGACCTCAATGAGGTATTTTCTCACAGAAAAATGCAGATCGCTGGAAATTTTCTGACCATTCCCTGTAGACGGGTGACTGTGCGGGAAAATCCCAGCAGATCAGCAGTTTCTGAAATACTCAGACCAGCTCGTCTGTCACCAACAGCCACGTTGAAAGTCACTTAAATCATATTTCCACCACAATTTCACCAAATCGTATGCTTACGTGTGATTGGCTGATTAGATATTTGCACCAAGTGGACCAGTTGAAAGGTACGCCTAACAAAGTGGCTGGTAATCGCATTAAAAAGCTTTAAGTCTACAGTAGCAGCGCTGGACTGGACACAATTGATGATGTCATCTTTTAAACTGAAAAGTGTCTCTTTTTAGCATAAATTCTTCCTTTCAGATAAGGTTTAGAGCTGCTCGAGGACTCGAGGTTTGTTAAAGTATCATGCTTTGATGTCAGGATCAAGCATTCTTTATCCTTCTGTGCTGAGCCAGCGCTGCTGCTGCTGCTGCTGCTGCTGCTGTCACTCAGTGTTTGAGCTGTGGATTAGACCGGGAGGGTCGAGTCTTACCAGGCCGTTACAGTTGCTCAGGGCCACTTTGCTGGAATGCGGTTGGTCTTGGAGGTGTCCCACATAGTGGCAATGAGGAGAGTAAGGGTGACTCCAGGCTAAACGACCCCTCTTCCAGTACTCCACCCGGAACTGCCGTGACAGCAGGCTTCCCTGTAGCGTCAGGTTGAGCAGGAAGTTGTTCCGGGATGTCGACAGCTGGTAAAAGAGCTAACAGACAGAAAGATGAGCAAGAAATTAATAAATATATCTATTTTTAATTTTAAAAAAGTTACATCAAGAAGCATAATACAGAGTCAGGAAGCCTGTCTTCAGTGCTGCGCCTTCTTCTTTGGTGGTGTTCAGTCATTTTTGAGTCCAGCATCTTGCCACTGGGTCCTACACGTACTGGGATGGCGATCTCATACTGGCCTAGACTGGATAGGAAAGCAGCTAGAGGGGGAGAAATAAAGACAACGTAAAATCAACACCAGAGTTTAACTAGATAAAGACAAAATTCAGCTTCTTCCAAGTGACTCTAATAAAAAATAAAAACAATAAAAACTGGAGGATTTGCGAGCTGCTTATTTTAAAATCACACAATGGGCTTTTTTATTGAGTGACTAACCCAGTTGGAAAAGAGGAACTTGCAGACTTTTTGGCCTATTTCTGACAAGGCCCCTCCACCCCAAGTACCCCCTCCTTCACGAGGCCATAAGGATGTTCCCATGGTTACCTTGAAACTGTATACTTCCTGTCTGTCTCAGTCTGTGCAAGAGGCCGGCAATGATTTATTGTCCAAACACGCTCAGCTCCAAACAGCCGGCGTCAGCTTACTAACGGGGAAGGGTCACTAGCAAAAGGAGCCCAGCTTAAACCTTTGGTCTCGCTTGGTGGAGAAGCGGCCCCTTCCCACACAGAGTAAATACCCAGAGATCAGAGCTCCCTGGTACAGACTTAAAAAGCTCCGTACCAGGAAAAATCTCTCTGAAGGCAGCAGATAGCTGTGCCTGGAATAAACAGCGCAATTACAGCACAAACACTGCATTCACATGGACTCTGTGAGGTTGCAGTGTATTTGCGACATGGGAACGTTAGTGCAAAACACCACCGGCGTTCGAGCCTGTGGGAACCAAAACATAGATGCAGTTTCTGCATTTCAGATTTCACGGTTAATCTTCCAGCCCTGTGTCGGCAAAAAACGCCCTTTCAACACAAAGGACGCAGCCCTCGTGTTTAGTCTAAATTAGATTGAGACTAAACATGTTTCAGGTATCTATTTGTCTGTCATCTCCTCCCTGTCCAACAGCATGTTCCCACTTTTCCTCATTATCGCACCTCCACACCAAGCTGCACACCTGCACCCCATTACCACATCGCTTTTTGCCGTATTCCTCTGCAAGATTATCTAATTTGTTGCAGCCACAGCATCATACTAACTTGTTTCGTCTGTCTATTAATGTTCTGCCATAAAATCCAGCTCCCTAGTAAACTCTGATTTTAAGCTTACTTAGTGTTTGAGTCCCGTCTTGTTTCATTGGGCAGCTGGACAAAACGGTCCAAAAAACATCCGGCGAGTAGTAATTCATTTATATATCAGTACTTCTCTCACCGCAACCGGTCGCAGCAGATGGCCCCGCCCCTCCCCGAGCCTGGTTCTGCCAGAGGTTTCTTCCTGTTAAAAGGGAGTTTTTCCTTCCCACTCTCGCCAAAGTGCTTGCTCACAGGGGGTCACATGACTGTTGGGTTTTTCTCTGTATGCATTATTGTAGGGTCTACCTTACTATATAAAGCACTTTGTTGTTGTGATTTGGCGCTGTAGAAATAAAACTGAATTAAATTGAATACTGCTACTGAAACCAATCAGACTGTGCATTAAATACAGACAGTAAAGTGACATTGTTTATACTGTAGTCAACATTAACATTGCATTAAGAGTGCATGTACAACACACTCGATGGTAAGAATCCCTCAACAGCTTTATAAAACCTTATTCTGGGGCAAAGTCTGTTTTTCCTTAACAGATCTGATCATTTACATATGCCTGTGTAGGTTCTCACTCATTCAGGTCATGGTAGTCTAAGGAGCTTGAAAAGAAAGTGACTGGACTTCTTTAAGTTACTTATAGAAGCTTAAAGCTGAAAGAAATTTAATGAAGTCCAGTCGCTTTGTTTCCAAGCTCCTTAGACATTCATTTAGATAAATAACTGCCTGGATGCTTATAAATGCATATATCTGATCAGCCAATCACGTGGCAGCAACACAGTGCATGTAGACATTGTCGACAACTTGCTGAAGGTCAAAATGAGCACCAAAATGAGGAAGAAGGCTGATTGAAAAGCAGTAGTAACTCAAATAACCACTCATTAATCTCAGTCCAGCACCTTTGGGTATGTGTACAACATCGTGGACATGCAGGCGACAAATCTGCAGCAACTGTGTGATGCTGTCATGTCGACACGGACCAAAATCTGTGAGAAATGTTTGCAGCAACTGGTTGAGTCTCTGCCATGTTTTAAGGCAGCTTTGAAGGAATATACCCACTGAAGTGGTTGGGAAGTGTCGGTGGAGAACAGAACTTTAGAAACCTAAAAGCATACTGCAATCCACACAGATGCATACAAAATATCTGCTTTATAGCAGGTAAATAGGTCTTATTCTCATTATTACTTTCAGCTATGACCCTTTGAACGGACTACAGTGGGCAATCAAGGCACCCCACTGGCATTTTTTCCCCTCAAACTTCCTGAAAAGCATTAGCTTTCCCACAACAAATCCATCCTGTTCTTGTAAAGCACAGCATGTAACCAGGCAGGTGGTATTTCCCCTACGTTTGAAGCACAGGAAAAACTCCTGGACAGAAAATGTGAGTACTAATAAAGCAGATAGAATTTGTCTCTATAGAAGAAATTAACGAGACCTCACACAGAATTAAGTGTAATGAAAACCAGAACACAAATGAACCTGCAGTCTAAAGTTACAGCTTGGGCAAACTCAACAAATCGTCATTCCCACACCCACAGGGACACGAAACACAGGCAGCTTCTAAGGACTGTTCTGAAAACGGTTACACAACTTCAATATGAGACATTTATGAATGCTATGAACTCAAAACAGCCTTCCTTCACACACACGTGGAAGAAGCGAGAAGTAAGAGTGCAAAAATAGTTATCAACCCTTTAGTGAGCCAGTAGAGCTGCAGTCTTAGATTTGCTGTATTAAAGCGTCTAAAAACAGTACTATACAAAAGCCTTGAGTCATGCCTCATTTCTTTATAGTTTGCTTTCTTGTTATTTCTTTGTGGTCTTTAAAATTTTTCAGAGGAATGTTTTTTGTGTGTCTTAAGGCACTTATCACTGACCTGTGACTCACTCAAGCATGAAAACGGCATCTAACTCAAGAAATGGACCCGTGGTGTGTTCAAACGCAACAGATGACCTTTAAATTATATTTTTAGGAACTTTGTTTGTTCTTTTGCTGAACCGATGAGAAAAATAACACAGGCATAAAATCGTATTTTTGCACCAATAAGGTGATTCCCAACGACCTATTAGGTGAAAATTTGGCATGTCTCGGCATGATGTGGATGAGGAATCATGTGGATCATGAGGAAACTGCACAAGTGGAGAATAAAGGAAGAACTAGCAAGCCCTGAAAAAAAAAAAAAGATCTGTGAAAAGTATCTGAAAGTCAGCAAAACGCTGGAACAGGACCTGACAGAGGCATCTGTCCCTTCGCCTGATCCATCTGCTGTTCACTTAAAACTTCATCTGAAATGGTTTCAGTGGAAGGATGGCTGTCAAGAAGACAGGTGTGCCTTATTACACAAGAACTGGACCGAAAATCAGCGTGCACGGGTCTGATGCTTCAAATGGTTGTTAATATGCACGGACGAGGTCAAAACACGGTGGAGGCTCAGTCATGGTTTGGTTTCCGGCTCCAGCCAGACCTCAACATTTACTGAGCACAGAACAAAAGGCATCTGAAGAAGAGCTTTGAATGTCGTCCTAGAAATACTCCTGAAGACTCCACAAAGAAAGTTTGCCCAGGAGAATAAAAGGTGGTCGTCCCAAATACTGACTTACAGTAAAGTACAAACTCTGTTTTTGCTTTCATGCTGTATTTCCATGTATGTTTGCATGTCTTAATGCATCGCCACACCTGCATTTCTCATTTTCCTAGCAAAATATAAAGAAATGAGGGATGGTTTGAGATTTTTGCAGAAGCAGCTTGTTAATCACTTGCTGATAAGATTACCAGATGACAAGACGGGGACGTGAACCACTTTTTTTATCCACACGTTAAGCTGTATCTCTTTGCATCACCTACTGCACATCAATCAGTTTATTTATAATATTTTATGCACTAACATCTTCAGGATTTCAAATGACGAACGTCAAGATTTCAGATGAGTTAATAACTGGCAAAAACCCCCAAAACAACAACTATAGATTCATGCACAAGAATTCCAGGTTCATACAGAAACCACAGCTGCAGTGTGGCGTGTGCAGGTAATGAAATAACTGTGCCAAGAACGCACTTCAGCTTCACAGGAAGGAAAGAAAACGTAGTATACGACACGCATTATTCCTGATTTTCTAGTCAACCAGGCGGATTAAGCTATAGCGACCTAGTGCGAACGAACTCAACGCCTGATTCAGGATCAGAAAAATCTAACAGAAGACGTCGAAACAAAGAGGAAACAGTTGGTGGAAACATGCGTGCTATATTTAATAGGAGAGAACACCCTGACTGACCGGGTGCCATACAGAAATGTCTTTGCTGATAAATACACCCTCAGTTCTGTTATCGCCAAATGAAAATAGTGAAAGGAAGCACTCTGATGGAAAAGTGCCCCACCCTCCACGCCAGCTACACCACGACTGTTTTTCAGACCAAACCCTGCTGCCTCTTTTGAAGCAAAGATATTCTTCAGTATAAAATATATGAGTTATTAGGAAGCTCTCTCATCATTAGATCGCTGTGGAGGAGCTCTGAAGGAACGTATCGGAGCCTCTCTTCTCCTGTGTGCAGCCTGGATGCACAAATACAGACACTTCTAACTTTGAGGCAACAATTTGGGAAGCAGGAACAACGTCACCTCAACCCAGTCCAACACATTTTAAATGAAGCTGAGTATCAGCTGTGAGCTGATATATATGTATATATATATATATATATATATATATATATATATATATATATATATATATATATATATATATATATATATATATATATATATATATATAGATGTGTGTGTGTGTGTGTGTGGAGCAGAAAATCTAAACAATGAGCTAAGAAGGCCCGAGGGAGAAGAAGGTAGATAATCCTGCATGGGTTTACTGTGGCAGGCAGCTCCTTTCACATCACACAAAGACATTCGATCCTTGTTAATAAAAAAAAAAAGTAATTAAGTTCAGGTTTAAAGAACTGACTTCCTGTGACTGTGGAAAACTAACTCTCCGAGGGAAAATGGCACGCCAGGGTTTATGGGGTGGGCTATTTAAGGGAAGCAGTGTGGCAGACTATCAGAGACCGAGGGATATGAGGGGGTCAAAGGTTAAGTTTAGGAAATACACAATCATATCCTTGTTCTGGGTGATGAAACACACACACTTAGGGATTTTTATGTCTTTGCCTTTAGAAGGACGGGCCGGGTATGTGTTCAGCGGGATTTGAGTTCTGGGTTAAAGCTCAGTCGGTCCAGACCTGCAGGCCTGGACTGAGAGCGACAGCCAGTTCATACCATCCAACTTTATCTCGTGTGCGCATACTGAATTATACACAAATACAATAACGCAAAAATATAGTTTCAGGCATCTAATGACATATTCAAATTGTGTTTAAATTATTTATTTTATTCTAAACTTGGGTAGCACCGAGAGTTTCTCTTTTTCTTCTGGGCACCTCGACCGTAAAACACATTAAAGTGGCATAAAAGCCTGGATGACAGAAAATAAACCAGTGATGTTTTCCCACTATTAAAAAATAGGATTGGCTGTTTAATTCAAACCCAGATCTCAGACTCTGGTTCGGGGAAAAAAGGATCATTTTATGAACAAACCCTTTCTCAGCTATTTGTCAAAGAATTTCATGATAATGTTTTGATATTTAAATAATACATATACATTGTTGTATCATCCCTGCTTCATCTGAAGCAGGTCAAATACAAAAGATAGGCGTTGTACAAACACTGTATATGTGTATAAGTCTGATTATGAAGGTGGATACTTTTTAACCCTAAATGAGATGATCATTTAGAAATTCAACATCATTTTGTAACAGCGAATCTTTAAACTAACAATTGAAACAATAAAAGCATTTGGATCTTTTTTTTATTTTACTGAGCCCATAAATTTGGAATTCAAGGTAATTTACGATATCATAGGAATCCTTTGGGTAACCAGAGGAGTCGCCCCCTGCTGGCCCGTAGAGAGAATGCAGGTTTCATGGCTTTACTTTTTAGAAACAAAACCAGAGGTGAGGCCACATCCATCTTTTATATACAGGCTATGATTTGTCTCACCTTGTGACTCAGCAAACTCATCTTTGTGACCTCCTGCGACCTGGGTGGCAACCATGACGACAATGAAAGTGCAGACCAGACCAGTCCTCCATAGCATCTCCATGGTTACTACAGTAGTTGCTATAGTAACAAAATTCAGTGCAGTGGTCCCCGTGCCTCTGTTCCAACATGTCTCCTGCCCTCTCGGATGCCCCGTTGCCTAGCAGAGGGACAGCTCAGCGCTCTGCTGGGCCATGGCTGCAAAAGATCTGAGAGCCAGCAGCGTCTTCAGCGTTTCATCAGCAAGAGGTGATGGACCCTGAAGAAGTCCTCACAGAAGTGGAAAACACCTAGACGGGTTTCTCAAGGGGCTCAGCAGCAGTGGTGGCTTCACACTCCTCTCCGTTTCCCTGCAGAAGAGAAGCTGTTTAGTGACTGCAGGAGGAAGGCCAGGAAAGGGTTTGAAAGGGTGGGGAAAGACAAATTTAGGCTCAAAGACGAAGGAGGAACAAGGGAGACACAGTAAAACACAGACAGAGGGAGAGCATGAGATCCCAATGACCCATGCAGTTCCCAGTCTAACAAGGCAAATCTACCCAGTTCATATTCAAGGACTGCCCAGTCCTCCATTGTTCCTTGTGATAATCAATCTTGGCTTTAGCGAGGGTAAGTACCCAGTCTTTCACTCTGGTGACCAGTGATAACAATAGGTCCCAACCTGGGGCCTCTGAGGACCCACACTTTAAGCTGCCTGGCCACCGGAAAGTGTTCAAACACAAAGGAGGCCATTGATCTCGTAGAAAGCTGTGCTTGGTGCCCAAACGGGGCTTGGAGTGGGTATTATGTCAGAGGGTCTGAGGGTAAAATGAGCCAATTTGAGAGACGCAGCAGGTTGCCATCACCGCTACCCTGCCTGACTCTGCAACCTGCATGCCTGAGCGACCCACTGGCTGGCTGTCCAGCTTACTAACTGGCCAACGTGCTGTGTAGCAGACTGATGGTGTGAGTGCCTATACATCAACCAGTGCTGATATTTGGAGCACAACACGGACAGATAATATCGTTTTTTTCTGAATCTGAGTCTCCTAGTTTAAGATAATAAATGAATAAATAATAAAAATACAGGCGTAACAATAAGACTTCAAAAACAAACATTCACATTTGATGATTTCTTGCTTCACCCCCCAACTGGTCGTGGCAGACGAACGCCCCTCCCTGAGCCTGGTTCTGTCTGAGGTTTCTTCCTGTTAAAAGGGAGTTTTTCCTTCCTACTGTTGCAAAGTGATGCTCATAGGGGGTCGTTTGAACGCTGGGGTTTTCTCCCACTTGCTGTAGGGTACTGTGAGGCAACTGCTGTTATGATCTGGTGCTATATTGATACAGTTGTAAAAGTTTTAACTGGACTGGTTTGAGGCGCGCTGTAAACCAGAGGAACTAAAGAGATTTCATTGTGAAAACCCGGTGCCTACATTTCCCACAGTGCAACTTGACCACCAGGTGCATAGTAGGCACATAGTAGCAGCCCACATTTCTTTAGATTGTAGACTTCAGCTTCAGCCAAAGCTGACAAAAGACGTAATGCTAGTGTTTCATGTGGCCTGTGCACAGCAGTGGTACTTAACAAGGCTTAAACCTTTAATTACAGCAAATGAAAGAGGGCACAACAGGAAATAAAGGACATGATTTGCACAGTAGTGAACAAAGCCAGTTCTGAGTCAGCAGATGACAGTTAGTGTTTTACCCTGACAGATGTGACCATATGAACAGAAAGCCTTTAAGACCGTATGGAGGTAAAAGTTCAGCATCACAAATTTCTTTCTTTTTTCGTTCTTTTCCACACCACTAATTTAGCTGTCTAGTGCTATAAATAATCCTCAAGCTCTTTTTATTTTTTTTGTGTGCTTTGAGACAAACATGGAGCAAGATTATAATAACAATGGAAAAACGACTTCCTCATCCACACACAGTACCCATTACAAAAACAAGACCGGAGCCAGGAATCGGCAGTCACAGTTTCATGGGTGCCCTTCTCTCTTTGGACTTGAGTTTCCTGGCTACATATTGCAGTGTCAGCTAAAAACCCAGCCCTATCCTCCAGTAAAGTCTGCCCACCCAGCTTTACTCTTGTCCCAGCCCTGCTACCCTCCCTCCCTCAGAGCTGTCTGGGGAGAGAAGAGCGAGTGGAGACGCCGCACTGGCCCAGATGGCTGGCGGCTAACCAACTGCAGCCAAAGGTAATCGGAGGCAGATGGGAAACCTTTTGGTGACGAGAGCAGGGGGAACAAGTTGCCTCCTGCAAAAAAAAAGAAAAGGAGAAGGGAAAAAAAGCCAAGTGCAGAATCTGAAGGGAATGAGAGAGGGAAAGAGAGGGGAGTGTAAGCTATTCAAGCCAGCTGGGAGAGCCATTCTTGAGTGTTAATACTCTAAACTGAGTGTGGAGGAGATGAAAGGGCCCCTAATGTGCCTCTTGCTTAATTTCACACAGCGACGGGCAGGTACAGTTAAAAACTAAAAAGAAAGAAAGAAAGCTTGCTTTAAAAACAATGAGGGGTCTTTGTGCTGTTGCAACTTCCCTCATATATGGAACAACTAAAAGTCTTCCTCCCCTCCCTCCCTCCGGCTTTCTCCCAGTCATTTCCTGCGCGAGCCAAGCTCCCTTTCCATTTTCATTACTTGTTTCTGCACCCGCTCTCGATTTATTGTGGGGTTATTAAACTTGGAGCTTGATATCAAGTGCTTTTCATTACCACTACATCTCCTCTTGTTTACTTAAGCCAGAGAAAAAGAGGAGAGATAGGACACCCCTTACACCCCCTACAGACACACACACACACACACACACACACACACACACACACACCAGTGCTATTCAAGTAAAGCTGCTTAGAAAGATTTGTGGACAGGCTTCACACACACCACAACACGCATGCACTGCCTCGCACACAGCTCTTCTGGTAAATTATTGCTACTCTGGAAATGTGGCTAAATTAAGAGAGAGCTGTCTTGCAGAGGTGACGGCGTTGTACATCTTCCCTGGTCTGTTGTGCAAAGCTTTCCCTCTGGGCTGTATCACTTTTACGAAATAAAAAGCGTATGTTTGTCAGCAGGCCAAGACAGGCCAGGCCAAGGCGAGCGGGCGCGCACACGGACTCTCCGGGGTCTGGGTTTTGCTTGGATGGATATCGAGCGTATAGCTCTACAATCGCAGCCAAAAAAAGAAAAAGAAAAAGAAAAGGAAAGGAAGGGGGGGGGCACACAGCTTCCAGGGCTATCAGAGCTTTGCAGAGGAGAAAAGAAAGGGGTCGTTGTTACCAAGAGAGAAAAGAGTTGGAGCGCACGGGATAATTAGGTGGGAATTTAAGGGTGGGCCAAATACTCAAGTGTAATCAAGTCAGTGGACCCTGAGGCACATTGACACGTCACTTCTGTTTTTTTATAATCTGATCATCTACTGAACACTGACTGGTGCTTTTTATAACTGTGTTGTAAAAGGATGGATATTCCTTTTTTCATACTGCAGCCTAACTATGCTGTCCTTGTCTTTAACTGCTGCCAGGGAGAGTGCAGCTATCCGAAAACTAGCACACTAATCAAAGCCATATGACCGGTCTGTGTCGACGGCACAGATGCTAAGTGTCCCTCAGCTCAGCTTCAAGTCTAGGACAGCACCCCCACCCCCAGCACCACCACTGCCACTACTCTCTCTCTCTATATATATATAGTCTCCACTTTGATCAGCAGAGAGCACACGAATCAGCTTTAGGTTGAGTTTATTATTTCACAGAACTGCACACCACAGTTTCTCTGTCCAAATAAGACCGTGAGGGATCAAATGGCTCACATCAGACGTGTCCGTCTGCCTCAGCATCAGCTGTTCACTCCTTGAATTAAAAAAAAAAATAAGTCATGATCATCACCAACATGAAAGCCTGGACAGGTGACAGAGAGGGCGGAATAATATCTCAGATTAAAATCTCTGGTAAAAATAAATAAATAAATAAGACAGAAGAAGGAGAAAAGGGCAGGCATTCCTTTCTCAGTTTCCCCAAATAAACAGTGTGCAGATGAAAAGTGGGAACATAAACAGGCCGGAGAACCTCGGATGTGCTCCCCTCACTGAAAATGTGCCTCTCTAAGTCTAAAACAATATTTAGTGAGAGAGAGAGAGCTGACTCGACACGGAGTGAGTGAACCAGCACAGCACAGATGGCAGAGGAGGCTTTTCTCTTTCTGTCTTTTATCTGGTTTGGGACTGACAACAATCCAAAAAACACCAAAAATATTCATTACGAGAGGCAAAGCCTACATTTGCTGGAATCTTAAATGTTCATCGTTAAAAATGATTGTCAGAGCTGAACTGACAGGTAAGCGTCTGTCAGTTCAGCTCTGCAATAAAGAAAAAAATGAATAAAAAAATTGAAAAAATGTGCAGGTTACAGAAAAGCTGTGCAGTACTGGGAGGCACGGACCTGACCAGGACAAATAAAGCAAATTTGCTGTCCTAATAGAGGCAGCAGCCAATTTCATGTTACTATGAAGTTGAATGAGTGCTACGAAAAAAGGAGAAGGAGGAGATTCAAGGAGAAAAGCAACACGTGTGGATGTGAAGAAAAGGAGAAGTGTGCGTAATCTGGTTGGTGGTAAAACTACAAATACACGTTGCGATTTTTTTATGGGAGCAAAATAAAAAAAAAACCTGAAACTGTATCTGTGTGTGCTAAAGAATATTTATGCATAATAATAACAATGCTAAAAATGTTGCATGGTGATCAGGAAACCTGCACATTTCTAAAACAGCTCATCTGTCATTCGTGCTGTTTGGACTTGCATGTGCTGATATGTCACACAGCCAATTATTCCACATCTGTGTCTCTAAAACTGTGCTCGCCCCTCTGTTTATCATAATGTTACATATAGTCTAAATATAGTAAACTAGGAACAGTCTAAATGTTTCCCGTGATAACAGTTTAGCAACTTTAGAAACGGGCTGCAGATTTAGTGCGCTTTGGAGCAACTGCGAGTAGCGCCCCCAGCAGGCGAACGACACAGCGCCACCATTCACCAGGTACCTGATGTCTGCTGACAGCCACATCATCCCTCCAGCAACACGCAGACGCAAACACAGACACACAAACACAGACGCACACTGTCTTGTCATCAGCTAACAAGGAGATCCCAGCCGTAATAAGTAGGAACTCCGAAGAAGAAGAGAAGCAACTTACGGACTTGAGGTTTTAGAAATAGTACAAATCCCCTAAGACAGCATGAGGCTTACGTCCGCAGAGGTGCACCTAATGATCTCATGACAGCAAGAGCCTCACTAAATATGGGCGACATGCAGAGTTTCTGCAGGAATATTTCTGCAGGAAGAAGCGGACAAGAGCTTAGAAGAGCCAGCATCATGCCAAGGCAGTGCCTTCTTTTTCTTCCAGAGCTGTGCATGAAAAAGACGAGAGAGAGTGGAGCCGAGCTCGGTGACCTACCTTCCCGTGTCCCCGTGCAGAAGTTTCCGATGAGAGTCTGTCCTCAGCAGCCGAGCGGAGAAGAGAGGAGAGGAGGCGGTGCCGGCGGGAGACTGAGGAGACTCAACTTCTTCCACTTCCACAAGCGGAGAGAAGGAGTCTGGTGTCAATTTCCCCCGTGGTAAAAATAGAAACGTCCGGGAACAAAAATTTCAAAATAAAGTTTGTCTTTGCAGGACTCCACAGTTGGCAAGGGCTCGATGAGAAATAAAGAGCTATGGCCAAGATAGTTAATGTTGGTCTAAGACCTTTACGCAACTTTATATCACGCACACCTGGAACCCGTGATGCGGTGAACACTGTGCATAAAAAAATGTGGTTGGTCAGTTTGTGTTTTCTTCGCATGACAGACTTGACACTGAGTCCAGTAAAACAACTTAAATAGTGGCTCAAGCTTGAACTGTTTTAGGAGAAGAAGAAGAAGAAGAAGAAGGCGTCTAGTCCTTTTCACTGAGCATGCTGTTTGGCTGTTTTCACAACGGAAATCCTATAAAAATGTTTTAAATAAATAAATAAATCCAGCAGATCACACCAGTTCGTGGAAATCTGGCACTGCTCAGCTCGATATAAAAAGAAGTCTGATAGGTCTAAGCTCAAATAAATCCTATTTTTTGCAAGTTCTTTTGCGCCACAATCTAACTTTGAGCTCTCTGAAAAGCATAACTCGATTAGGAGCGTGTGCTTTCCACACTTTCAAGGAGCTCTTGTTGTGGTGACTTTTAAGAGGTCAGTCTTGGGGCGAATTACCCACACCTGCTTTTGGGTTCAACCTGGTCATCAGTTCTACAACTTCAGTCTGAATTCGACCAAATTAAACTGCCTTATTGCTCCGATTAGGACATGGCCGAAACTTCCCACCGGTAAAATGCATGCTTTTATTTTGTAGGAAAACATTTTCCTCTCTGGTTTCGTTTTGTCTGTTTTTGCAGGACTGGATTCAGCGGGATCCTGCTGACTCGGTGCCAGATCTGAAACTCCAAAGAAGCAGCTGCAGCCGCTGCAGAGGTGGGGGTTGAGTGTGTGTGGGGTTTGCTATCCCTGCTGTTGGTTTGGTACTGTGGGTATTGCACAGGTGCTGGAGTGGAGAGTAGATGTCTGTTATGTCATGATGGCAATTCTCCCTCAACACAGTATCCTACACCACATAAAAGACAGAGAAATGTTCTGTAATTTAGACGTGTACATGTGTCTATAAGTGTAGTCTCTATGCGCAAGTTTGGGCTTAAATTGTAAGAAATAAATGTGTGAAATTACAGAAAAAGTGCTCTAGGTCATTGCCCAGACTGTCCTGTAATTATAAAAAACAGAAGGTTTTTGTTAATTCACAGAAAATATCCTGGGGATTTTTTTTTTTCTTTGGACCTATTGTGAAAAACAGAAATTTCTAGAGTTGATGGTTAAAAAAAAAAAGTTACATTTCGGTCATTTAGTTGTTTAGTCATAAGTTAATTACTTTAGTAAATGGGTTTGGGGTCTTTATCAGTAGGAAATGCTGTAAAACCTATAAAAATACAGCTAAAAGACCAAAATTTATGCCCTCATTCACTTGTTCCAAAGTCATCTAGAGGGCCGGATTGGAGTCTTTGCCGGCTCGATTCTGGCCCTTGGGCCTTATGTTTGAGACCCTGTAAAATTATTTTTGACATTTAGAGCAAAAACAAACAAAACTTTCGGACTTTTTCTCGAGGAGATATATTTCAAAATAAAAACATAGACTTTCACAAATACTGGAAACAGAACGACCACCCTGGCTCTGAGTAAAGTTTAAACCCAACAAACCAACATGTTATAGCTGTAAAAACCATGGCTTACCCTTTGAGGCGGAGCCTGTTTCTTGGCTGGGAGCACAGCCTTCCAGAAGTCTCTAGCAGGTACCTTGGTTGCCTAGCAACCACTCACAGCGAAAACCTCAAAGCTTCCTGTAAAATATAAAATTAACACTTTTACACGTTTAAACAAACACATTTTTTTACATGCGTAGAAATTAAACAAAGAATGGAACATGGATGTGCTTTTGGATGTTACACCAGCTTCATATTTCCCTCCCTCTAGTCTTTTTGCTGCTAAGATACAACGCTTTGAAAAAGTATTTGCCCCCTTCCTGATTTCTTTCTCTCCTTTTTTGGTATATTTGTCATGCTTACATGTTTCACATTGTCAAACTAACTGTAATATTAGACAAAAATAACCAGAGTAAATACAAAACAAATACTCCAACCCTACCCGCCTGTACGTGAAAAGTCATCGCCCCCTAAATCTCACAGCTGGAAGAACTGCAGTCAAGTGTTTGTGATAACTGACAATGAGTCTTTTACATCATTGTGGAGGAATTCTTCGCCAAATCTTCTTTGTAGAATTGTTTGAATTCAGCCACATTGGAGGATTTTCAAACACAAAAAGCTAATTTAAGGTCATGCCAACACATATCAATCGCATTTGAGTCCGGACTTTGACTAGGCCTCTCCAAAACCTCTTTTGTTTTAGTCATTCAGAGGTAAACTTGTTGATGTGTTTCGGATCACTGACCTGCTGCATAACCCGAGTGATGGCTGGACATCCTCCTTCAGGTAGACAGCAGAATTCAGGTTCCATCAATTACAGCAAGTCATCCTGAAGCAGCAAAGCAACCCGAGACCATCACACTAGCACAACCACCCCAAAAACTGCTTTTTGTATTTACTCTGGTTACTTTTGTCTATTGTTACAATTTATTTAAGTGTCACAAATGTGCCAAAAAACTAAGAAATCAGGAAGGGGGCAAATACTTTTTCTCAGCAACTTTTACCTAGCTGTGACTTAACCTTTTAACCTTTAATGCATTTTTTAATTTTAACAATTCATCTAAAAGACTATCAATATAAAATGTTTTTATATATTGTAAACATATACACACAAACATATGTATGTTCATTTTGGCCAGCTGTCTTTTCTGCTGTCTCCACTCTTTATATTTAAATCCTATCAATTCATCCTACAGTGCCAGCTGACTGCAAGTGTTCAGCTGTCATGTGAGAATGTGAAATGCAAAAACAGACAAACAGACAGAGCATTGCGCCGTAAACAAGGGGAAACTCATGATGGTCAAATGTCATCTATCTACAGGTGCTGAAAAATAGGTCAGCGCCTCCTTGTCAAACCACCACTTACTATTGTACAGCTTTTGCATGGCCGACTTTGTATAAATAAATAGGATGATTGCAACATGAAGTGAAGACTGCTTGCAAGAACGAGGCCATCATTTTAATAATTAGCCATCCTTAGATGTAGGTTTAGGGCAAAAGGTGCAAAAGCCTACTCAGACCACCGCGAGCATGAAGCGGCGAACGGTCGGTGACTAACACCAGCCTGAGGCAGTTAGGCTGATGGTGGTGCAGAAGTGTGGAAGACAAAGAAGATCAAGTATGCAAATTTTTGACCTTTAAGATGTAAGATGTTGGTTCTTTTAATCTATGGACAGAGGAAGGCTATCTCTTTGTTTATGGGCTAAGTAAGTGCATCCTGACTCGAGTTCAACCAGCAGACCAAATCGTTTTCATCTCAAAAGCAAAAAAGAGCAACTCCCCAATAATGCTGCTTTATTCTTTTAATATTAATTCACTATGTATTGCATATTCAGACACGGCACTGTACAGATTGTAATGCATCAGCTGGGATTTAACTTAACTGAGAGACTCACTGGTGACAGTCAAACTGAAATCAGCCCTCTACGCATGCCATTTGCCGTTTTGCCTGTGTGTGGGTTTGTGTGTGTGTGTGTGAGTGAGTGTGTGTCATTGTCTCTAAACCCTCGCTTCTTCACAGCACCTTACATTTCTGTCAGATCAACAGATATATCTTTGCCTCTGAAGCAACAACACCGCTCTGCGTCTGCCTGGAACAACAGTGCTCTGTAAGTAGGTTTTATATCTGATTATGTACCAATAGACCGTGTCGTATTGGTTAAACTGGTTAGTTACACTTATGTATATACTTGTGTCTTGTGTGGAAAAACACAACAGCCCGGTAAGGTGGGTGAAACTATGACTACCTGAAGTCTGAGCCTGAGAAGTTGTTGTAATCCAGTTTTACAGACTTGACAAAGAACTGCAGAGGATTTTGAACTCGATGTGCTCGAGAATTTACATATTTGAGTAAACGTTGATTTAAAAGCAACATTAGCCCGCGAAACACGTGAAAATGTAGTTTAGCTATTCATTTACAAAGTTTTTGATGGGTTCAGTCCACCATGATCTAATCGATCAGTTAAATCTGATTCCAACTCAGGTTTATTTTCTATTCACAATTGTGTCTAAACAGTAAAAAAAAAATGAGAATAAAAGAGTGCGTGCACCGCAGTCGGCCGCAGCATTGTTGCTCTGGCTCAGAAAAGCAGTCATTACATGCTCAAAACATAAATAGCTGCTTTCATTGCGACTTGGAATAGAAAACCCCCCCAAAAATGGTGTAGGTTTTAAGACACCCAAGAGGTCCGTGTGTGTGTCTGTGTTCCCTTGTAACTGTTCTTAAAATGACTGGATGTATTTTTGGTGGTGCACTGAGGCATATTTGCGACATGTGTCGGCCACAGTCGGGCAGAATCGGTTTGGACGAGCAGAAGCTGAATTTTTACGTGCAGAACGGGCTCTGTTTAATTCACAGTGTGATATTCAGAGTTTTAGCATGTTTTATTTTTAGATAAAGGCACGGTTGACACAAACGCTCACTATAGTGAACAGAAATCAAAGTAGAGTAATTGTTAAGAGGAATAAAAATCTCTCTTTGAATGCTAGTGAATCATACCCGAGGTAGGCCTGAACAGTTAATTTGACTTAGTCACATCTTGTCAGGTTATTTTCCAGGTGCTGTACAGACTTTGGAAAACATAAAGCAGATAACAGGATCTAACAACAACTTTTTTCCACTGATTCAGGAAATAATGATTCACTTTGGGGCATTTGGGCTCCTGATTTCAGATGCACTTTCTTATCCAACTCCACCTACACGCTTCGAGCGCTCGCTCAAACAGTTTTGTTGGAAAAATAATTTCATGCGTGACAGTTAAAGGGCACATTGTCTGTTTTGAGGTGCCTACACAGTCTCGCGCATTGATGTATGTACGGAGGAATGCTTCGAGTTACACAGCCATGAGCTAACTTCCTGATATCACAAAGAAAATAATCATGACCTAAAAACTCTAAATAGTTATCACTGGTATGCTCTTGATTTAATATCAATGGGTAATCTACAGAAAACAACGAGAGGCACATCGAATCTCTGAGCTCATGCTGGTGCGTTCGTGCGTGAGAAGGACCAAGACTGTTCTGGTGATTTGCTTTTTGTCATGTTGTTCTCAGCAGCCAGTTAAGCAGCTATTTGACTGATCGCTATTTACACCAAGCACGTTTCTGCGTCGGGTTTCCCCACTTCAACACTGATGTGACTGTGCCCACATATTAATAATATTTCTGCTGTTTAAATGAGCCGAGGAGGAGTTTACACTCAGTAACCCAAATATTACACAAATGGTTTATTTTTCTAAAATGTGTAGCTATACTTGGTTACCACGCTTCAGACTGAAACATCTAAGAAAAATATTGTGAAGAATAACAGTGACTGTGATGACGCGCTGGCTTTTCTGTGCAATAAATGATCATTTTCTAGATTTTCTGTGGGCCAGAAGCCACTGGTTCATCTTACAGGTGTGTTGTGACAGCTGGGCCACACAAGGCTTGGGGTGACAGATGTCAAGCTTGTCTCTTGAGTATTAGGCCAGATCTAGCTTACGTAGCATTTGCTAGCGAGCCATAAGTAGCCCTGCTATCTGGGCCCAGAGGCCACGATGGGGTTGACTTTTTAAAAAATAAATTTTTTAAATATCTCAGCAAAAACTGTTTAAAAAAATTAAAGTCCTCTTCACTTTTGTCAACGACGTCACCATCTTCTTCCTCGTTTAGTTCTTCCTTCACATTAGCACATGTTAGCCCGCTAACACGCTAAAGTAAAAAAAAGTTGAGGACTGTAAACGCTAAACATGAGCACGTAATGCTGTCAGCTCTAAACGCTGCTCTGCCTTTATGTCGAATGTGTTTCCGCTGCTAATGCTTACGCTTCCTAATTGTGGTTTACTTGAATAAACACTTGACGCTTGCACTGAGGTCGCCTTTAAAAGCTCGACCTTGTCGCTTTTATCCGAGCGCAAATGGTTTGAAGATGTCAAAGTATTAAAAGTATTCGCATAGTCTGTCGAAGCTCGTGCGTCCGAGCGCATAATGTTGTGGCAGGTTAGCCATTGTTGAGAGAGAAATGGCGAACCTGCCGGAAAGATCATAATGGCCGCTGTGTTTGGTTTCGCTCCGTCACAAAACAACCCCCATTATCACTGCCATCTAAAACGATAACCTGGAGCTGCGAGTCTGCCGAGAACAGACAAGTTTGACCAAATGACAAACACAATCAGGTTTTTGCTTCCTATTTAATTGCATTTATTCTCACGCCAGAAAACATCCTCTTGTTTTGTGGAAAACGAGCGCTCAGGCCTCGAGATCTTGTGTCGAGTCCTCGGCTTGCTGAAAACAGAGTGACTCATAGGACTCTTTTTTTTCCACCACTCACTGGGTCAATCACTATCTGCTTACTCTGCAACACTCTTGTACCAAAGTATTCTTTGCACATCAGAGGGATTTATACACTGCATGCAAACAGTTTCTGTGTGTTAGTCCCGGGCGCTGCATGAAAGACACCCGCAACAGTGTGGGTTCAAAGCTTGGCTCAGGAACCGTGCCATGTGTCGCCTCATCTCCCGCCAGTCTTTGTTTTTGTTAAATAAAAAGAGGGAGGGCGGAGAAAAAAAGGAAGAAAGCACCAAACTCTGAGTTTATAAAGAGCACACGCAGCGCCGGGACTTGGCTTCTGCTGTTGTTGGACGTTTTAATGTTTTGTTGGAAAGCCGTCAGTGTTTTGGTTAGTTTGGTCGTAAATTACAGCAGCATGGCTAATATGCTTGTCACGGTCTGTTAAAGGGGGTTTGTTATTAAATTCACTTTCCCTTTCAGTTTGCTCAAGTAATATCACAGAAGTTGATCATAAATTTTGAGCTGATGTATCACCACGCTACCCACTTAAACGCCCCACAGTGTATGGGGAATTTAAATGGGAAAAAGAATAGAGTCACTTGCATCCATTTATAGGATTTTTACAGGAGTAGACCTCCTTTCTCAACACATACACACACAAGATGCAAGCCATTTATTGTTTATCTATAAAATACCAGAAAGTGCTTACATGGAGCTCAAGTTGATGCTTTTAAATTGCCTATTTGGCTCTTAAAGCACTGTAAAATAAAAATAATTAGATGTACATTAATTTAAAACAGTGCAATAAGCAAATTTGCACACTTAATTTAAGCAGAATGGGGTGGGGGTGGGGGGGGGATGCTTATTTTAGCTTTAAAGTCAAATGACAGCAAAATTTCTGCATTAAAAATAAAAATAAACTCTATATTAACAAGTTATTCCCATGTGTTGAGATCGGATTAGGTGGTGCAGAAGTTGGATAAATGTATGAACAGTTAGTCTCCATTTGTTTGACCATTAGAAAAATCAGTTTTCCATTTGGTGCACATCCATACCGATTAAAATAAACACCTTTTAGGCGCAGATCATGAAGCGCTCCAGCATTGCTGCTCGTGTGTAGGCGACATCCATTTGTCCACACTGTAAGGTCTGGTCTTTGTTGTGGCGTTTTGGAGGTCATGCTACAGTAAAACCTGGTTTCTTGTGGCAGTCGTATGTTGGTGTTTGGTTGTCCACTGTTGATGTGGGAAGCAGCTCAGGTATATAGCCAGGAAGCTGAGGTTTTGCACTTTTTATTTCACATAGTGTTTAAAAACATGTTATATGCTACAGGGTAAGAAGTTTCCCAGTTAAATTACAGTAAAGTAGATTTGCCAGCTTTTATTTTACAGCATACCTTTGGTAATCCACACCTCCTGTTTTACTATAATTAACCTTATGGCACATGCTGTGTATGTCAGGTTTTAGGTTTCTGTTATAATTTCATCATTATAAAAACTACACTCTTTTGTGAGGGGGTTAAGTTTTCACTGATATCAAGAAATGAAACTGATGGACACATAGTGAAAATAACACAAAGACAATCACGTATCAGTTTGCAGCCGCTTTGTTTAAATGAGCTTCTCGTCTTTTTTTACTCCCTAATCGAAGAAGAACTCAGGAGAACAGCCTGGCTGAGCTCCGGCGTGTCTTCAGTGCCATGAAATCTCGATCTTTCTCTTCATTTCTGATCATTTCCTTTCTGGGTTTTCTGAGCTGATGCGTGTGACGTCTTGTGATCGCTGTCGATTTCCCTCTTTATCTCAAACATCTTCTGCTTGTTGTCGCGTAACCGTTCCACGCTGCAGTCGAAACCCTTTTGATTTTAAAGTTATCCTTACTCCCATTTACAATAAAGTCAACCGAGTACCAGCGCTTCGCATCGCGCACACACTGGTTACAGTAACGATACTTTGATCTCCTTATTTTTCTTGTATTGTTTTTTCCATAAAAGGAAAAAACAATGAGTTTTAAAGCAGAGGGAATGTTCTGTAACCGTACAGCACCTGTTCAACGGAAGAGCGACACGCTGGAGAAAGGAGGCTGTGAGGGCGGACTGCGACTTCCTGTTGTGGCTTGTGTCATCACTTTGTTAACCTGCAAACTTTATGCAGTCTCAAAGTGTGGGTGCCTCATGCTAAGTGTCGCATCCCCACATATGTCTCCTCACTTGTACGTGTCGGGCTCACGGTCCTGAGAAGCACAGCTCTGTGGGGTTTGTTGTAGATCCTAGTGTAACACAGCTGGGAAGGGAAGAGAAGGTGAGGTTATCCAGGGCGGTTCTGTGTGTGTGTTTTGGGGCTTTTTTTGTTGCTTTTTCTAGCACTGATTTTAGTGTTGTCCATTTTTAAGCTGTATTTCCACCAACTTGTATTTGTAATTTGGTAAATTAGAAAGTTGCATTGATCTGGCTGTGAGTGGAGGAGGTAGAAACTAAAAAGGTCAAGCGGTCAGAGGTGGCAAATTTGTTTAAATCTGTGGTCAATTTTCTCAAAGAAATGTCCCCCCCTCACCCCCTTTCTGTCCCTCTAGTTTCTCTCCACTTATTACAGCCAGGACTTCAAGGCCAGGTCAACTTCTACCAGGTCTCACCATGTCCATCGACCCTGCGGCCGAGCTGCCTTTCTTCTATGGTAGCATCAGTCGCTCGGAGGCCGAGCAGCACCTGAAGCTGGCCGGGATGTCCGACGGCCTCTTCTTGCTGCGACAGTGTCTCCGCAGTCTGGGGGGCTACGTCTTGTCTATCGTGTGGAACCTGGACTTCCACCATTACTCCGTAGAGAAACAGCTCAATGGGACTTACTGCATCACAGGAGGGAAGCCTCACTGTGGCCCTGCAGAGCTCTGTGAGTTTTACAGCAAAGACTCCGACGGCCTGGTGTGCCTCCTGAAGAAGCCGTGTCTACGTTCCCCAGATACGCCGATCCGGCAAGGCGTGTTTGACAGTCTGAGAGAAAACATGCTGAGGGAGTACGTGAAGCAAACCTGGAATCTGGAGGTGAGCCGGGTGTCGGGTACTGCTGAAGAGTTTAGAAAAAGAAAATAACCATGTAGGGAAGAGTTTTGAGCTACTTGTACTTTACCTGAGCATTTTGGAGACTGAAAAATTCATTTTTTTTTAGCTATAATTACTTTTCTGTGATATTGAATATGTTTAAATGTCTTCCTATCAAGCTACAGTTGTTTTTTTTACAAAAATTAACCATGCAAATGTGCTGACTTCTGCTGGAGATAGTTTTGATGTCTGCATCCAGCCTGCTGTACAGTGCAGTCAACGTGATCTCTTCAGTCTTTATATTTTTCGCCCTTATCGCAAATAAACCAAATAGAAAATCTGTTGATGGGTGAAAAAATTCTACAAAATTAAAAATTTGCGTGATCTGATAAATGTTTTCGCCTGTAAGCAAAATTTGCCATATTGTTTTTCTGTGGTTATTTGATAGCAGCTGCACAGATAAAACTTTCCACTGCTGTATTGACATGCAGGTATCTTTTAAAAAGTACACGTATGTCTGAGAAACCTTCACATTTAATGAACCATTATTTTTAAAAAAAACAACATCAGGCGGCTTATCAAAAATCAGTAATCTTACCAACATGTGTCAGTTTTTCCACATCAGTCAGTGAATGTCGTTACAAAGAAACAAAGTGAAACAAAGCGTTCAATGTTAAAGATCAGTGGTGTGGCAGGCCAGGTCACATCTTTGCTGGTAGACTTTAAAACTTGTGACGGTCCAGACCTCGGACTCGAACAACCCCTCCCTTCTTAATGGCTCTCTACATATACAACAAGAATTTTGAAATTGTGACCTTGTTCTCTGCAACTTTTTAGACATTGAAAAGTCATTTTGTGGGTTAGGGTTAGGTAGGCCCTGATCGGGCGCTAACTTGGGGAAAGGTCTTGCCTGCAAGCCGTATGTTTGACAGCTTTCCCTCAGAGTCTGGTTTAACTGACATTTCTGAAGCGACTTTTTTGGTGGAGTGTGGGAAACCTTGCCCACACACAATCTCTCCAAACCTTTCCTCAAGTAGGAACACAGGTAGGAGCTCTCAGTTCCTCTGAGGGTTCCTGTCCCTTGGGGAAAGTAGTTGCACTAACAAGCTATAGTTCTTAGAAATGAGACCCAAAAGTATGAGACAGAAGGTAGAAGCTAAAGTAAAGAGCTAAGCTCACTGGGGAATAGGAACAAAGCGAGCAGGTAGCTGGAAAGAAAAGGCAGGCCAGGTGGGAGTACGAGGGTCTGAGATGACAGCACTGAAAGAATTAGTCAACAAGACTAAAGCTAAAAAGAGCATTTTCACTTGTGCCTCCTCCAGTAACCTGTCACATAAAAGATCAGTATCTTTTTGACACCGGTGATACAACTGAAGAGCCAAACTAGCTCCACGTCAATGCAGAATTGGCCTGCAGCTCGAGTGTCATAACGTTCCCTCTCTGAGCTTCACATGCACCACCTTCCACCGCATTTGACACCCAGCGTGAGCAAATTCAGAAACACCAGCAAGCTGCGATGCAGTCCTCCCCATAATTTCAGATAAAAAGTCATTATTGCAAAACATGGAGATAACACACGCGCCTTCTGAATGTGCTCATTTTTCCGGTTCAGGGCGAAGCCATGGAGCAGGCCATCATCAGTCAAGCTCCTCAGCTCGAGAAGCTGATCGCAACTACAGCCCATGAGAAAATGCATTGGTACCATGGCAAAATCTCCCGCCATGAGGGTGAGAGGCGGCTTTACTCGGGAGCACAACCGGACGGCAAGTTTCTGTAAGTTTTTGCTTCTTTTTAAAAAAGCCTGCTGTGCTCGTTTGTTGGGTAAAGATTTATCGTCAAGGGTTTAAGTGCATTTATGTGTGTTTTGTTCCTCAGAATCAGAGACAGAGAGGAGTCTGGTACATACGCTCTCTCCATGATGTACGGGAAAACAGTGTACCACTATCAGATCCTCCAGGACAAGTCGGGGAAATTCTCTATGCCCGAGGGAACAAAGTTTGACACAATCTGGCAGGTCGGTCCTCAAGCTCTTTTTTTGTCTTTTTCTTTATCTGTGTGTCGTTTTTCTGGCTTAAACTAAACTTATTCTCAATGTTCAGCTGGTGGAGTATCTGAAGATGAAACCTGATGGCCTTGTAACCGTTCTCGGAGAGACGTGTGTTAACGGCAAAGCTGCTGTTGGAAGTACTGACCAATCTTTCCTTTTTTTAATCATATGTCAACCTGAATTTGCAGTTTATATTGTGGTTTATTCATAATATGAATAATATAATACACTATGTCCTTTTTGATTCTATTCACTAATGAAATTCTCCTGTAATATTTCAGAGACACCCAGTCTTCCCAGTGTAAGTAGACGGTGCATCCCGCCCTGTTCAAATCAGCACATGTCTTCATCCGGTAAGATTTATTTCTTTGTCATTCCTTTCAGAGGCCACGCGGCGCCAATGGATACACACCGCCACCTCAAGGTCAGTAGCCAGCAGTGCAAACACACAGGCAGCATTTACCATAAGTCAAACTGTGATGGCTGTTCCTGCAAGGATGCTTTCAAATAAAAAACTCACAATTATATAATCAGTCGTTGAAGGAAGACTGAAATCTGACAGATTATAACTGCATGTGAAGCGACGTGTTTAAGGGTTGTGAGTTAAAAAATGTAATTCCTCAGTAACAGTGTCCAGTTAATATATCACTGGGTAATTAATTAAGTGCATCATGTTTTAGACTCTGATACGTGATTTTGAATGTAAAACCTTCAAGTTTGAAATGTTTTGCACACTATATCTACAAACAATTACATGCAATTTATTGTGTGCAATTCGTACTTTGCAGCTCCTACACCGGCCCCAAAGACCGAAGACCGTGACCTTCTGCCCATGGACTGCAATGGATTCAACCCGTATCACAACCCCAATGATATCAAGAGGTTCAACATCCAGAGGTCCGACCTGCTGATGGACGAGGTGGAGCTCGGCTCTGGGAACTTTGGCTGTGTCAAGAAGGGAGTCCTCAAAACCGAATCGTGAGGAGCCGAACATTTTAGAAACAGACGCTGAGTCGTATGTACCGTGCAGTGTGCGTACACCGTGCGTCTACTGATGTCGCTGCCTGTGTTTTGTTTGGATTCAGGGGTCAGATAGATGTGGCCGTCAAGGTGCTGAAGAACGAAAACGAGAAGCTGGTGAAGGAGGAGATGATGAGGGAGGCAGAGATCATGCACCAGCTGAGTAACCCGTTCATCGTCCGCATGCTTGGCCTTTGCAACGCTGACTGTCTTATGCTGGTCATGGAGATGGCTTCTGCCGGACCGCTGAACAAATTCCTTTCCTCCAAAAAGTAAGTTCATCTTTAACTTGGAACATTTTTGTAGATACGCTCAAAAAAAGTTGACTTATCATTTATTTATTTATTTATTTATTGGTAAACTCTGTTTTTTCTTTGAGTCCGTTTCTTAGGAGTTATCTTAACCTGTAGCACAGTTGGATGGAGCCACTTGACATAACTTTTAAATAAAAGTATTAATATTTTTTATTTTATTTATTTATTAGTTATATATTTATTTTATATATTTTATATATTCCTTCAATGTTTTACATTCATTGTACATAATTTTTTAAAGTAAATCCAAAAAACACAGTATTTTGTTGAAATAACACAAATGACTCAAGTAAACTTAAAAAAACATTTGTTTAGTGAATAAAAATTACAAGGATTTTTAAAAAATCAACAATAGTGAGATTTCAGTTTTAGGAGAGCAACTAGGAGATTGATTAATGTCTGATTTACATATTTTTATATTTAAAAAATCAACATCTTACTATAATGATCATAGCATATGTATACATATGTATATATTCCTTTACTACTCTTACATGTGCAAATAAATCTGGATGAAATTCATGATATAAACATAATAGGGCACGAGGATTATCCACATCTATAGAGCTGTGGGAATTATTTTTCATGACACTCAGATCCTTACAAATCCTATATAGCGTGTGTAGAATCAGATTACATGTATGATACATGTACACCATTGTTTTGCTAAACCCTTTTAGTGCTGTGGGACTTGAGATAACTGAAACATGTGTATCTGTAAATAAGTGTTTGTTGAGCAGTGACACTGATAGTGTCCATATATGATTATTTTCTCACATACAATGAATATGAAGCTAACAAAGACGAAGAAGGAAACATATAGGTACTTATTATTCATCTATTGGTGTTTATGAACAGCCGTGTTTACGCTCTGACTTTACAAAAATCAAAGTCAATTTACATACATGTCAATGTTTTAATACATGAGTGATGTGAACAGCTCCCACAGACAAACACTGCCCCAGGATGGGATTTTGCTAATCACCAAACAGGGCTGTGGTTTAGGGTCAGTTAGTTTCATGCATAGAAATCTTTCAGCTGTAACAAGGATCAAAACATATGTCAGTGTGAATAATCTTACTTTATCTCAAAGAACTCAGATCTTCTAGGTGGTAAATAGTAAACAGAGTAGTGCTACTATAACTCCTTTGTATTCAAGGTGAGCCCTCAAAGTGCGTCCTAGTACAAGTCTGTACTTCTCAGGTGGATTCTGATAAATCGCTGACACTGCAGAAGTCCTTGCCATGACATGCTGATGAGGAATGAATCAGACAATCTATTACATCCAAGACATTTCTGATCTTTATGAGCCCGTTCTCTTTTCCTGTGGCAGCTCCATGTATTCTCAGAACTGTCACGATACGGCAGAATAAATACAGGACAACAAAAGTGAACATACGCTTTCTTACATCATAATTTTATAGGAGAACAGGCAAGACTGTCTGTATGGACAGCAGCGCCTCTCGAAGGGCAGAAGCTGGAACATGTGGATGTGATTTTACATGTCCTTAGGTTATGTGTTTGCTTTAGTGCCAGGATAACATTTTAATAGCCACCTTCACTCTTTCCAATACTTAAGTAAAGCAAACAGCAAACTATAACTCAAGTCCAGTCAATAGAGAAAGTAGAGATAGATAACAGAGCAGGGGAATGACACACAAAACCTTGTCCAGCTGAGAGTCATCCTAGGTGAGGTGTTTTGGGCATGTCCTCCCAGGTGAAGGCCCTGGGGGAGAGCCAGGGCAGAGCTCACATTTTGCAAACACCTCGGTATTTCCCCTGAACATCTGGATGAGGCGTTTCAGCTCAGACTGTTGCCCCCATGACTCAGAGCTGGAAAAGCAGAAAATGGAGAGATGGATGATTCCAAAACTCCAAATACGTCTTAAGGCAGGGGTAGAGGAACTCCTGCAGGTTTTAGATGTGTCCTTGATCCAACACAGCTGATTTAAATGGCTAAATGACCTCCTCGACATGTCTCGAAGTTCTGCAGAGGCCTGGTGATGAAGTAATCATGTGATTCAGGTGTGTTGACCCAGGGTGAGATCTAAAACCTGCAGGACACCGGCCCTCGAGGCCTGGAGTTCGACACCCCTGTCTTAAAGACTCAAACTTAGGATGGTTCATTTTTCAGGCTGGTTCATTTGAAGGGTTTCTGGATACTTAAAACTTCAATAATATTCAGTGTTTTGTTGTATCAAAAGGAACTGGACAAAAAAAATCTGAAATATTTATGGAGTTTTGTGTCATCATCATCCATCGTCTGTCCATCTATTTACTTCTGCTTTTCCAGTCCCGGGTCGGGGGTGCAGCTGGAGCCCATCTCAGCTGTCTTAGGAAAACACTACATTTGTGTACTAAAAATATCATAATGCTTCTTTTCTCTGGACGTTTGTCCTCACAGGGATACTGTGTCGGTGGAGAACATTGTGAACCTGATGCACCAGGTGTCGATGGGCATGAAGTATCTGGAGGAGAAGAACTTTGTGCACAGAGATTTAGCAGCTCGCAACGTCCTGCTGGTCAATCAGCAGTTCGCCAAAATCAGTGACTTTGGGCTCTCCAAGGCCCTGGGAGCAGATGACAACTACTACAAAGTACGCATGATTTTTGGTCACTTCTTTTTAATACTGTTGTATCGCAAGACAAAGTTGCATGAATACAGAGTGATTAGAGAGTCAGGTGTGGGGCTTATCAGTGAGTGCAAACAGAGAGTGTGTCTTAGATGGATTGCCCTTGTGGGAGTTGCTGACCTCACAATGTGCAAACAGTAATTAGCTCTTATTGACAAAAATGTGTCAGGTGCTCTGTTTGAACTAAACACTCAATTGATTTCCATTTTACTGATTTACCGACCCATATCTGGAGTGGATGTAGTTATCAGAAAGCCCCAGCAATCCTTCACTCCAAGGCCCTAAATACCATCGCCGATGTTTGCTTGCGTTGGCCGAGTCCTTGGCGCGCTTCTTACCGTCATAAATGTTGTGTTCACAGGCTCGTACTGCAGGTAAATGGCCGCTCAAGTGGTACGCACCAGAATGTATACTCTTCCACAAATTCTCCAGCAAAAGCGACGTGTGGAGTTTTGGCGTCACCATGTGGGAGGCGTTCTCCTACGGAGGGAAACCCTACAAGGTAAGATAGATGACTGCAGAAGGTTATCAAAGCATGACTTGATCCTAGAGCTCACGCTGCCTGTGTTTGAATTTTTTCTCCAGAAAATGAAAGGACCCGACGTGATCCGCTTCATTGAGAACGGGAACCGCATGGATTGTCCGGCGGCGTGTCCGGAGCGAGTATATACACTGATGAAAGAGTGCTGGACATACAAGTGAGAAACCGATCGAGTCTTGTGCATGCGTTATACAAGAGAGGCATAAACAGAGGCTGTATGTATGTACAAGAAAACAACAATCCAGTCCAAACGTCACTTGCCTCAGAGTTCATGATTCCACAATAAGAAACAAACTGGGAAAGAAATTCAAAATCCGAACTCAAATCCTACTGAGATGCTTGAGCACACCGTTAATGCTCAAACCCACCAGTGTGGCTGAATTAAAACAATACTGCAGAGACGAGTGGGTAAAAAAAACTCATTGCCAGTTATCACAAACGTTAGATTGCAGTTCTTGCTGCCAAGAGTGGCACAACTAGTTATTAGCTTTAGGGGGCAATTATTCTTTCACGCAGGGTCGGGTAGGTTTGGAGCTTTTTTTCCCGAATAAAGTAAACGTATTTAAATCGTTTAAAAACTGCATTTTGTATTTACTCTTGTTGTCTTTGTCTAAAAAGACAAAGATAAAATTAGTTTGATGACCTGAAACATAGGAGGAGGGCAAACACTTTTTCACAGCGGTGTATTTAATGACTTATCTAGCTTTCATACATCAGGCATGGCTGCTGTGACCTAACGGCATTATATTCCTCCGTCGTTCCCTCGTAAATGAAAACAATTTCCTATTTAATATTTGTTTTTTAACGTCAGATTAAGCTAGCAATGCATTCTCTTAAAATCCTGTGACTTCCATTTATCACAGTCTCCTCTCTCTGCTCCTCCCCTCTCCTCTCTCACAGACACGAGGACCGTCCCGACTTCAAGAAGGTCGAGGAGGCCATGAGGAGTTATCATTACTCCATATCCGGCAAGACCAAGCCTGAGGAAGGCGCAGCCGCCGCCGCCGCCGCCGCACCTGAGCCTACCAAGTAGACAGAAAAAAGGCACATTCTGTCCCAGCGCTGCACAAAGCGTCCTTTCAACCGGCCATTAAACAACCAAAACAAAGAGTGTTTTATGAACTGTGCACAGTGACCAGCTTTGACCGCAGAAGCGACGCAGCTAAACAGGCAATAAATGTGCATTTGTAAATCGGACTTCAGTGTGTCAGCCGTGCAAGGAAGCTCTCTGTCTGCCGTGGTTTGAATGTTAAGTGTCGTAATACTGCTGAACACAACTAATTTTATATTCTGCTACTGTAATCGAACCATGTGTTCAAGTCTGCGTCTTTGTCCGCCTCCACCTAAAAGCATTTTTATTGTTTTTAGCCTAATAAACTAGAAACAAACTAATTATGTGAGTGAAAAATGTGGATTAACTTATCATAAATCTGCTGATATGACTGAATTCATTCTTAAGTGCTGTGTGATTTTTTTTCATTTTTTTTTCTTGGAGCTGCAACTTTAGTCTGACATTATAAGTCTTAATTGTTCTTTTCCAGATGTTCCAGATGTTCCAAAACCATAAAAATAAAAATCTGTAACTTTATCACAGATGTAGCGGGAAAACTACGGGCCTCCATTCGACTGATTTTCTGCCATATGTCTCATAAAAACAATCATAACATAAAATACATTACAATTACAGACATTTACATTAATATCAACAAAATGCTCCATAAAAACATCAGCATTTGGTTACATTTCACTGGAAGGCATAAATGACCTTTGGGCATGAGAAGCATGCACACTTTCTTATAAATACTCCGAACATGTATGAGCAGAGCTCCACATCTGCATTTTTAATTAAAAGAAACCTTAAAAATGAGGGAAAAGTCTAATATGAGACTTTTTTAAGACTTTAGGTTTAAAACTGTACTCTGTCTTTAAATGTGTGTTTTTGTTAAATAGTTTTTTTTTTCTCTGATGTTTCAATTCCAGTAATTTAAACGTCACACGCGGCGATTTATTAGGAAAGTAACAAACTGAGGTTAGTCATGTTGGCCCCAAACTGTATCAGAGGAAGTACTTCTGACCCGTCAGGCCACACTAGACGGTTCAAGGAAGTCGATGAAGCAGTTTTCAAAATAATAGTAGGTTTTCACAAAATAAACCCTATGACCCCCTCACGTGCATGCTGTGTGTATAAATAGATTATATGATCTGTTCCCAGAAATCTACATTTATTATATATTTAATATTTTTCATGAAGAATTTATGTATTGCTAATTTCCAGCCCTTGTCCCTTGTTGGGTTTTTACATCCATAATGCATAAAACAGATTTACACAATTCAATAGTCTTTGAATATATATAGAAAGACACTATATATTATACACTGTAATTTAAGAAAAAGCAAATGATTTAAACAAAAAATGCTTGGTGACAGTTCTGCCACCAAACATGCTTTTTATCCATTATTTGTAGAGTTTGGTTGTACAAAGGTGTCAGATACTCAATTAGAAAGGGTGACGATTGAGCCCAAACTGTCAAACAAGGAAGAAATATCATAGATTACCTAATAACTGAGCAGGTGTGTGATGTCGAATTAACTTAAATTTAGATTTGTTTTAAAGTTAGTCTTAAGTCCTAATGTGGGGCTGTGTTTGTGTGGGAGTGTATGGGACATTTCAGTGACATTGGTGGGTAGTCTGACAGTTTCATATATGTTTACGTTTATGTTTATTTATATAGCACAGTTAATTACAACGGCAGTGTTTGCCAACATAACTTAAAAATAAAAGAAAGACAATAAACTGTGCAGGTTACTAAATTTGGACCTTTTGTTTATTATAAGCACACATACGCACATATCGTTTCATGCCATAGTTTCCCCTTTGCAAAACTGAAAAAGAATTTTGTTTCTTCAGTATATACTGACACTTAATTCAAAGGGCTTGTAGCTTTTGTGTGACTTGTAACTTTTCCTGCTTGACCTTCTGTAGCATGGCTTGGGTAAAAGATAGACTGTAGAAAACTGCAGACTGCAAACTGTGAGGTACTGAGTCAAGATGTAGGACGGGAGAGCAAAGGATCAAAATGCTGTGTAGTCCCACATAAAAAGAGACGTGGTCAGGATACGGGCACAGCAGGAGTCATTCTTCCAAACAGTGAAATGAGAAAACCCACACTGGAAACCTGATTTAGTTTGTGAGCAGGTGTAGGTGATTAATACATGAAAACTGCCCTTAGGTCAGAGGGAACGCAATGAAATGACCAAAACTAACATGAAAGTCTCCACATATAGTGGAAAAATCAGTTCCATTACTTTGAAAATCCTGAATCCGGAAGTCACCGCTAAAGCCGCTAGCTTGGCGCTGGTGTACTTTTCGTTTCACAGGGAGGAGTCAGACATTAGTTTCTTTATCAAAGTGACATGTTCGTGCCGTTATTTCTAATTCTACGACATGTATCGCACCGTGTGTCCATAATGTAGCCCGTCTGTGGTATCGACATAAAGCTATCGATCAGCGACCAGATACTTCTCGACAAAAGGTCGAAGGAAACAGGAAGGCGGAAACAAGTAAGTTCGGGAAAGTGGCTTTCAACTGTATCATTTCGTCACCCTGTGAAGAGCCGCCCGAGTTAACAGCTGCCCTTAGGCGGCTTTTCCCCTCGTTTACGATAGCGTGTGTGTGATCCGGGTTTGTCGTGTGTTTATAGCGGGTTTATATTTGCTGTTTTATGGAGCAACAAGTCCGGCCGAGTTAGCTAGCGTCACGTCACGAATAAACTTCGCGCCGCCGTCATGTGCCCCGATGTTTAATCTCTGGCTTTTATCCTAAAAATGTGCTTAAAAGCGACACAAAGCCCTCCATACAATGAGCAATGAGGATCTGATATATAGATGGAGGCGTAAATAAACACGGCAATGTCGTGTTACGTTGGCAACACGCGGTTTGACTTGGTTTTATTGTCATTCGGCATATTCTTGATTTCACGGCGGAATTGGTGTATGAAATAGGAAATGACTCACCCAGACACCATGTTTCATCTTTTAAGGTTAATCTCTTTCTGCCGAGGCTTGTCGTTTGCAGACAGCCTCTGTTTCAGCCAGCCTCCCAGTGCTGCAGTCTGGTCTCAGATCAATTATGTCGGGCAACTGGGCATTTTATTCTGATATTCTGATTACAGCCAAATTATTTAGTTGTGGTGCTCTCTTGCTTAAAATTTCTCGCACGACCTCCATTTCTTTTCCGGTTTAACAGTTTTATATCAGCCTAGCATGTATCTAACATATGATTCATGACTGGGAAAAATCCAAATCTCACTGTTGTTTGGCATTTTAGACACTAATTTAACTAACAAACTTGCTGTTTGCAACCCTAGATTTTAATTGTTACATACACATGCAATCAGGTTTGACAGGAAGTAGACATTTCTATGTAAATGTGCATATATTAACCAAATTCTGCCCTTTTCTTTTTCTCCTTTTATTGTACACAGGACCGCAAAGTCAGAGACTCAGTCCAGATAAAAACCACGACAATCCGTAACCAAAAAACCCACACTGGCTGTTCACACAACCTTTTGACAGCTTCCATTTCAACGGTAAATCATTCACCCGAAGCGTTCGAACAGATCGTCTGCCGCCACCACATGCGACCATGTCCATGGCCCTGAAACAAGTCTTCAACAAAGATAGGACATTCCGGCCCAAGCGCAAGTTTGAGCCCGGGACGCAGCGCTTCGAGCTGCACAAGAAGGCCCAGGCGTCCCTGAACGCCGGCCTGGACCTGAAGCTGGCTGTGCAGCTGCCCCACGGTGAGGACCTCAACGATTGGGTGGCCGTCCACGTGGTCGACTTCTTCAACCGCATCAACCTCATCTACGGCACCATCAGTGACTCGTGCACCGATCAAACCTGCCCGGTCATGTCGGGTGGGCCCAAGTACGAATACCGCTGGCAAGACGAGCACAAGTACAAGAAGCCGACCGCCCTGTCAGCTCCCAAATACATGAGCCTGCTCATGGACTGGATCGAGGTACAGATCAACAACGAGAACATCTTCCCCACCAACGTTGGTAAGTGTTGAAATAAGCCACGAGTTTCACAATTGAAGAAAACGTCCCGTACGGCGTCTCAGCGGTTGGTTCAACTCTGTCAAGCAACCAGCCCATTCACAGACAGACTGTGGCCACGCTTCGATATGGTTACAAAGCCATTCCAGTCTAGTTCCAAAGTTTTATTTGGTGATCTTATGACTTTTGTTCAGATTTCCTCTGGTTTTCCGTTAGTAAGCAGATGAGGCAGGAAAAGAAAGCAGATTTTTTAAAATTTTTCTCCTGTTGGTGTTTTAACCCAGTGGCTCCCTGCACGGGTGTTTGCACCACAGGAAGGGTCACATAGCAGAAAGATGGGGAGCTGATGCTTTAATATGTCTTTACTTTTATGAACTGAATGGCTATAATGAGTAACCTCTATTTCATTTTAATAATCCTTTCGGCATGAATCATTCAGAACGCAGAGAAAAGCCACTTAAATGATTAACGCGTAATAAGTACAGAGGAAAATTGAAATGAGACGCGTACGATTCACATCTGAAATGTGAAGCCTGTTTTTCAGCGTCTGCAAGGCCACATATGTCAGCTTACCTTCAGCGCTGAGCATTGCTAACATCACAGTTAATCTGCTGCAGTGGAATTTGTGGTTTTCTATTATCTCAGAGTGTGTTTGTGTGCCCTGTGCTGTGGCTCAGCAGCTGACTGACTGACTGCAGAAACATGCCAGCCAGTGGATTTAGAAATGGGTCACAGGATGGACAGTAAGGCTATGAATAGAAACGACCTCTGACGCGGCCGCCCTCTGGAACACATTCTAAAACATTATTTAATTAGTCAAAGCAAAACGATGTGCTGAATTAAGCACGGGTTGGGAGATTATTCGGCACACAGAGTCGTGTCGATTTTCCGATCGTGTCCGATTGTGACACTGGCCGCGTCTGCATCCGTTTGGTGGCTGGTGTCCAGGCCTGAGGGCGAGAAGATGGGGAAAGGTTAATGTAGAAAAACCAGCCTCACTTTTAATTAAATGCATCAGTAATTTCAAACGTGTCTGTTTACTCCGGAGCAAATAAAAGGTCACCGCAGACTGACCGCAGCCTTCTCGCTCTGTCTCCCATCTGCTTGACTCCCAGGTACTCCCTTCCCTAAGACGTTCATGCAGGTGGCTAAGAAGATTTTGTCGCGTCTGTTCCGGGTGTTTGTCCACGTCTACATCCACCACTTTGACCGCGTGAGCCAGATGGGGGCAGAGGCTCACGTCAACACCTGCTACAAGCATTTCTATTACTTTGTCACTGAGTTCAACCTCACGGACCACAAAGAGCTGGAGCCCCTGGTGAGTAGACGGTAGATGACATCGAGCAGTGTGTGTGCTTGTGTAATAATCAGCCCATGTTAAAACACCGAGATGCTGCATTTGAATGGACTGTGACACAAAGCTGCATTTTAGAGCAATGTACATCAGAGATTTCAGGCTCATTTTGCATCGTGGGCCGGACCAGCGAAACTCCCTTCTGTAAGCTTAACGGCACAAATCAGTTTTTCCACTTGATACAGTTTTTCTATTGTAATAAGTGAAACGGAATGAAAGAAATCTGTAAGCATGACTTTTAGGGCTTAAATTGTCAGAAATAAATGTATAGGACTAGTGGGCCATATTGGAGCATTTGACTGGCCATTTCTGGCCCCGGGCCTTATGTTTGGCAACCCAGGTATACAGACTGTCACATTTCCTTTAAATTATCTTTTGAGAAGTACAACAAAGAGCCCGATTACTGCATTATCAGATCATTCTAGCACATCGTTTGATTTAGGAAATTAGAATTGGCACCCCTATTGGTCAAATCGTGTAAGCGCAAGATTGTTTCTAAACTTCCCCAAAAACTTGTGTGGCTTCTCTGTATTTCAGCATGATGTTGCTTATTGGGTGATGCATAAATTGATAGCTATAGATGAGAAGATGTGAGTTTAAAAATGACGCTGTGGGTAAACTGTATCCTTTGTTTAGTGTAGCTAATGAAAACTGCAGTCATGTGATGCCTCAGTGGCCCAGGGATTTAGGTCACTGGTTTTTAGGCTGCAACAAAATGTCCTGTGTACAAGCTGCAGATTGCTGCAGCCTAATGCGATGAGTGGAAAACTACAATAGTTAAGACCCAAGTATGAGCACACCAGAGAAATGCAGGACTCTCAAAAAATGAGTCTTTGCAGTTTGTGTTTGTTTTAAAACTGATTTTTTTGTCTTTCCATTATTCTGAAACCCAAATTTATTATACTGTTAACTGTCAAAGACGAGTGCTCACTCTGTCAGAGGTGTGTGTGTGTGTGTGTGTGTGTGTGTGTGTGTGTGTGTGTGTGTGTGTTTTGACCAAAAGGCTTGGACTGCTTACTCTTTGTTTCCCACCTGTATGTTGCCTACAGCAGTGTGTTGTCATGTGATCAGTGATGAATTGGCTTTGGAAAGGTTCGCTCAGCTGTGTGCTGTTTGTTTGTGTCTGCCACAGAAAGAGATGACCTCTCGGATGTGCCACTGAGGGACCTGAGGACACGGCGAATGGATGCATCCGTCCATCTTGAAGACTGCATTGGAGAACGGAAAACGAGCAATCAAATCCAGAGTCTATTTTTATATTTAAGTACTGTAATCTATTTTAGCTGCATACTGTAGGTTTAACCAGGAAGCCTGTTGCGCCAGGGCGTTCTGCTCCTTCTGAAAAGTTTTCAGACATTTTATCAGAGCACAGTATTAAGAGGTCTATGTTTGTGTTCATGTTTCTTCTTTTGAATCTCAATCATTCCAGGATGCTTCCTCTTTTTTTTTCTGTTCCAAATGATCTAAAATTAGTACGATTTCTTACTTTTCATCTGTAAATCTCAGTATGTTCTTACATTAAAGTGATTCTCAGCTCTTTCTGATGCCGATGGTAATGGGCTGCAGCATTTATTTTTTTTTTAAGTCATAAAAACCTTAAGATTAAACTGAGGGAAACGGAGGAAATAAACAGAGTATTTTACTGAACTGAATCCATTTAAAGTCATTCATTTTTATTGGTTAAAACTCATATGTGCAGACTAGATACTGTAATGGTGACTCAGACATCAAGGCTGTTATCTTACACGCTGGGCTGAAAGCCATCGGGCCACGTTCTCAGATGTCAAACCTGCAGGTGTTTATTGCAGATACTCTTGGCAGCTGAAGGTCACACGAGACTTGAACCTCACATGACAAACACAAGTGGAAAAACATGATCAACAGGCTATATTCACTAATGTCCACCAGGAGGCGTCAGACTCCCAAAACCTCCCCCTGTCCCTGAGCTTTCTATCCTGTAGTTACTGCTGTACTCTTATGAAATCTGCTCAATGTCCCACTTTGAGTCAAGAAGGGGGGGAAAGAGGAGACCTGATTCGGGTGAATGATTTGGCTAAGCTGGTTATGTAAGAAACAGGCCAGACTGTACTGTGACGAACACAGAGAGGGTTTGTTTTTGGATGAACGCTGCTTAATGTGACTGAGCCAACAATAGTCCCGAACAACAACATCAGTGGTTGGAGTTGGTGGAAGTTATCAGCGCTTATGGGCGGGGTTATATAAATAGTCACACAGTCTCATTACCGCTGCAGGGGGGCAGTTACTCATAATAAACCGTTACTCATTCATCTTATTCAAGGCAAATCATGTAAGCCATCGTTCAGAATGGCCCCTTTAGGTACAGCTATGTAGTATATGGGTGTAACATCAGTCTTTGCAAAGCTCATAATATCTAACACTGTTACACACACACACACACACAGCTTTCATCACTGCGTTATGTCAAAAAGTGGAAAATTACAGTTCACTGTTGCACCCACTCTCTAACCGCAGTTTACAGGCAAAACACCAAACAGGTTAATTCCTTGAATTTCAAAATAATAGCACTTCCTGTTCGCACTGTCTGTAATAAATGTAAACAAAAGCTCTGCAAAGCTCAGGGCTTCTGTCAGTCAAGTGTTTCATCTCCCAAAACCTCACCACACTGCAGTTACACACCGGAAAAACAGAATGATTTCATCCACGAGGCTTTCTGGAAACATCTTATTTAAAAAAAACAAACAAACAAAAAAGTCAGGGCCACAAATTTAGAATGACATCTTCAACTTTTTTTTCCTTTTTTGGTGCTTGAAGAGTAAGTCATTCAAAGACTGAAAATGTCTATTTAATCAAGAGACCTCAACATTGCATCAAGCAAAAAAAAAAAAAAGTTGGACAATTTAGGCAACATAGTAACTATTTTTTAATACAATGTCTTTAAAGGACACGGTCTAATTCCATAGTCAGAAAGAAACATTGTACTTCACTACATCTAGTTACTATTTACATATATCCATGCACATAAATAGTAAGGACAGTCTATGGTTTCTATTGATTCATATGATTAATAACTAAAGACTTTCCTCTTTTAGAAAGTACGAGCTGATTCATATATGTGCTAGTCTGTGGTTACTAGTTCCTTTACCATTAGGAATTTTGGAAAGGAAATATGTGAAGCTTGTAAATTATTACTTTCTGATAAATTAAGCCACAAAACATTTATAAATATACAGCTAAAATAATTAGTAAAAAATTATTCTGATAAACATTTAAATGGTCCACTCATTTATTTTATCGCCCTTTTATCTTACTGAGCACTCAGAGCATTTAAGGCTACAGCCCTGTTCACCCATTCAGCGCTGTGTTTTATGCCTTTAGGTGCTTTTTATGACTTCTTTTAACTGCCGACCTCCCCATTGGTAAATAACCTGCTCAGCCACAGCCACCCCTTCAGCTGTTGTTCATGTGAAAATATTCCACGGTTTCAGCTTCGCACAGTTGAAGGATGGTTTCAGTTTCTTCCAGCGGTTTTAATGTAGCTTTAAAAATTCTCCTTTGGACAAAGCTGGCTTTGGGGATTTGACATGCCTCAGTATTTTCTGAATTTTTACAAATCAGAATGAAGAAGGTGAATCTATAAAGGAAACAATCACTAGCTGCACTCCTGTATGAAATTTTTTTTTCAATTTTAATGCACAAAAACTGCACATTCATCTTCATATTCAGGGCTAAAATGAACCCATTGTCACCTCCTTCCATCAAGCTGGACAAACACATTTTGACCTATACGATAAATATGAATTTTGATAAGAAACAAACATGATGTAACAATGTGCCACGGTTAATTCACCCACTGGAATGACCTCATTGCCTCCTGCAACCTGATCCTCTTACAGGAGTGTCCCTCCTCTCACAGTGGAGTCAGTTCCTCTGAACACTGGGCTGCACTCTCTCAGCACGCATTACGCCTGTTACGTGTGAGATGAGATGTACCCGCCTTGCGCTCCTCCCCTCCCTCCTTCCTTCTCTCTCCCGCCCTCACTGGCGTGTTTTTCTCCTTTGGAATGTACCAGACAGACTCGAGGGGCTCTGCGATCGGCAATGTGAAGGGAAGCGCTGGCTACAGGCCAAGAACAAGCTCCAGCCAATCAGACAGAAGCCTGTCCAACTCTGTGCTCAGCAGTTGCCCATCTGTTGTTTTCGTGGTACAGTGTGGTTATTTACATACAATCAAAAAAGGGCTGGGATGTAATGTGAGTCAGTAGTGCCGGACTGAGGACACACCCTTAACGGTTTTGCGGCACATGACTCAGTTGCATCATGCGGTTGTGCAGCTTGTACAGATGAAAAGTGACGATAATTTTAGGACATTGGAGGTGGAGAGGCCTCGTAAAAAGTTCCAGTAAGATAATGACGTATTTAAATGAGGCCGAAATTTGGGCAGATTCAGCTTCTGGTTACTTGAGCTTGAGGCTTGGAAATAAGACTGGTAAGGACTAGTCAGGAAGCACTCTGTAGATGTCCTTCTGGGCCCTCTGTGTTTCACTCTGCCACTAAACTCAACAACCAAAACGCAGTTCTTCCTGAAAATCCAAACCCTTGTGGATCATTATTGCTGGAACTGTTCAAAAACCGGAGTTTCCATGTCTCTGGCGAGTTGGGTGTTTCTCCCTGTCCACAGCAAAGACCCATTTCCCTTTCTGCTGTGGACATGCAAATGCACATCTGTACACTGTAATTCTCCCTAATGCTTGCATAATGACAGTAGATTTATAGTCATTAAAAAGCGGAAGCCATGCCTGTTCCAACATGTCTTAGACCTACTCCTTACACAAATGTTTCTAAAAAGTATTGCTAGAACATTTGAGTTAAGTGAAAGGGCTGTAAGGTGAGGGCAGAGAACAGATAAAAACAACAACAACTACTTAGTCATACAGCAGGTTATTTAAAAGCTAGAAGTGGCACAAGCTGTAGTGCCCAGGCTGAAAGGTAAAAATCTAACATTTCAGCCTCTCCCTGTCTGAATCAAAACGATCGGTGATCGTTTTTGGCTCAAGAGTTTGGAGTTCGCCTTGTAATCGGAAGGTTACCGGTTCGAGCCCCGACTCGGACAGTCTCGGTCGTTGTGTCCTTGGGCAAGACACTTCACCCGTTGCCTACTGGTGGTGGTCAGAGGGCCCGGTGGCGCCAGTGTCCGGCAGCCTCGCCTCTGTCAGTGCGCCCCAGGGTGGCTGTGGCTACAACGTAGCTTGCCATCACCAGTGTGTGAATGTGTGCGTGAATGGGTGAATGACTGGGTATGTAAAGCGCTTTGGGGTCCTTAGGGACCATAAAGGCGCTATATAAATACAGGCCATTTACCCATTTACCAAAACCTTAAAAACCGGATTCATATCAATACCCTTTGTTACACATGGTTATGTAACAAGCACAAAGTGCAAGCAAAAAAAGAACACAAAAGGGTTCCCCGAGGGACAAATGGAACGAGGCTGGAGCAAAACAGTCAGTGTTGCAACATTTTTTGCCAAATCGGAGAGGGATTTCTGGGTACTGGAACAATTTGATTGGCCTAGTGCGCCGTCTTTCTCTTTCTGCAATGCCCCATGCACATCCATTTCTGCCAGAGATTACATATTTCCCAACTTGTGGCTGTTTCCTTCTAAGAAGTTTGTTCAGTGAAAGTTGCTTGGAAAAGGGAGCCCTCCGGGCTGCTGTGACCTCCCTGCTTAGAAGAAGCATGCGAAAAATGTTCAAATTAGTACAAGACTGCTGACTGTGTTTAGCTCCCTAATCTTGTTGGCCTTTGGGGGTTGAATTGATACATGCCAGACGTGCATTATGTGAAAACACTTGCAGGTACGACTGCCTTTTCATGTATGTGGACAAATATGGTGCACAAACAGCACAGAAATGTTTCTGCAACAAATCCTGCTGCTCTGTACCCGAGGGTCTCTCACCACACCTGTCTCCATCCATCCATCCATCCATCCATCCATCCATCCATCCATCCATTCCTTTTCTTCCACTTATCCAATTCAGGGTCGCAGTTGGTGGGGGAAGCCTATCCCAGCTGTCACAGGCAAAAGGCAGGGCACGCTCTGGATTGGTCACCAATCTGTCACCACACACATAGAAACTCACACTCCTATGGTCAATTGATAATAACCAGTTAACCTTACTGGTTTCTGGACTGTGGGAGGAAGCCAGAGTACCCAGAGAGAACTCATGCAGGCACCGTAAAAGTGTTCAAATTCCGCACAGAAAGGCATCAGACTGGATTTGATCCAGGACCTTCACCACTTTGTAGTTTCCTTTTGCTGTTTGGAGGATATTTGAGCGCTTGCTTTCCATCCTTACTGTTGTTGAGTAGCTCCATAAAGGTGTCATTAAGAACGTGAGAACGTCATGAGAACGTGTTATGATGGGGCAATAATGCACATTTCCGGAACAACAACAAAACACTGTGATTGATCCACAGCTTTATTTCCACACATTACAAGGCTACTGCAGTGCAAAACAACAGAGACACACCTCTGTTAAATCACGTATCAAATGGTGGCCTCAGCCATCTTTTATGGTGTGGTCTGCTGGGGGGGCAGCATCTCTGCTGGGGACAGGAAGAGACTGAACAGGCTGATCCGAAGAGCCAGCTCTGTTCTAGGATGCCCTCTGGACCCAGTGGAGGTGGTGAGTGACAGGAGAATGGCGGCTAAGCTGTCATCCCTGTTGGACAACATCTCCCACCCCATGCATGAGACTGTGACAGCACTGAGCAGCTCCTTCAGTGGGAGACTGCGGCACCCACGGTGTGGGACGGAGAGATTTCGCAGGTCTTTCCTCCCCACTGCTGTCAGACTCTACAATAAAGACTTTTGCAGCTGATCAAACACACAAACCCACACATGTGCAATAAGACTGCTATACGTGCAATTCTTCTTCTGACGAAGTTGTTTTTGTATTTTCCTACTCAGTTGTATATAGTATTTGTATTTCTATTTTATTCTATTGTATATATTATTCTATTCTATTTTATTCTATTGTATATAGTATTTTATTTTATTTTATTGTATTTTATTGCATTCCAGTGTTTTCTAATTTCTGCTACATAACTTTGCACTTTTGCTGTAACAAAACAAATTTCCCACCTGTGGGACTAATAAAGGCCATCTTATCTTATCTTATCTTAAATTAAACAACCCAGGGTAATCTCCAGATTGAGCTACTTTTACGTCAGAAAGAGCTGCTGTCACCTGAAGGCACGTATCGCGGCCCGTTGCTCTCTCTTTTGAGCTGTAGTGACACAGACCCACCCCGTGCACCCCATGAACTTGGAAGTGCGATCTTGTTTTCCCACTAAACCCTGCGACTGCACCATGTGCTCCCGACAGGGGATCATCGGCCAACGTGTTACGTAAGGTTTGCTACTATTGGGCTTGTGTTTTGGGGGTAAAAGGTGAAAGGAGGTAGAAGGAGAGGCACAAAGCATCCAGTTACAAGGCAGCCGACTCCTGGAACAACCCTTACATGGTTTTAAGACACCCAGTACATGAATACTCAAGTGGAACTCCAAACCAGGGATTATATGCAGTAGGAAAAAGGAGCAGGGGAAAGGTTTGTTGGACCATGTGCTTATAGTGCAACAAGACCTGAGCACTTCTAGCATAATATATAGCATCTCTTAGTAAGCTGGTGTGCAGTTATTACATACTGTATTGTGAGAATACCTGGAAATAAGTTTCTCTGATTATCAGAAACCATTTGACTGAGCCTGTCTAAATACCTGCCTCCATATGAGCATATCACATCGAAGGCAACACTGCTGTGGCATCTCACATTTAGCAGATGGGCTGAGAGATCACACATATTTTCTGCTTCATCAGGATCCTTGGATTTCTTTCATTATCACAACCACGACACATTGTCCCCACCCCTGTCGAAACAGCTTCCTCATCAGGCTGCAAAACGTGCATGTACTCTCACAAAGGTCACAAAGGTTCAGCTGGAAATGTTCGGTTTCTGGCATGCATACCCACACAGGTCATGAAGAAATGTTGATGGCTTAGCTATTCTAAAAGATACCACATATCCCAAAAAGTAAAAACTATACGGTTTGGACTGATCAAAAAATCTAATATTTGACATGATTTCTTGTTGTATGCAGGTAAATAAAGTAATGTGTATTGAGATTTTAGGAATACTTTAGTACACTCCTCAACAGATATTTGTCTTTAAAAAACTATACATTGTTCTAGTTAAACCATAGTGCAGTGTAGCCAGCAACAACAACAACAACAAAAATAAGGCTGGCTGTATCCAGTGCATAGTACAGCTCATAGTTAAGTACACTGTGGTCCCGTTCTGGTTGTATCGTGCAACATTGCATGAGACCATGTGCACGAGTGCGCCACAGTGAAATGCTGAGGGCATGGCACCGGCCCAGTCTCTGTGAGGGAGCTGTGACTAAGACCGAGGTTTTCGATGAAACCCTGTCCGTGGTCATTCATCCCTTGGTGTGAGAGTGAAGTCATTATAATTGTAGACTAGAGAGTTTTTGACGCAAACAAACATGGGGCAGTGCTAGTAACTTGCACTGCTTATTTATGTATTCACAAAAAACACAAGGCTGGGTCTGTTTTTAAGTCGAGTTAATAATTAAAGTGTGTCTTTGACGTACAGCGGCAGCAACATAAACAGATGAGGTGATCAGGACGGTGTAAACTCGCAGATCTGGTTTGCTGCACGTTGCACTATCTCTCCCGGCCTCCATCGACATCCTCTTTCATCAAAACAGCGGTGGGACGTGCTGACTGTGACTACGTGCGTGTATTTTTTTTCGTTTTGTTCTTCCATAAGTCCCGCCTCGGGGCCCTACCCCCTCCTAAACAAAACAGACCTGACTGTTTCCATACCAATTCGTGTAAGGTGCTCTTTTTTTCTTAAATCTCTATCCTAAAATATGGTCTAGATTTCGATTGAAAATGTAATAAATCATCTAAATGACAGACCTTATTAAGTTGGGCTTATTGCGTGTCATATTTAAGTAGCTTTTAGTGTTCTTTCCTTTAAGAAGCTGTAAAGAACACTTCAACACAACGAAATGGTACCCTCCCACAATAGGCTTTTCTCGAATACACGTGATCAGTCCGGGCTGCTGACGCATTCCTCGGGAGGGCGGAGTCAAGGGAGGTTATAAAAACACCCACACTCGTCCTTTTCAACCACCTTCCACGCACAAACTATCAGTCGTATTTCCCCCTTGACGTCCTCTGCGGCTTTCGAAGCTGTGGGTCAAGCAACGACGCTAACACTGGAGCTATAAAAATTAACAACGGGGTAAGTAAGGAGGAAAAAGGAGCTGCTGTGGCTGTGTTTTGCTATTTAAAAGCTAAACGGCTATTTGCAGTATTGACGCTCACTGGCTAATCTTTGTTGTCTGACGTTAAAGTTAATTCTGATGTAACTGTCAACTGGTTTGCACTTGTGGGTTACATTTTGACTGGAGATGTGCTTTTTGTGTGTTGGTAGCCTTCCTGTAGCTGTTTCACCGTTTAAATCATGGCCTCTAGATATATTTACTTATTAGCCAAACTGCTATGATTTTAATGATCTGTCCTCGTGTTTAACTGTCTGTAACTAACCTAAGGGCGAGCTAAATGGGAGTGACGTTGATGGCTAGCTGTTGCTCTGTCGCGCGACAGAGATGAGCCAGCCTGCTGTTTGCCTAAGCGTTTAGATAATCGTCTACAATCTGGAAAACACGAAGACTTTAGGTGTTGTGTGTTTTTTACACTGGATTGTAACGCTGGGGTCTCAAATTGTGTCGTCCACAGGGCTCCCGTTTAAAGCGCCGCACCAAGCTGACCAGCTAGCGCAGTGTGATCACTTGCGTCTCTCTCTGAAACGATTTTGTTTGTTTCGGAGAAGTGCAAATTGATTCAAAAACCACTGCCGCCGCATATCCTGATCGGAACCCCCCCCCACACACCAAATCGAAGCAAAAATGGTGCAAAATAAGATCGCCGAAGTCACTGGATTCCACCGCTCCTTCAAGGTGAGCTGGAACTCTATCCAGGGATAGCTCGAGCTCCTGTCACTCCTTTTGGGAAGATTGTAATCAGAGCACGTTTGGCAACATTTATGAGAAGGGACTTCACCTAGCTATAGATAAAAGCATCTTCTGGCTGACAAACATGGTATACTTCCTGCTGACACGGGCACATGCAGCTGATGAATGTATGGTTCGAGTATGCCACAGCTAATAGCTGAAAGATTACCAAGGAAGATCCTTATGGCCTTGGGACGATCTTGTGTTGGTGTAACAGATATGACCAGTTAGTCAAAATGTGTCAGCCTCTCAGTCTAGTTTGGCTTTATAGGCACAGGAAGTGTTATGACTGACAATAGATGCTCTCATCTTGAATGGTTCACTGAGATTGCACACCATAACAAACATGTTTATTACTCCATAGGGGCAAAATCCCTTTGAATCGGAGGACTTCACTAAAAATGGATCCCATCTTATCGATTCATCATTTAATTTTGATTCCTCCCCCAGACATGGTGAGTTTAATGACTTGGCTGTTTTTAAAACAGTAACACACACTAATACAGTAACAATGTCCAAGTTCAGTATAATTCACATAACTGATAACTTCCCCTAGTTTCTCTTTCAGTATTTGGGATTTGTTTGCATTCCTCTGTCAATAGCTGATGGTAATGTAGGTACTGCTGTTTTGACAGACATGCCTTCCAGTCAGCCTATTGACATCCCCGATGCCAAGAAGAGAAACAAGAAGAAAAAGCGTTGCCGGGCAACTGACAGTTTCTCTGGAAGATTCGAGGGTAAAAGCTTTCATTCCTAGTTGTTATAAAAACAGCTGTATAAGCTGTTCTCCTTCATGTAATTGTGTTTTTCTAACTTGCTGTTTTTGCCACAGATGTCTACAGACTGCAGGAAGAGGTCTTGGGAGAGGGCGCTTATGCCAGAGTGCAAACATGCATTAACCTCATCACCAATAAAGAGTATGCTGTAAAGGTAAGACACTGCCACACATTCAGTGGATACAGTGTATTTCAAAGCATTGTTGTCAATGAAACATTCCTATAGGAGATGCTAGAGTTCTAGGACTCTGTTTGGCTGCTTTACAGTTACAGTTAGAGGGTTGTATTACGTAATGAAATTCCTTTGTGTGAAGAGAGGCTCTGAGCCATGGGAGGAATTTATTATAAGTAAACTGGGCTATTGCATCAGTGTTTCTATTGTGCTTTCTTTTTTTTTCACGACTTTTTCTTGAGAAATTTTGAGGAAAGTTTTGGTCTGGGACAGGATGCCTCTTTATCTTTTCTCTCAGTTCAGCTCTCTGTAGTGGTTTTCTGCAGACTTCCCTCTGTTGTGCTCATGATACACTTTTTGAGTAAAAGACTAGCTGCTGCTAGTAGACACGCCCCCCTTGCTGTTTTTTTTAGCTCGTCAGCCAATCAGAGAGCTGGAAATGATATACCCTCCCCTTTTCTTTACAGTTAGCAGAGAGAACATTGTGTGCTGCTAGCTGTGCCAAAACAAAACCCACAGAAAGGAAGGAGGGGTGATGGGTGAGGGTTGTGACCTGGTGTGTTTACACTGCTTTGTTCTCACTCTGTACAGTTACTTTTTCGATTTCCTTTTTGAATGGCGTGAGGACTTGTATGCACATGTTCAACTCTCGGGGACTTCCTTTTTTATTACAAAGTTATTTCCTTGTTTTAGGAGCAAAACATTGTGAAATTTTTATGTATTTATTTATTTATTTTTTGCTGAAGTGTGCAAAAATCCAAATCCAAAAACATTAATAACAGTTATTCCCCAGATTTTGTTCATGTATGGAACAAGTCTGAGTTAAAGGCTGCTTCTTTAGTGCAAGTGTCCATATCTTATTTTCCCTAATTAATATTTCAGAGGTGCTGTACACAGATCCTCATGTGACTGATCAGTTAGTTTATCCCAGAGTGATTTGGTATGGATCCCTCGGGACTATGCAGTCCTGGGGGAGGAGGTAGGACAGTCTGCTGGGAGTCGAGTGGGACTCAGACTACTCCTGCCAGATGTCCCGTCTCTCCCCTCCCCCTCTCTAGACACAGGGGGAGTAGGGGGCTGAACTGCATGTGCGGGCTCTGTTGCAAACGCAACAAAAGCTTCAGGCACCCATAGACGCACAGAGGGCCGAGCAGCGCGTGTCTGAAGGCTCCCAAACAAATCCTGTTTAAAGCTATTATTTCACAAGCCTGGGTTGATGTTAGAACCTGCAGCGAGGTCTCGTTTTTCAGCAGGCTGATGTTTCACGAGCTGCGATTTGGATAAGCGACCTTAAATCTACCACTTTAAAAATGGTGTCCTCCCATTTGAGATTGCAATGCATTTTTCAACCTTATAGTTTCTGTATCTAAACATCTACCAGGGTGGGAGTTCTGCTGTGGCAGGAGAGGGTGAGCTGATTGTTGTCCTGCTGACTCAGACTGGAACAGTACACTGGCTTTGGACTGCTCATAGGCCTCTTGTCTGTGTATTAATCCTAGACACATACTGCAGCTCTGGCCCCAGTGGGCTTCAATAGCAGCTGTAATCCAGCTACCAGGAAGAGAAGCATGCACAGCCTCCCAAGCACACAATAACAGACCAGAGCTGGAAAATTCAGGCTTTTTGCTTTGGTGTCAGCAGTCTATCTTTCTGTCTCTCTTGGCAGGGCATTGTGCAGCTGGTGGCCCTCTGTGCTGTAGTTCCCAGCAGCTCAGTTATTTTTAGAGCAGTTTTGATAATTGTAAACATTTTGGATTAGGTCATGGGATATTTTGAAGGGAAGGCTTATGGCTCCTTAACATTTACATATGGGTCGTGCATAAAGGTTAAACATAGAGACTGGGGGCTGTTATTCTCATTCAGCTCTGTCTCTGGTATGGCAGGCAGTGCTGAAAGTAGGTTAAACTATCTCTGCAAGTGTGTCACAGGGTAGGATAAAGGTTGGCAAGCAGGAAAAGGTTTGGAAGGAAGCTTATTATAGGGCACTGCATATGGACTGTATAGTGAGCTCTATACCGTCTGCTTTCCATTAAACACAGCCAGAAGTGGGGTTTGTGGTGCAGTGAGAGAGTGGCTGCCATGCCCACAAATATGTATACTAAGCACTTTAAGAATTGTCGTCTATCCTTTTCTGTATAAAAACACAAAGTTCTGCTGAAAGTGGGCTATTTCTGGGTAAAGTGGGCTCAGCTTTGGTGCTTTTCTGTTGCAGATAATCGAGAAAAGGCCGGGTCACAGCCGCAGTCGTGTCTTCCGTGAGGTTGAGATGCTCTACCAGTGCCAGGGCCATAGGTAACCTTCTGCTGTTATGACAAAACTAAAGCCACTTGACAGTCGTATGGAGGCAGTCATAAAGCCCTTTAGTCATCATCAGACTGCAGACCTCAAATGACTCGGTGCCTTTTTGTTTTCTACAGAAACATCCTGGAGCTGGTGGAGTTTTTTGAAGAGGAAGACAAATTCTACCTGGTGTTTGAGAAGCTCAGAGGAGGTTAGTAAATTACAGCTGCCAGTTTACAAAGAAATTCTGCTGCTTTTGAGTGTGTTTGAAAGCCTTTAGCTTTTAAATGGAGCTAATGGACTCTCATTTCCCTCCTAGGGTCAATCTTGGAACACATTCACAAGAGACAGCACTTCAGTGAGCAGGAGGCCTGTCTCGTGGTGCAGGACATTGCCAGTGCTCTAGATTTCCTTCATAACAAGGGTAAGACCATTTGTACAAAATGGCAAGCCGTATTACTGCTCACAGTTTCAAATTAAATATAGATATAACAGGCATTTTTTTTGTTTTTAGGAATGGCACATAGAGACCTGAAACCTGAAAACATTCTCTGTGAGAGTGCACACAAGGTGAGTTTGCTGCAGAGTTACTTATGCCTAAACATGTTTCAGAGGTCAGCTGATATGTTGATAAAGCTGCTGCTGGCCTTTTGTTAAAATCTGCTCTTTTTCTCAGATATGCCCGGTCAAGATCTGTGACTTTGACTTAGGCAGTGGGATCAAGCTGAACAGTGACAGCTCACCCATCTCCACCCCTGAGCTCCTCACTCCCGTAAGTTACTCATCTAAATAATGTTTTTTAAATCGCTGATCCAGGAGCAGATTAATCATTTACACAGTGATTTGTTTTCTTGCTGTGGATAAAAGGGGCTGTAAATGTGTTTATCAAGTCTTAACTGGCTGATCATTGGCCAGTCCTCAGTGGGGTTAACCGATATTTACACTAGTTTACTGCTGGGCAGTTTCTGTGAAATGGCATGGATAGCTTCCTGGATGTCCCAAATTTTATGTTCCTCTTATCATGCTGGATACTTCAGTGTGTTAACATTTGATGTCTATTTGATGTTGATGTTGATGTCCATTGATGTCTAATCAGTAGCAAACACTGAAGGGTTATGAGTTTGAGTCTGGGGGTTATGATTGTTTAACTTTGTGGCTGTCGTCACAACACAAAGCGATACCTCTGAACAGTGTCCAGAGCAGCAGGAAACCCTCAACCTCAGAGAGGAGTGGTAAAGTTGAACTGGCACGCTTTCTACTTGTGTCAACACTTGCTCTGTCTGCTGGTTATCTAGTGTGCTGAATAGATGGACCAGAGCAGGTGAAGGATAGCAGTTCAGCCCTCAGGAATGTGGTTTGGTGGGTGGGGGCTTTCTGCATTGGTAACTTCATCTTCCTTGCACAGAAATAATGGATGGCGGGCCCATCCCTGGACTTGTTGAAGGGGATATGGTTTGAGGCCAAGAGCTGTCATGTGCTTTAGTCTTAAATCAGAATCTCCCTAGGGTTAAGTTGATCCAGTAATATATTAAAGTGTTTGTTCAATGGGAGAAAAGCCTCTGGAGGACAGGACGTGGTGTGATAGCCCTGGGATGTAATACTGGAGGGTACGTGATAACTTTTACAAGGCTGTGTCCTGTGATATGAAGGAGTCGCAGTGAAACAAAAACACCAGCTCTTGCTTATTTCTCCTTTCTCTCTGTGTGGTATGAGAGGAGGAAAAAAAACATACACCCTCTTCTTTCAGCTCAGTCTCCGCCCAGTGGCCCCAACCACTCTGTGCTGGTCTGCGCTTTCTTTATGTTCTTCACACAATAGCTGTGCATAAGGCTTGTTCTAGAAATTTTACTCTCTCCCCCCACACATGGCAACTGAGATGTGATTGGATAGACCAGTGGGAGGGGGAGGATAACTGGGAGGTGCAAACTCTGCCCGCTCATGCGCTCTGGCTTGTTTTCCTTGCGTGATCACAGGAACAATGTTATGATTTTCATCTCACGACTGGCACTCTCACTGGGCCCCCTGTAACCACTTTTCTGCTGTTGCACAATATGCACTTTTGCATTTGCAGCACAGTTCCCTGGTTCTCAAAATACATTTTATGATTTGCAGGTTTACTGTAAATGTAGTGGTGTTATATGGTGTAAACTGGGAAAATAAGGACTCGGAGGAGCCGAGATAGACCCTTCTAGGAAAAAGGCTAATTTTAGTTTACTAGGAATTCTGCATGAGCGATTGCCTGCCTGTGTGCTCAGCGAGATTTAATTCTGGCTGTTCGAATGTCGAGGCTTATGTGTAGCAGTTTCAAACTGCACACAAACAGCTTAGACTGTTTTATTGAGGAAACTGCTTGTTTGTACCTGTCATAAACGTAGGTGCAGTTTCTTGAGGACAGAACAAGTCTTCTTCCTGTAAGCCTCTCCTAGTAATCCTTTCATTTACAAACACCAGAGGTGTGTCATCAGTGCTGTGGGTATGGTGTGACTAGTCACATGGTCATAGGAAAGCCCCAGGTTGCAATACTGACAAATCCTGTGGTAACAGCAGCTGATTAACAGCTCTCTGCAGCTTACTGGAAGGTTTGAAGAGGATGTGACTGCAAGTTCGCAAGGTGTGCAACAGCACAGGAAGAACAAATGCAAGTTTAGATTTAAGTCTGTGCCAAAGAGCCTTGATTACTGTTATTCGACTGCCCTCTTTTAGCCCTTATCAGCTACAGGTAGTCATAGACTGGCTATCTATGTCCTGAGTTGTTTGTGATTCAGGGGTGGTAAAGCAGCTTTTAAACAAGATTAGCCTTGATAGCTGTTTATGATAAGACAGCTATTGCATTAGTCTTCAGTTTCAAAGTACCTTGGTTGGCAAAAAAAAATCCTGGAGGATTGTCTGTGTAAGCAGTTGCCCCAGACACGATGATGGCGGAAACATGGGGGTTGGGATTTTCTTTGACAGAAGCGTCTTTGTCTGAAATGAGATTCCTGTGCAGCAAACTTCATTACATAAAACTGGAGGTGGAGTTTGCAGACAGCTGGTTTATGTTACTGGGACACAATGGAGGCCTGCTCAATGTAAACATGTGCCTCCACAGATGGAATGAAGGATATGTGGGGGGGACTTCATGACAAAAAGGCTAAAGCTTCTCAGCGATGAACATGATCTTTGTCCTGCTGAACCAACGACCTGCTTTTTCCCTCCCCCCACCTGAAACTATTAAAACAGTACTTGCTGTTTGTGTTCTCAAGTTATGTAACTGACCAGGGCTCAGCCCAGTCTCTGGTTATGCAGGACAGCCAATCCTCTTTTCCATGCTCGGGGTTTGGCCTAATTTCTCTCCTAGCTACATAACAACATGCTGGTAGAGCTGAGTCTGTCCTTGCCCTCAACAAAGTCTGCCTGGGCTGTGTACAGCTGCGTGATCAAAGCAGTGAGTCACCACTCGCTGTCTACCCACACAAACCTGCCTCATAACACGTTCCAACTAAGAAATGTTCAACGGACTAAGATGAGCAGTATTGTAGATTTTAAATGAACCCATTACTGCAGATAATCATGCGACTATCACATAGCCTGCCCCCACCCCACAAGCTAAGAGTGGGGCCTTAGCTTTCACACTCGGAGCCACGAGGTGTCAGCTGAGTGAAAGAATGTGGCAGCAGCCAAGCGAAGCTTCTCTTTTTTCCTCTACTTTAACTCTTTCATGCTGCACTTTGTTGTGCTTTCCCCCCTTGGGGCTAACGCACTGGTTTTCTTGTTCTTCTTTTAGTGCGGCTCAGCAGAGTACATGGCACCTGAGGTAGTTGAGGCCTTCAGTGAAGAAGCTACAATTTACGACAAGCGCTGTGACCTGTGGAGTCTTGGAGTCATTCTGTACATCATGCTAAGTGGATATCCTCCGTTTGTAGGCCGCTGTGGTGGCGACTGTGGCTGGGAATTGGGTGAACCCTGCCACACCTGCCAGGTAAGAGTGTGATGTATGTTGTTTGTCTTACGTTATCTTTGTGAGCTCAGAGCAAAGTAACATTTGCAAATGTTTCGTATCTGTTTACAGAACACTTTATTTGAGAGCATCCAGGAAGGAAAATACGAGTTTCCGGAAAAAGACTGGGCTCACATCTCCTCAAGTGCCAAAGACCTGATATCCAAACTTCTGGTTCGGGATGCCAAAAGCCGTCTGAGTGCCAGTCAGGTGCTGCAGCACCCCTGGGTGCTGGGGGTGAGTCTGAATCCACCACTATGCCACTTTTTTGCATTTTAGGCAAATCGAAGTAAAGTTGTTCAAACCAAACAAAAAAACAATAACATGTCTTTGATTTTTCAGGGAGCATCTGACACTTTGCCAACATCCATCTTACATCAGAGGTGAGAATTCAAGAGCGACAAGACACTCTGACAATAAACATTTCTAACTTTATACCTGCTTTGATCACAGTTTAATCTCTTTTCCCCTTTTCCCCATCAGAACCAGCAGTGCCAGGGATCTTACAGTTTTTGCAGATAAGGCCATGGCTGTGAACCGGCAGCTGGCTGAACAGGATGGCATGGAAGAGCAGCAGCAGCAGGAAGTCCAATTTTTTGTTACCGCTTCTGGCTCATCTATGCGCCTCTCTCCTCCTTCCAACTCCAAGCTGGCCAAGCGCAGGCAGCGAAGCAGCCAGCCGAAGGCTGGGCCCGTCTCCGCCACGGAGCTTTGTCAGCTCTTGGCCCCCCTCGTCATCGTGGGAGACTGTGCCTGAACTTTCCTGACCTTCCGTTACGATTCAAGTCCTGTTCCACGACTGCCCTGAGACTCTTCCTCCTCAGTTCTGGCCCCTCTCTGGCCTCGGTCCCTCTGCTATTCAGGTTCTCTCGCCAGCTGTAAAGGGAGATGCTGCCTGCAGCCCTTCCTCTAAATGCCTTCTGCCCTTCTCCAGCACTTCTGAAGCACATCAGCACAGGGCCTGCATATAGCAAACACAACTATGTGCACTTCCAGGTTGGGGAGGAGGGCCAGTTAATGACTTGTTGGACAGCAAAGTATTTTCTAAGTTATGTTGGTTTTTTGTTTGTTTGTTTATTTTCCTCATACAACTCAGTTCAGAAGAAATGCGAACATAGATCTTCGAAACTAAGCTCAGACACCAAAGGACAACCTGTTGTGCTGCTCCCACGTTACAACTGGATCCACTGTGAATTAAGTTATCTGGAATGTTTTTTGCCTGTATGTATATGCATGAATGGCCCATCTGCACATACGTACAAGCTTATGCAATATGCCGAGATGAAGGCTGTTCCTGTCTTGAAAGGATTCAGTGTAATAAGGGTTGGAAGGGCTGTAAGCCAATGCTGTCCGTGCCTGAGGCGCGGACCGTTGGCTGGAGACTCTTCAAAGTCTTCTTTTTTTTCTTTTTTTTTTTTTTTGTTCCCCTCCGTGTAAGATGAACTCTTTACAGTCGACTCTTGTGTAAATGTCTGAGATGCGCACTTATGCAGCTCGGTGGCCGTGCACTTAGTGCTCAGAGGCCAACGGCTGTTTGTACCTGACCAGCTACGACTTGCCGCTGCATCAGTTGATGCGGTTTTTCCTTTTCTTCCAAATTTAATCTAAAACTAGTGAATTAATTTGACTTGGTCATGCTTGATGGCCGCCTGGGAGGGGGGAGGGGCCAAAGCTCGTGGCTTGTATATCTGGCTTATTTGTACAGGCTAATTATACAGTACTTAAAATGGCTACGCAAGTGAACTGGGTCAGTGTTACTTTCATTGTAAAGAATTTGACGTCCCCTTGCTACAATTTGTATTTTTTTTTTTTTTTATACATAATTTTTTTTTCTACAGATCAATTTATGGATTTAACTTTAAATATTTTGGCAGTAAAAGTTTAAACTCCTGTGAAGGGGTTGAAAAGCACATTTTGCCCGATGTGATCAGACTGTCATTTGTTGATCAGATTTATTTGGACCATCATCTTCGTCCTCCTCATCCTTCAAGGTGTCAACGTTGTCTCTAACGACACGCCGCCCCTCCCAGAATGACGTCACAAATTTTCTTTGAAAGTTGGAGGCAGAGGGGAAAAAATAAAATAAACACAAAAAGGAAAAACATTCCACAAAAAGACAAAAAAAACTTCAGACATTTAGCTGTATAAAGTTTACTTTTTGAAAGTTTGAAAACTCCATGTCAATGTGCCACACTGATTTTGATTTTTGTTGTTTGTTTTTTGTTTTGTATGGCTGTTAATAAGCTTTTTTTTTTTTTTTGTTTTTGTTTTTTGTTTTTCCCCCATGCAGGTGCTGTTCAGTTCAGGTGAAACACCCGATGTTTTCCTTTGTTGTTTTTTAATGTTTGTTTTGTTTTTGAGTTTTTAAAGTTGAGTATGTGGTGTATGAGGTAAAAATGGAGAAAGTTTAAGTTGAGCTGGAGCGTTCGTGCCCAGTGAAGGCAAGTTTTTAAGTTTTATATATATATATATATATTTTTTTTTTTTTTTTATATGTGAGCAGGGTGGGGAATTGGCACCAGCACCAATGTGGTAAAACATGAAAGTGGCTGGTACATTTCAGACACAGAAAGAAAAAACTAGTATGAAGTTGCTGGTGAATTTGGAGCAGTTATCCATGAGTGGCTGGTACATGTTCATTTTTTTCCCACTCTGTGTTGGCAATAATCTTTCTTTGTTGTTAATTAGATTAAGTTAAAGCTCATTCTGAAACTGACAGGTAATGGACTGGCGATGACGTCTCTCAGCACTGTAGCCATTTCACCAAAGAGGGTTCAAGTCATGACATTGAAACATATGATCCACGACCTAGCAGTGATAAGTGGGGAACTTCTGATTGTCCGTGTCCTGTTGGCAGCACTGCAGCGACGGTACTCTGGAAATGGTGTCAGATGACCCGTTATTCTGATAATAGGACACTGTAATAGTTCTAAGAATACCTTTCTACAGATGCATAGTTATGAGGGTTTATGTCTTATAATAAGACTTACTTGAATATGTGTATGCAGCTGTTTCTTCATTTTGGAAACTACTTTGCTTATTGGTAATCTGAAAGCATTAAGCTAATGATCAAGGCAATCTTTGTGGGGTGGGGTGGGAGGGGAGGGGGTTGAAAATATACAGATCAGTATTCTGCCTTTTTCTGGGGGGGGTCTTCACACAACTGAGTTTGTCCCTGTCTTTGAATGGGCACTCAAAACGCACACTGTGGCCATACTCTGTAATATCCCGACCAGTACAGTAAGGGTTTTCTGGGTCATGACCATTTCTACTATGTCGAATGGCAGTAGCTTTTGTTTTCTTTCAACTGCCTTTTATTGGGAGAAAGAGGACAAAGTGATTTCCTTCAGCCTTTTTTTTTTTTTTTTTTTTTTGGTATGTTGTCGCTGACGTCAACTGTTAAAATTCAGTCATTCGAATGGATAGTACCATCAGTCTCCCCACAATCTGAATGTAGCCTGCAGGTGAAAGCATTTAAGGCAGATCAGACCATTTAAATGGTTCCTTCTCATGAGCACAGTGTGCCAGTCAGATACAGTCCAGGCTTTGGGTTGACACCTGATTTTTAACACTGTCTGAATCGCCTCCGACACCATTGTGTTCATGGGAAGTGGCTTCAAACGAATACATCCTGTAGTACAAGGTATTTTGATTTAAAATAAGCACTTTACTGTACCATGTGAATGATTGCAGTTCACCCAAGGCAACGTTTATGACCGTTACTTTGGAATTTTGTATTGTTTTTCTAAAAAAAAAAAAAAAAAAAAAAAATTGCAATAAAATGCTTTGAACGACATTCTCGTCTGGCCTGTCTCTTTTTTTTTTCTTTTTTTTTGTTGTTGTTGCTTGAAGCCAGGAAAGTGAAAGACCTGTACTTTCCCTGCATTCTCACTAGTTTCACATTAACTAGAAGGCTTATCTTCAGGCCAAGGCTGACGCCGTTTCAGCTGAATCTCTGCTGTAAATCCCAGTATCAGTAATGCTCCCTGATAACGTGAGCCGTGTCACATATGCCCTTGGCTGTTGGTAAATATTTCTCACACATGGAAATATGACTGTGGTTTCATGACACGTTAGTCACGCTTGCAGCAGCGGTGAGGGGAGGCGCTCTTCTCAGCCAGACGCAGACTGATGCAACCTGCTGCAAGAGCTGCAGCCTCTCTCTGCCACCTGATGATCCTCACAAAATCCCTTCTGCTGAATTAACGAAAAGTGTTGGTGTATGATTTCAGCAGGATCTGGCATCCTGTGATTAGTCAGCTGTGCAGATGGAAATATCTCAAGAGATGTTATCAGCTCTGTTTGGTCAAATGTGCGTGGAGAGAGGACAAAAATGATGATACTGCACCAGAAATGTTCTGTGTGATGAAAGGCTCTCCAGTCTGCTGTGTGCTTGGTAATAACGAGAGCTAATGTGATTACTTGAGTGATCGTTTTGTCAAAACTGATCTTAAAAGGTGAAAAATGTCCTCCCTGATTCACAGTCATATCTTTAGAGCTCTTGTTTCACGGTCACGGGGCGACCGTGGTTCAGGGGGTTGGGAAGTCTCATCTTGTAACTGGAAGGTTGCCAGTTCGATCCCCAGCTCTGTCTGTCTTGGTCGTTGTGTCCTTGGACAAGACACTTCACCTACCGCCTACTGGTGTTGGCCAGAGGGGCCGATGGCGCGATATGGCAGCCTCGCTTCTGTCAGTCTGCCCCAGTGCAGCTGTGGCTACAACTGTAGCTGCCTCCACCAGTGTGTGAATGTGAGAGTGAATGAATAGTGGAACTGTAAAGCACTTTGAGGGTCTCGAAAAGCGCTATATGAATTCAATCCATTATTAGTATTATTGTTTATGTCAGGCCAGTGCACTAATGCTCAGTTATTTTCAATTTAAGATGATCACGACTATCTATCTATTATTGATATTTATGTTTGATTTAAACCAAACTTAAATGATCTGCGGGCCCCTGCAGACACTGTCATCTGATTGGAGGGCCGCTTTAGTGTTCAGGTAGTACAAAAAACAAACAAACAAGAAAACCCCCACAAATATTTCCTGAAATGTAGTGTTTTGTTTGTTTTTTTAAATGTCAAATATTGTATAACAAGACAAAACTGCAAACTAATTGAAGCCTTTCATTGAACTACCAAATAAACACATCGGTCCTGTCTTTCTGGCCACACGTGGCATCACTTCTGCTTTTATTTTGTTCGTATTTAATAAAATCAAAATGCAGACATAAGTGTACACATTAGTTTTTGACTCTCTCACTGAACTAACACAGCCAATCCCTCTGCATGTTTGTGCTCTCTGCTCATGTTGGCTTCATATTGAATCATTTTTGGCTTTTTAAAGAACTTATTTTAACATTTCACTCAACAACAAATAAATCCTCCCTAACAGTAAAAGTACTTTGTGCATTAGATTTCTTCACGTCAATATACGGGCCACAAATAGGAGTGACGTGGGCCGCGAGTTTGAGACCCCTTTTTTAATATATTAAAAAATATATTATCAAAGGGGGGTTTCAACTAGCACCCGTGCAGTCGTGGTAATGCTTTAAATCGCCCCCATTACATGTGGACTGGCAGGACTTCACGCAGTCACTGCATGGGTTTATCAGCGGAGGCCAAAACACACACATTCTCACACTGTTGCATAACTTCTTGTTCGGCGCAGAAAAAGCGTCACAGCTCTGGAGGAAACTGCATGATGCAACAGGAGTGTTTTCTGTGCGGTGTCCAGGAAACATGGCGTGATCCACGGGAACACCGCGCAGGTATTTGTCTCCCCCTGCTGTCCTGTTAAAGCATTTCAACGGTGCGTGCAGGCGGGGTAAATGAACCTTGCGTGAGCTGCAGATAATGGAATTTCAAGTCCCAACATTTAAATGTTCAACACGACAGCATCCAGTTGATGTTATTTGTGCACCGTGTGCGTGCGCAGAGTTGTTTAGAAGAAAGGATTTCTCTAACATGAACCATATGAGCATGTTTATTATAAGCTACAGGGCCTGCTGAAGTCTATTTGTGCATCTTTAGATATATTTGTGTCGTGGTTTCAGTCCATTTACTTTTACTTTTGGTATTTTCCCTGTAAAAACAATCAGCTCTGTATTGACATCTGGTTTGCATTTTATAATAATAAATAATGGAGCCGAGTAGTTGCGTGGCTTCCTGTTTCACTTCATCTTTAACCGGATCATAGCTACAAAGATATCTATGTGAAAAGCAATCCATATCAGTTCACTGAAGTTAGTTACAATAAATCAGGTGAAATAAAAGCGTCATCTTTAAAACGCTTTATGATGTCCTACTATTTTTCTCGCCGCCGACACATTCGTGCCATTTTACAGCAAAGTAACAGGTGTAAGCAATATTAGCTAAATTCAATAGAGTATTTCCACGTCTTATCATTTTCATCCATGTTTTGATGAAATTTCTCTTCAATTCTACAGCAGCTGCTTCTAAAACGTCTGATCAAAATCCGTTGGACAAAGGCTCATTTTATTTCTGCAGTTCTGGCTCTGGACACCAGCACAGCGGACACTAAATCAAACAATCAAAATGTGACTGAAGTTTAACCCACAGATTTTGCATTAACTTGGCCCCTCATCTGCAGAGTCTCAAAAATAACCGGACAGACTAACAATCTTAAATGTACGGCTTATTTTTAATACTGGAATGAAAATCCTTTGCTGTGAGTGACGGCCTGAACACTAAATCGCCAAATGCCGTTTGCTCCCTTGAGATGCTCTGCCAGACCTTGTTTATGAGACTCTCTGCCTTGAGTTTTGTATTTAATAACTGAAAAGCGGCTCTGTTGGGTTGAAATCAGGTGACTGACTTGGCCACTGAATAATATCCCGTGTCTTATATGAGAAGCTCTTGAGTCACTTCTGCAGTGCGCTTCAGGTCATCTGTTTGTACAGGGACACGCTGTCTGATCATTTTTGCAGCATTTTGGTGATTCTGAGCAGAACGCACAGCCCTGTGCACTTTATAATTCATCCTATTACTTCTATCAGCAGTCGCATCATCAGTAAACATCAGTGACCAGGTAACACTGTCAGCCATACATGCCACGGTTACCCCACCATGTTTTAAAGATAAAATGGAATGCTTTGGTTCATGAGCTGCTTCTCATCCCAGCTGTTTCAGATGTTTCCCTATAAAGTCTAACCCAGTCTTCCAGTTCTTGAATGTAATCAGCAATCTAAACTTTGCAAGTCCTAAAAATATTAGTATATATTTTTTTAAATAAAAGGCTTTAATTTTGAAAACACTACATTATCAATGGGGCAAACATTTTAAAAAAGTGAGTTTGTTGAATGTTTTGCCGTAGAAAATCAATAATGTGAACTTCAGCTTATGTAAAATTAAGAGCCAGGCTATTATCTATAAGAATAAGTAAGAATAAGCAAAGACTGTGTCGAAGAATGAAGGGATTCATATGAAATACTGACTTTCAAACTCTTTTGCATCATCTAGGCTAGTGTTTCTGTGTACATTTGCACATATTTTAATAAATCACTGCACCTGTTTTTTATTTCCATGCAAAGTATAAAGAAATAAGGAGTGGCTCAATACTTTTGCAAAGCACTTAAGTAAACCAGCCAAAGGTTCAGGCGTTGAAAGACTGCCAATTATTACGTAACTGATTACTGACCTGCACACCTGAAGCTGAGCTGGATCAAATTGGTAGCGCTGTGCGATACTGCAGGGCCAGTATTGCCGATACTGATACATGTAAACTATAAAGGGAGCTTATATAAATGAGAGCAGTGTGTCGTGACTTAATTATATGAATTGTTGTCATTTTTTAAAATTCTGAACACATTTTAATGACCACTAAATCACTGTTAACACAACAAAACACTCCACTGGTTTTGTTGCATTTTGAAAATTAGATGTGACCGTTAACAAAAAAAAGTTAAGACATTTATCGCACTGCATGTTTCCCCCCAAAAAAATCCAACACAATTTTAACACAATTCAGTGCTACATGCTGAACTTGGAGAATTCAGTATCGATCTCATTGTGCTAATATCGATCCCATACCGGTACTAGTGTTGGTATCGTTACTATCGATATTTGGATCGGTCTGCCCACCTCTACTAATTGGACCCCGTGTCTGTGAGGAGGGCACAAAAACCACGAGCAGCTCTTAGTTAGAAATTTGCCAGTGGAGCTGAAGGTAGGTATCACTTAGGACCAGATTAGGAGTCAGCTAATGTTTTCTTTACCCTCAGGGTGTGTAATTTATTCATCTTTTTTAAGGCAGTACAGGAAGTCTGGTTGGTAGGGCCAACTGCCTTCTAAATGATGTATTGATAAGTTACTAATTTTTAAACCCTTAAAGTTGTGACCATCGACCAATTCTTAATATGGGCTTTAGAAAGAATAAATAAATATTCGAATCCAAAGGTTAATCACATTAACAGGCTGGTTGGGTGTTCAAAGGAGTAGTTCCCTCATTTGAGACCTATTTTTAAGTCCGTAAGTTTGAGGCATTTATTTTTCTCGGCTAACTTAAAGATGGTGCCTGAATAAGTTGGCCCAATTCTCAAAAATACTGAGTTAAATCTGTATGGCCCAGACATGTAATTATCCCCCCTTCTTTAAACATTTTGCCCATTGTAGTGGAAACGGCACAGGTGTTTTAACTAACGAGGGCTTAATGAATGTTCCGAGTGAGCTCTAAAGGTGGACCAACATCTACAACCACCGCTGTTTGTGCTGTTCATGCTGTGACATGGTTTTCTTTTCTCCCCCACCACCAGGTCTGTCTTTGAGGTATCTGACTTATGTGAAATAAAATCTTGACACACTTGTCTCTTTTACTTGGCTTTGACACGTACCATGAAGGGCACATCCAGGTGTTCAGGAATTAGCTTGACTCTGACGGTGTGTTTAAGGTTCAGGACATGTTCGGGGAAATAAATGAATAAATATCCAACACAGCGTCAGCTCCCGTATTATAAACGGAGACGTGTCCGCCTCAAAATGTAATCCCTTTTCGAGTGGAACAGTGACGGGGTTCGAGGAAAGCAGCCGTATATTTGACTCATTTCTACGCTCGCCGTGTAGCGGAGACGTTACGGGTCGCTGCGAGCCAACTTCACGCGAGATTTCGCTCCTTCTGACCGATTCAACATGGCGCCGTAGGAACGTTGTTATTGTTCCGTCGCTCCTACTCGCTCTCGCAGTCAGACTAAAACTACGTAGATAAAAAAGGCCGAACGCGTCCGTGCTGGCATGAAAGGAGCAACTGGGGATAATGTTAAGATCCACCGGCTTCTTCCGAGGGATTGACTGTCCGTTTTACGCGGAGCACAGCGAGGGCCAAGGCGGCAGGAATGGGTGTAACAGACCGTACTGTCACTTCAGGCACAGCCAGCAGAGACGGCCGTCCTACGGAGCACCGGCAGATGTTAAAAAGCAGAGAGACCTTCCATCCGCACACAAAGGTGCTCGGCATTATTCTGTCAGTTACTGAATGGACTTAAATACGTGTTTGTACAGTTTGTAGGACGAGTGTGGACGTGTGGGAACTGGCAAATCACAACCAGGACACCTGGCAGACGTGTTATTGTTTATATCGTGGCAGTCGGTGGAAGTGGGGTACCTTAAAAAAATAAAACAAATCCAAGAGGTGCATTTAAGGACGTGTAAAATAACCCCAGGCAGGAAATTGCAGCAGCACACTTATTCTGATGTACTGTTATAAAATTAGAATGTTGCACACACGACTGCACAAAACGAGGCGTGATAAACGGGACTGAAGCACCAGATGAGACGGTCACAGAGCTGTTAATATGAGCTCGTGTAAAGCAGTGAGAGCTAAAAATGTTATACGGTATTGGACTTGTAGCAGAAGGTGAGGCGTTCAAGACCGATTTGCTCTCCAGTAGCTGCTCTGGTCTCTACAGTGTATTCAGAGACGTTAAAAACACTGTGGTACATTCTCCTCGAAGAATGGTACTCTGCATCTACTGCAGAGTCCTACTGGACTTTGTTATATTATATGGTAATAATGAGCATTTTCAATTAAACATTTAGGTTTTAAAATGGGGAAAAAAGGAAAGCAGAAAATGTTTTTATTAAATCAGGACACGATCACATTCCCACACTTTGCTCATTCTTTTGCCTGCTCCCTGTTTCTTTTCCTCTTCCCTTCTAGCCCCGTCTTTTACCTGCGCTATTCCTCCTTTGCACATGCGCAGATCACTTTGTATCCAGTCTGCTCGACCTGAGCTGTGCCTCTCATGTACTCATTTCTAATCCTGTCCATCAGCATCTGGGCACCTTCATCTCCCAAGCCACACATCATAGCTCACTAACATCTACTCAAGCATGCACAGCTTTCACTCCTCTACCTTCATTCTTCACTGTTACACTTGTCTCCCTCTCATTCATCGTGTATTCTCTCCTGCTTCTACCGACTCTGATTCCTCTTCACTCCATAGTGTAGCTCCACCTGCTGCTTACTCTCACATCCACATTCCTGTGCAGTCCACCTTAAACCTTCCATTACAGAGCCTATGAACCTTTCTGTGCGATTTGTGTCCATGTTTAAACGTCATCTCTCGTGGTGATAGTTGTGATTATGCTCTAGTTTAACTTCATCTAGCTAACTGCATCTGATGGGAAGGACCTTATCTCGCCCTCCTTCTATCAGTCTAAAAGTGACCTCACCGTCTACAAATATTTGACTAAATAAGGCAACAATCTGTTTCACAGATTGAGTGAGTGGCCTGTAAATTATTGCAGGAACACTGAATTTTCTACATACAGGGACAGAGAAACAGCTGCAGTGTGAATGCATCACTTTCTGGTTAATATTTGATGTGCTTAACAAGTTGGTTGTATCCGGTCATTTCTATTTAAAATGCACACAGTAAATGATCACTTTTATTCTTCCCTCCAGATCAAGGCTACGATCCCTTCAATCCTGAAGTAGTGAGACCACAGGAGCAGCAGAATGGCAAGCCGGCCGCCTCGAGCGACATCAGTGGCGCTTTGGAGCTGGTCAACAAGGCCATTGAGGAGGTCCGCAGTGAGGTGGAGCGGGAGAAGAGGAAGCTCTCTCGGATTGGGGACGAACCATACAATCCCAGCGAGAACGCCAGCTTGTCTTCGTGCAAGACGGATACGAGTAAAGCGGCGGGTTCGCACTTGGCCTATGATCCCGGGAGTTATCAGATCACATCAGGAGGGTATAATCCCACCCCTGGCTGCAGCAAGTACACCCTGGATTCAGACAATCAGGGGCACAACAGCAACTCTATGGAATACGTTCCCATGTCGCTGAAAAGGCCTTTGTCTCGGACACACTCGCACCAACCTCCTTCTCCTCCTCCTAGCCCAAAGCGTTCGAATAGCACGTCCTCTTCAAAGTGCAAGTACACTGTGGATAATTCTAGGCCATCCACGGACATGGAGTACGACCCGCTGTCCAACTACTCGGCTGGAATCGCCGTGAAAAACAAGAGGAGCAAGAGCGCTCGGCCCGTCAGGACGGAAGGCAGCAAGGCACACAAGCTGTCGGGCTCGGAGTTGTCCGATGAGGACTATGTCGTAGCTGCAAAAAAGCCACGGCAGCAAACCGTAGACACAAAAAAGTACACCTTCTCTGACTCTGACGGGGAGAGCTCTGGGGCGGAGTATCGCCCCACCTCGCTTAGCAATCTGCAGCAGAGAAAAGCCGCCCACGGTTCAGACTCTTTTGGGAAGGGGAAAAAAGGGAGTGGTGAAAGTTTGCTAAACGCACTGATGCAGAGGAATAAGCAGGACTCTGACATCCAGGAAAATATTAAAAGAAAGGACAGCCCAGAGAAAAAGAAGAAAGAGGGAGGTCAGACTAGTCAGGTGAAAAGTAGCAAAACTGAGAAACTACATAAACTCGAAAAGGGAGCAAACAAATCATCCAGTAGTAAGAGTAGCATCAGCAGCAGCAGTAAAGACAGAGGGTCGATAAAAAGCTCAAACCAGGATTCGGCGAAAAAGGAGAACAGGAGTCACGACAAGAAGGACGACAGGAAGAACACAGTGAAGGTTAAGATGTCGGATAAAATTCGCAAGGAAAGCAGGGACGAAAAGAAGAGTGACACCAAGTTGAAAACTTTGGATAAAGTGAAAACGGACTCAAGCAAGCAAGATAAACATGCAGAAAACGGCACGAGGGAAAGCAAGAAGCCCAAAACATCAGACAAGGAAAAGGAACAGAGCAAATATAAAGAGCATCCCCACAAAAACGGGAAGCTCGATGGTATTAGAAGAGAAAAAGATGCGAAAAAAGTCAGCAAAAGCAGTTCTAGCAGCAGTAAAGCGAGCCCATCGAACAGCAAAGATAAAGCGAAGCAAAGCATTGGTGCTTCGAGCGTAAAGAGACAGAGTTTGAGTCTGAGCCACGCCGATCTGTTTGGAGACGAGAGTCCGGACGAGGCCGAGCGGATGGAGGCGGACTACGACGACGAAGCCGAGGAAGTCCTGGTGAGGAAATCTGCCGACGCCTTAAAGAGGACTCGTCTGAACAAGAGGAAAGCGTCGGAGCTGACTCCGTCCTCCTCGGAGGACGAGGGCGACCGCGACGTGGACTGCAGCAGGGCGGGCAGGGACGAGGTTGACGGCGTCAGATTTGACCTGTCCGGTTTCCAGGACGATCTGGACTTTGACTCAGATCCCATGGAGGAGTGTTTGAGGATCTTCAATGAATCCAAAGACGTGAAGAAGGAAGACAAAGGAAGACAGGCCAAGCAGGTGCTGATGTCTGTCACGCTTTAGCCGTTTCCTTTTTTTTTTTGCTAATGAATTTGCTTTGATTTCAATAGAAATGTCGTGTTGTGCCCTCTCAGCAGCACTCTAGGGACTCAGAGGAGGAGAAAAGCACAGACAGCACTTTAACCACTCTCTTCCCTGGTCAGAAGAAGAGAGTCTCCCATTTTGTTGCCAAAGGAAATGTAAGTTTCTTCCAGTTCTTTGGTTTTTTTCCCCGTCCTACAATCTCACGGTCAGGACTGGCAGCCGGTGTCTCCAAGGTTGCTCGTTATATAAAGACTGAGTTTTATGCACAGTGTCGTTTCTCCAAACACAGCACGTGTCACACAGAACTACAGTTAATCAACTTACTGCCTGCAGGCTTAGTTTAATGCTCATCTTTGATTGGGATATGGAGAATTAGCACGGATTACAGTGTGTAACCTTTTTCTACCCGGCTTTTCTTGCTGACGAGTCCAAGGAGACATCTTTAAACGTCTTTAATCAAAACCCTGAAATTTTACTATCATCCGCTGTAAGAAGAAATATAACAAAAACAAGGTAAAAGCTATAAAGCTTTCAATTTACATGTCCCTAAACTAAATAACTACTTTTATAACATTTAAGTAGAGTACTGGCAGTTGAATAGTGCCTCTAGCTGTTCCTATAACACCAATAATATTTGCATACTAAACAATAGGTTTTTTTTATGAGGGGTTAAATTCAATAGAAACACTACAGTAGAAATAAAAACACCCGGTAGAAGTTTGACACCGCGAGGAAGCTACAGGAGGAGGAGGAACTGGAGTTTCAGGGCTTCTTTGGCTGAGGAGGAGTTTGTCGTTCACACTTCTGTTGTCTCTGTTCTTTAAACGCCGGAGTCACGGGGAGGCCAGGCAGCAGACCTCGCCGTGACTCTGTGTTGTTTCAGTGCAAGTGTAAGTTCAGGAAACGCGGCGGACGAGGAAGTAAAGAGCGAGAAGGCGATGTGAAATTATTGGAATCTGAGGCCGTGGGGGCTTTCCGCTCATGATTTGTCAGTAGTTAGCCATTAACTGCTCGACTGGGCGTTTCCATACCTGTGGTGACAAAATTAAACCAAAATTTAGTATTTTCAGGTTTTTTTAATCTCAGAAATAAATTAGGCTTACGCGTGGCAGCCTGTAAGCTGCTGGACCTCTAACTCACAGTTTCATAGAGGAGCTGCCTCCAGACTGACCCGTAATAGTTTGTGTTGTATGTACGCTTCCAACTCAATTCCGGTCACATTTCCCATATTAACGTCAGCACCTTCATTTTTAGATAAAACTTCCTGTTGTCATTTTTCAGACCGATGCACCTTCCAGGACTGCGGTGCGGCCGTACAAGAGACCCACGGCCCAGGAGATCTGCTACCAGCGTATGCAGATGGCCCAACAGCAAGCTGCTCAGCTCTCTGCTTCGGTCAAAGCAGCATCACAGGCCTCAAGCCCCAGCTTCTCTGGAGAGAGGAAGAGAATAGCGCACCGTCCTAACCCTCAGATAGCATCCTCCAAAACAAGTACGAGTGGCTCAGTTTTCTTTGCCGAGAGGCAGAAATGCCAAAGTCTAGACTTTTAAACGCTGATGTTACATGTGTGTCTTTCTGATTTAGGTCCCACAGACACTAAACATGCTGCAGGTCGCATGTTATCCCCCAGTCAGGCCCTTCAGAGTGTCAAAGCTCAGACCACAGTCGGTATTTTGTCCAAGACCTCGTCTACCGTCACGCAGAAGAGGGTGGCGCACACACCCACCCTGAAGGTATCCCGAGCTTCCTGCAACCTGATGTGTCGGATAGTTTGTGCACGTGGCTTGAAGTCATTGTTCTCTCTCCCTTTTGACCTTTTCAGAGTACTTCAATGAGGCGTCCTGTCATCCCCACCGAGTTCGGGGCCAAAGTTCCCACCAACATCCGCCAGCGCTACCTCAACACTTTCATCGATGAATGCGTCAAGTTTTGCCCATCGGAGGACGGCGCCTTCCAAATGGCACGAACGGCACATTTGAAAGTTGCAGCCTAGGCTGTTTTTGTTTTGTATGAACCATAGATGGTGAAAAACATGGACGTAGCTACAAACTTGCATTCTATCTAAAGACCACCAGATGGTGATAGCTGTGGTCCTGTAGAAGCCAGTGGGGGAAACGGCTCGCCGTTTTGACCTCTGTGAACACTTGTGTGTTGATTTTATGGGCTCAGTCACTCATATCATGTTAAATATAAAATTAGGTCTATTTTCAAAATCGTGATCGTATTGTGTGTGAAAATGGAGAGGTGCCTCTTGTACGAAACCACACACTCATTGTCTCTGCATCACACTTGGTTTTTGACACCAAGGTGGCGTTGGCGGAGAAACGGTCTGTACGAGGCTTTAAAATGGGACTTGAGAAACCGCAAACGTCGCAGTAGCTACGTCAGTCTTTTCTGCCCTCTATGGTTCTGATGGTGGATAAAAACCGTCGATGTGCTGCAGCGGTGTAAGCGGAAAATCTCGTTACAGGCCCTCGATGAGGAGAAGCTGGTGTACGAGCGCAGTAGCAGTAAGAACATCTACCTCAATGTAGCTGTCAACACGCTAAAGAAGCTCCGGAGCAAGAGCAGCGCCAGTCCGTCTCCCGTCACCAGTAGGTCACCTCGCCCGGGTTTCCCATACACGTTACAGTGGAGCTCTTTACATTCAGTGTTTTTTGTGTTTTCCCCGCAGAGGACCCGGGGTCAGCAGCTAAAAGGAAGCCACAGTCCCACGAAGAAGTTCTGGGAGGTCGTCTTGCTGCCACAACCAGCTTCACTGTAAACAGGATGGGTAAACAGCAGGAGGAGAAACTCATCGGTGAGAGGACGAGTCCGATTTCACGCCTCTCTTCCTCTGACATTGTTAGGAACGTTTCCTTTCTCCTTTTGGTTTCCTTCTGCAGATTAAACATCTGATAAAGTGAAAAGTGCAGGACAGAGAGAAGCTGAAAGAATCTTTGTGTCAAGCACAGACTTGTTTACTTGTTGAGGCGCTTTTACTTTAACAGTGAAGCTGTTCAGATGGTCTTGTGACAACCACCAGGGTCCTGTTTACCGCCAACTACCTGCCCCGTGACCCGACGTCAAAGGCAGACTTTATCTAAAGGGATCATTCACTGATCAGCAGCAACTAATAAATCCTCTGATATGTTTATAGAGCAGTAGGTAATTCAATCAGCTGTGGAAATAATAATTAGATGTAACCTCAGATCGTCTGAGCTCATCTCGACTTGAGCAGAAGAATAGCAGTCGCATTCGACAATTGCAGTCGTCGTCCAGAGTTTTCAGCGTGTGTACAAAGACGTCATTTAGGTGTGTGCGTCTCCCTGCAGGAGCTACACTGTACAGGAAGATGAAGGCGTACCTGATGACAGAGGAGCAGCTCCAGGAGCACGGATACCCGAGGCCGAACCCCGAGGCCGCCGGCAAGGCCGTCATTTACAACCAGCCCGAGAAGAAGGCGGTCGCAGACCGTGAGTGACGCTCCTGCTCCTCCCTTAATCGCTGTTAAACTGTGACTTCATGTTAACAGCAATATGAACGCGATCTGTTTTTCTGCAGCGTTTACCAAGATATGCTGTCGATGCGGCGCAGAGTATAAGGTCAACGTTAACGGCAGCTGCGTGCGGAAGGAGGAATGCAGCTTTCACTGGGGACGTTTGCGACGACACAAAGGTGCGTTTGCTTTATTCACCAGAAGAGCTTCCCCATCAGTCTCCCAGTTGTCACCTCAGCCATCTTTGCCTTTCCCTTCTGCTTTTCATTTACTTTCTTTCATTTATTCTTTTATCTGCTCCTGTCTGTCTCCTCTCTTCAAGTTGCTGGAGGCTGGGAGACCAACTACAGCTGCTGTGCTGCAGCTGTGGGCGCTCCAGGCTGCCAAACGGCCAAGGTACCCTTAAAAGAAAGCACTACATAAAAGGACAGCAAAGACACAAATATACATGTATTAATACACTGTGTATTTAATACAATACTGTAAAGACTATACGTAGCTTTTTGGACCTTTCTTCATTCTTTTGGCAGAATTGCTCCATCTCATACAGGTTGGAGTGGGAGCACTGGTTTTCTGCCATTTCCAGTTCCTTCTACAGATGCTTGATTGGTCCTGAGCTGGGAAACTCTTGTGGTTTCTTGCTGGTGTGTTTCAGGTGTCTTGTTGAAGTTTAAGTTTCTTCTTCTGGGCCTGAAATCTTCACTCAGATACTCTGTAGCTTCCTGCGTCCACCTTCACGCCTATTCTGGCTCACCTCTCAGTCCCCTTTGCAGGAAAACATCACTTTTGTGCGATACTGTAGCAACTGTATTCATGAACTGATGCTAGGCGCTCTGCTTCATCAACATACGCCTTTGGGAACTTTAACAAAATAGATCAGCCTTTGTTTCAGACCACAGGACTTTTTCTTCTTATGGCCTGAGTCGTCTTCATCGAGCTGCCTTTCAGCCACTCGCAGTGGGCTGTTCAGGCTGTTCAGGCTGTTCAGGCTGTTCAGGCTGTTCTGTGTCTTCACTGTGAGAAGGGTTTGCTCTGATTTTTCCTGTGGAGCTGTGAAGAAGACATTTCGTCCCACATTAGTTGGTTTGGTTTTGCGGACAGATCCAGGAGGACCGTTAACGTTTCCCATCTTTATCTTTTTAATGCTGCAGAGATTTTCTCCACATCCTCACATCTGTGCTTTGACACAATCTTGTCTCACAGGTCTGACGATAACAGCAATCAGGCATAACATTATGATCGTCTCTTCATCGTGGCACCGCTTAATTTAGGGAGCAGTGAGCATGTTGTTATGTTAGAAGCAGGAAAAATGTGGAAGTGTAAAGATGTGAGTTTGACGGGGGCTGATGACTGGGTCAGAGCATCTCCAAACTGCAGCTCTTGTGGGTGTTTTGGGTCTGCAGGAGTCGGCGTCTATCAAAGGTGGTCCGAGGAAGGAACAGCGGTGAACCAGCGACAGGGTGATTGATGTATGTGGGGACTGAAGGCCGGCCCGTGTGGTCTGACTAACTCACAACTTGCGTGACTTTAAAGGATCTGTTGCTAACATCTTGCTCTGAAACATCGTAAACCTGACAGCTAAAAACGGTTTGAAGTAACAAAGCGTGTGCAGGTATGAAACACCTGATAAAAAGAGCAGGAGTGCAGATTCAGTTTCTTTGTTTTTCTGTCTGAATGTCAGTAAAGTTTTCACCCTTTGACACAAAGACAAATTCCTCGTTTGTGTCTAAACTCGGCTGTAACTGGGAGAAATAACGAGGAAGCAGCAAAGTGCCAGAGAACGGTTTATGGTCAATGGTGCAAAGAATCCTGCACATTACACGTCTCCTGCTGATGACCTTTCCGTGACCTAAACGCAAACTCGTAAGGTCGAGAAAAGACGAGAAGATAGATTTCTTGCTGATGTTGTTCATAATCTCCTCACAAAAAAGTACCTGATAACACGCCGACAGACGTGTTCGATGTGAGTCTGCTTTGGTAAAACTACAACTTCCTGGAGATGGACTACAAAAAGTGCATCTTAGATAGGCGGGAAAGTACAACTTCGTTACCGAGGTTGGAGTTTTGAAGAGAAATGAATATGCCGTTGACAGTCGGAGCAGCTGTTCATCCTGCGCCCTGCTGCGACTCCGGCCTTCATTAAGGCTTCTCTGCGATGCTCCAGCTTTTTAACTGACGACATAAATCACACAACTTACTTTGATTATTTTAGTACAGCCCATAATCTTGATTTATTAAGCCTCACCCAAGACAACAACTTCATAAGACGCTGATTTTATTAAAGCAGCGTCGTGTTCAGAGTTCAGCTGTGGGTTAGACGTCGGTTCAGAGGTCACCAGCAGCGTGAGATGGACACGAGTCAGTCATTGTTTCAGTTGATGTGTTTAATCACAGCAGGGCGCTGCATCGATTTGGCCTGCGGGACAGAAGCACCGAAGCCACGTTGCTTAATATTTTGAGAATTCAACCAGATCTCATTACGGCTGCAGTGCAGCTGCTTCCAGGTCGTTTCACTCAGAGGCTTTTGTATTGCAATCAGCTTATCAGCTCGTCCTGCTCTTATCTAGCAATGGATTAGCAAGAGTTAATAAAAAGCCAGCACACTTGGGGACTGATCTGCTCTTTGTAGAGGTTGAATTGACCTTTTTAATACTTTATGTTACATGTGTCCCTATTTATTTACATTTACACCTTATATATTGACCCTGCAGTACAATAATGGTTCGTTTTTCATCTTTTACTAAGTACCATAAATCCCGGACTACAGAGCGCACCTGATTAAAAGCTGCATGCTCTAATTGTAGAAAGAAAATCAATTCTGTACTTGTACAGGCCGCACCGGATTGTAAGCCGTATGTGTTTCACTTGTAATATGAGATATTTACACAGAAATATTACACGTGAGCATTTTTAACGTTTAATTTAATCCGTAAGGTAACATAAACATGGTAACATAAACGTTATGGTAAGATACAAAAATACATACTGCAAATGCTTTTTTTCCTCGAACAGCGCCTGTAACACGGCTACCTGTAAGTATACGTACGTATCGGTAACACACAAATTACGTTGCTTATGGTTTTTTACGGAACAGTGCACAAACAACATTACAACGTCTCTTAACAACCGGTAAAAATATAGACCGTATATATTCTACTTATCAATTTTATTGGTCTACTGTTACCAGGCAAAATGTTTTTGCCGCATGAAAAAAAATATGCATTAGCTGCACGTCAGTATAAGCCGCAGTGTTCAGTGTGGGAAAAAGTAGCGGCTTATGACCTGAGAACTCCGGTATATCAGACCTAAAACGGTTCCTGTCCCCACAGCAACACGTTCAGGACGGGCGTAAAGAATCACTGGACGGCTTCGTGTCGACCTTCAGCAAACCTCTGCCTCCAGATGGAAACGGAGGGGTGTTTGCTCTGGACTGTGAGATGGTGAGTTCACCACCATCTTCAGTTTTGTGTGTTTTTATTTTTATAGTTCATTTATTGAGTTTATCGTTGATTTATACATCGTGTCACCTGTGAAAACTTGGCAAATAATGAGCTTTTATGCTTTTTTTGTTACTTATATGTTTGAAATAAAGATTTTCTTTAGCAAAGAGAGTCTCTTGTGTAGAAATAAGAGCCGGTACTTTTTGTTTCTTGTTATTTATTCATTTTTTCCCTCACCTGTGGAAACAGTGCTACACAAAGCAGGGCCTGGAGCTGACCAGGGTGACGGTCATCGACTCGGAGATGAAAGTCATCTACGACACGTTTGTGAAACCTGAAAGCAAAGTGGTGGACTACAACACGCGGTGAGTGCTCTCTGTTCGTCCCCGTAACCCGACAATAAATCAGCCGGCTTTTGCTGCTTAATTAAACCAACAGTGGGGAAAAACGTTTCTGATTTTGATCTTCTTTGTGACTCACAGGTTTTCGGGTGTAACGGCGGAGGATCTGGAGAGCGCCGCCATCACCCTGAGAGACGTTCAGGCCGTGCTGCTCTCCATGTTCAGCGCTGAATCCATCCTGATAGGACACAGCCTGGAGAGCGACCTCCTCGCTCTGAAAGTGAGTCGCTTCTTCACTTTTGGATGAAGAAGATGTAAAGCAGTTTCATTTTCCTTTATTCCCCCTCAGCCGTCCACCCAGCTGTGTGGGTTTCCTGAAAGTCTTGTGAATACGATAACTCGAACAGGATTTTATATCGTGAGTGCATCTGCTTGGGGGCTGAGGTGTAGCGCTGGTGGATGATGTCCTTCCTACTTAAAATGTATTAACTTAACCCCACGAGGTTTACCAAATGGTCACTGCAGTGAGTTTTTTAAAAGCTTTGATGTAACTGTGTGGGTGCTTTCCTCTGGATTGCAGCTCATCCACAGCTCGGTTGTAGACACGGCCATCGTGTTTCCTCACCGCCTTGGTTTGCCCTACAAGCGTGCCTTGAAGAACTTGATGGCCGATCACCTCAAACGCATCATCCAGGACAACGGTGAGAGCGATGTCGTTGATTTATTTGTAATTCATCATAAAAATGGAGCACTGCAAACACCCGTGTTTCTCAGCAGCATCTAAACTGATCTGTGTGGAAAATGACACGAATTTTGTTTGAATTGTTCCGATTTAGTTTGGAAGTTTTTGGAAAATTAGGAATGGGGGTGGAGCCTGTGAGGGCTGTGATGGGCACGGTCAGGATGAAAAGAGTAAATTACTGTTAAACCTTTAGGGGAGGATGGCTCTTCTGACTGATGCTGCTTCAGGCATTTTATGCAGTGGGTGAAATAATAGTTAAATGATTAAATCACAACAGGAGTTTGATGGGAATGTAGTAAACCTGGAGGGTCCAATAAAATGAAACTGAGCAGCTATAAATTTAAACTCATGAGCGTTGGGTGGAAGCTCATCTCACACAAGTTTTAATTCTGCTGGTGAAGAAGACAAAGTGCTGTCCGAACACAAGGGTCTAATTGATGTGACTGCAGTGTGACCGTGTCACCAGCAGATGTCGCTGCAGAAGCCCGAGTGTTTGGGGAGAAGTCTGTGTTTTTGACCTGAAATACAAACGTCTGTCCACGATGTGAAGCTTCAGGAACAGCTTCACGTCCTCAGTCATCCAGGTCACGGTGGCAAGAAAGCATCTGGACTTTTTTGGTTGCTAAAGGCTTTTCAGCAAAGAGGCTTCTTCATGTCTGAACACTTGGTGCTCACAAACCAAAAAGAAGTCTAGTTGCCTTCATTTCAAGTACTCAAGACTCTTATTTGTCCACTGTGAGCGACCATCTTTGAACAGAGGGCGGGGCTTATGACACCAACTGTCTGCCATCTATAATCCAGTTTTGAGATCCTTCCCAGACGCCTTAACGCCCACTCACATCCTGGGCCCTTTGACCTCAGGAAGTCACATGATAGGGTGGGGCTAGGCTTCCCAATGGGTTCACCTGAAACCTTGGCTGATTGTGACCCACACCTGTTTTCACACCTTAGCTCGTGTGATTAGGTAGAGGATCATTAGGGGGTTCATGACCCTCCTGGGGGGGGACACTCCCATTGGGCTTAAATCTGTGACTCTCCACCAGTTGACCCTAGAACTGAAGAAGCTTCTCGGATGAGAGGTGAAACGTCTTCAAGCAAATTAAAGAAGTCCAGACGCTTTTCTTTCCAAGCTGCTTAGACTAGGATGACCTGGATGACTGAGAACCTTCACAGAGACTCTTATTTTTGCTTTTCTTCTCGCAGATTTTCATCCTGCCCTTCAGTCAGCCACACTGTGGATTGATAGAGACTCTTTGGGAGAGCTGCTTAAAGCGGATTATTCTACTTATTAAAATCATTTTACGTGTGTTGACAAGTACTGATCCACATGAGAGCTCTGTAGCTCGCTCTTTGCCTCCGCTAGCTTCAATGATGGGAAACGTGAACAAATGGGGTTCAAAAGGAAGACGATGTTACTTCTTTGTTTGTAACTTGTGCGTGTCTTTTCAGTGGAGGGCCACGATTCGAGCGAAGATGCAACTGCCTGCATGGAGCTGATGATCTGGAAGATCAAGGAAGACGCAAAAGTCAAAAGATGACCTCTGACCCCTCTGCTCTGTGTTCTTCAGTATGATTTCCTGCTTTCATGCTGGTTGCAGGCGGACAGAAGTTCAGGAGGAATGCACTTGCTCTCACTAAGAACCTGTGGTGAGAGGAACGGGGGGGTTGGTTGAACAGAGTTTGACATTTTAATCAGTGAAAGTCTGAGAGGAGCTCGGTGATGATGCTGAGAGGAGCTCGGTGATGATGCTGAGAGGAGCTCGGTGATGATGCTGAGAGGAGCTCGATGATGATGCTGAGAGGAGCTCGGTGATGATGCTGAGAGGAGCTCGATGTTGACGCTGTCTACTGTGTTTGAGATGAGAGCTGTCAGCCCCCCTCAAAGCAATAGGAGCCTCAGTTAACCATGTTTTCATTCGCTGATTTTTACTTCAGTTCTATATAATGTAAGTTAACACATATTTCTGTTTAAGGCCTCAGACCTACTCATAATTAAAACCGCTCCACGGGAGAACTAGTTAGAAAGTCGGGTCATTGTCCACTGAACGTTAGGAATTATTATGATATTCATGGCAGGCTGTACCTTCGGCCTAAATTGCACTATAGAAATGCTCTTGTTGTTTAGGGCCCAAGTCTGAGTACCTCATGTGTGTCGTAATGAACGATGTGTTACTTGTTCTTAGTTACATTTAGGTGCTTTCATCTCTTAGCCGTGTAAATGCGCTTCTTTCCGTCGCACATAGTTTCCTCTCGCTGGCGCTGTTTATACGGCGTTTCTAACAGAGATCATTTTGTCGGTTGCCTCTCAAACCTGAGAAATACTTGATCGTGTCGGAGGGCAGAAAACAAAATAAAGTCTGCCTGTTTGGTTTGGTGTAGCTGAAGGATTCTGTCTGTGTTTTACTGTCCAGACACAATACTCACTATATCCACCGCTGTCTCTGCATGAAGTAGAACCACAGGAATAGTCGTGCCAGCAGGTATGACTTTGTTTTTCCTCCGTAAAATGACTAAATGATGTTCGGCGTTGTTGAACTAAGCCTTGGTTGTTAACGGCAAACAAATCTCCGTTTAGCATCAGCTAACCTGTGCTGTTTATGTTGGAAATGACTGAAAAACTACCAGTGCTGTAAATAAGCAGTTTTCCTTTTGTATTCATTTTTTGTTTGTTTGTTTGTTTTGTGGTTTATCTTTTTCTATTAAAATCTATTAGTTTAAACTAAATGTTGCTCTGATTTCTGGCTCCATGCACACCCGTACACCTGCCTGTCAGGGGCGGATCTAGAAGGGTGGCATGGGGTGGCAAGTGCCACCCTAAAATGATCCCTTGCTACCCCAAGTGCCACCCCAGTTTTGCATATGACAGTGTTGTTTATTAAAATAAGATAGCATTAACAGTTTGAGCGTAGTTACAGTCAACAGTGAATATAATTGCTAAAACTGAATATATTGCATAGTGTCCCCCCCTCCACCATTAACAAATGGTTCAGCCCATAGCAGGACCGGCTTTTTTTTTTGTTTTCAGTAGCAAGCGATGCTTATGATTGTGCCAGAGCACATTTTGAACAACACCATGGGAATTTCGGATTTTGCACAGGTGGTTGGATGTTACACTCTGGAAATGGAAGGAAGGTGAGTGTTATTAACCCTCTGTGGTCCACGGACACGCTGCACCTCCAAATCACATGACTGATGTAAGCTGACATAGCAACAAGCTGCAGCCACGCTGAGTCTCTGTTTCAGCCCACATTGAAAGTTCGGACTTAAAAGTTCTTACATTTTAATTACAGGCCAGTAAATCCAGAGTTATGATAATATATATAAGCCACGCTTTTTTCTAAATACTGTCGTCATGTTTTTGTGTGTGTGTGTTTTAAGCGTTTTCTAAGGACAGCGCGAAAACAGTAAAGGAAGGAAAAAAAGCCACCTCTTTCCTATCGGTGGAAAAAGTCAACACGTGGGATTTGGTTGTTTAGGAAGAGGGGAGAGTTTTGGGAGTGACGGTAACAGCAGCGAGACAGAGCGAGCGAGAGAGAGAGAGAGTTTTTAGATGTGGGAGATTTGTGACGTTTAGTGTGGAGTGTATACTTAGTGTGTTGTGCTGTCTTGTGTAGCTGTTCTGTTGTGTAGTCGTTGTTTTGTTGTGTGTGTCAGTGAGGGCACTAATGAATGTCACAAAGGCACATTTGCAACGTAAACACTGTCACTAAGTAGAAAACCAGCGGAGTGATACACCTGCTGTTGTCAGGCCTGCAGGTTTATCCCTGTGCTGCTCTCTTCTGTCTTTTGGTGGACAAACTTTTTTTTTACTGGCACACATCATTTGTGGGGCATCTTATTGCGACACCTGATTGTTCTCTCATTTTAGTTTTAGTAATATTTTTAAATGGTTGTTGAAAATGAAAGAAACAGCAGGTGTATTGGCTGCATTTTTAGAGAAATAGTTGTATATGTTTACAAAATGTAGAATTTATATTTGCATTTCAAGTTATAAAAATTTACTCAACTGGAACTCTGTGCAGCTGACGTCTCGGCAGAAATGATGTCATCGAGTCACGACGACATTGCGTTTCCAGCATCACATGCAAACTTTAGCACAAACAGCTGAGTGTTTCTGGAGGCGGACCCAGTGTTGGGGTTAAACTTACAGTGTCCTAAAAATATAAAAGTTACTTAAGCTTTCTCACTTTTAGGAGTCAGTTCTGCAATTCACATTAAGATGAGACTTGTGAAACTTCTCCTGTTGCTGTTGAATTGAGTGTGACAGCTGCAGTTCCTCTTATTTCTTTTAATGCTGTTATTTAGAAAAACCCCTCTGTGAACTAGAAGTGCTGTTCTCTGAACAACAGTCAGTACTCAACATGATTTTTGCCCTAAAGAAGTTTGATTGTGAGGTTCGTCTCCCCTTTAGTCCAACCAGAGGTGGCTCCTACATCACAGAAGATCTATTCTCAGGCCTCACGTGGCGCACTGGTTTAAATATCCAGTTGAACCACTTGTGACATCACTATTTATTGTCAACCTGTGAACACACACACCTTTCAGTGCAGCAAAGCTTAAACTTCCAACACATAATATTCTCAGTCCTGTATTTTTTCCATAAAGGGCACTTTAACGTGTAATAAGGATGTTATTATTATTATGTGTGTTTTCTTGAGCATTGGCTCATTTTAAGCTTGATTTAACAAACTGAGCTCGACATTTCCACAGTCAGGGATGAAAAAAATCCTTTCCATGAGCTCTAGAGCTGCGGAAAAGAACTGAAAAAGAGGAAAGTTTCAGTTATTCAGTGAGATTCTTGCTCAAAGTTTGCAGCAAAGTTGTTAAAATGAGCTCAAACAGCGAGATCCGTCACACAGGTGCTGTTTGTGTGCGCGGCAAGCGCTTGAACTTAAGATTTGGCAGATTCTTGCTGAATTCTTGCCGTTCAGGACTTTTAACGTGTCGTGGGTCTCTGCCGTTGTTCAGATCAGATCAGAGGACTTCTTCCACCGCTGCTGCACAAATGCTTTTGACAGTGTGACAGCTTTTTCTCGGGACAGGCCCGGGCCTCTTGCAGTCTATATGTCCCTTTAAAACAGCAGGTGCAGCCGGGTTAAACTCTCCTCTCTCCAGCAGATGTGTAAATCGTAAAAAAAAGAAGATAGGAGAGAAATGCTAAACTGAGAGGCCCATCCTTTCTTCGGTGTGTTTGCCTATTAAGCTCCTCCCGTCACATGTCAGTATGCATTTCCCCAGGCCGGGCCACAGACCCCAGGTATTAAAAGAGCCAGTTAGCAGGGATCAATACCTACACAATGTTCCAGTGACAGGGAGGGGGGCTTCCTAGTGTTTATTGAGTGTTCCAGAGATTTCGAACATGTGGAGCAAAGCAGCTTAGAGGGGTCGTCTTCATTATCAAATTCGATCAGTGCCTCTCTTTCTCTGTCCCCCGTGATCACCTTTAACTGGTGGTGGTGGGGGGGTTGCAAGGGGGAAGCTGCAGGCCGGGACCCCAAAAGTGACCACATGCTGAGAGACGGAGGGCTGCATTATCTCTGAGAGAAGCAAAGGAACACTTTACTGCCCACATCATGGATGGACTTAAAACTGTCGTTGGAGTTTATCGAGTCTGTAATCGATAAGTCGTTAACAATAATTTATTGAGCTGGCTACAGGACCTTTGCTTCCATGGTGCAACCTGGAGCCAAATGCCTGCTAGTAGGCTGTAAGTAGTGATCATTTTCATCATCGATGTACAAAAACTGACACGCTGTAGTCTCGTTTGGTTAGATCCACAAATCAGAACTTCAAAAGTTTTAATGAGAAAGATCCCAAACATACTGACAACACAGAAAAAAAAGGAGGGTGGATGATTAAATGGAAAAGACTGACACAAGAGAAAAGGGATGCACACAAATGGAGACTCTGGAGCAGGGATGTCAAAATCTTTTCATATCTTGGACCAGACCGGTGCAAGACCTTTAACTAAACATCGAATCCCTGAGATGTGTTAATATAAGAAAAAAAGTTCAATTTCAACATCACATCTCGGTTTTTCATTGCTAAGGCTCCCCTGTATTTATAAAACACAAGGTTTTTATTAATACACTGATTTTATACAAATATTTTTTTTGCTTTTACCGTGGAACCAACAAAAAACAAACAATATAACAACTTTCTGTTGTAAATAGTTCAAATACAGGGCTTTTACACTTAACTACTTTGGTATCATATATATTGCCACGGCAGCTGTAAAACCTTTAAAAAATACAGTTAAAAATTCAAAATCTATGCCCTCCTTCATATTTCTCAAAGCCGTCAAGGAGGCCGAATTGGAATCTTTACTGGGCCAATTCTGGCCCACAAGCCTTCTGTTTGACATCCCTGCCCTAGACTATATTAAAAACTTCAAAAATGGTCTCCACAAGCATGGTGCTCCCCTGTTCCTCCATCAGGTCATACCACTCACTGTCTGGAATCGGTTGCCTGTGTAAAGTTCCTTGTTGGTCCATACTGGCCTCAAACTCCTTATAAGTCCAGCAAAATCACTATTTACACAGATTTTATTGTCACTGGGTTTAAGACCCACGCAGTTGCCCCTCTGTTGGTCTGACTTCACCCCTGCTCCCCTGTGTAGCATGCTGTGGGTGCCCTTGACCCCAGGGACACACACAGCTGCCCGTCCCTCCCCGCCTGTCTCTATAGCTCCAATTAGGAGACTGATCTTTACTGAGCCCCTCTTATTGATCAGCCTGTGTGGCTGCTTATTACCGTGCTCCCAGGGGGACATCACAGTAAGATAACTGGACTCGAATGACACTTTAATTGTTGTAAAGGAGGTTATTCAGGTCTCCTGGATTTCTTAGTTTGTGTGAAAGTTTGCTTGTAGCTGTCATAACTGATCTCCTCACTGCCTTTTCTGAGCCGCAGCAGTCTTTGTGTGTATATTTGAGCTTTTTGTGTGTGTTTGCTGCCAGGTCAATGTCTCTCTAAGCCCCGTCAGTGTCAGGCCTCAGCATGATCCTGGCACTCACAGGGACTTAAGAGGACCGACTGACCCGCTGCCGCCGCTCTCCCAGTCCCCCCTCAGGTCAAAGGCCAGCGGGCCCTATCGATTCCCCCGAGTGTTGCGCAGAAGTCTTTAGATCCTCTGCCCGCTCTCCTTCTTCTGCACACATGCTCCCGGACTCTTGCCCCCCCTCTCTTCAAAAGGCCTCCCAATTGTATTTTGCGTGCCAATCGATCCATTCGGTGTCCGAGGGGGCCGTCCTTTGAGATAACTGACAACTACAAAGGTCCCGTCCTGACAGGCCCTTGTCAATACAAATTAGCACTATTGATAAGTAATTAAAGAAAGACTGGGCCACTATATAAAACATCTGTTAAACAGGAGGCATTAACATCTTACTGACTGAATAAAAAGAAGCAGAAGAAGAAGAAAAGCACGGCTCCAAAACCAGAACAAACAGGAGGCGAGTGCACGCCTAAAATCAATCAAAAGCTGAGATCATTTCCTCGTTGAGCATGCATCGAGACGTTCATTTACTCTAGTTTTGTTTTTTCTGCAAAATATTGGAGAGTTTGTCAGTAGGAGGCTGATATGTTTCCCCTCTAAACTCAACTAAGATGCTAAGATAAAAACAGGATTTGGGACCTCACAGCTGGTTTGGAGGACCAGTCCTGATGAGACTGCACTCTCACTGGTAGAGACACATTTTGAAATTTAAAGGGAGCACTGGTTGGTTTAATAAGTTATATTCAAAAGTTTTTCTCTTTGTACATCCTTGGCTTTAAACCATGGATTATGTCATTTTCTCCACACCCAAAAAGTTGTTCCTGTTAATGATTTATGAAGCGAATATTAACTGCAACCAGAGCCATTACCACCTCTTAGTAAAGGCTGACTTATTGGCTTTGTCTGCCTTGACTTATCCCCTGACTAACACACACAGCCTGCTGTGTGTTTGCAGCAGCGTGTGAAGTATGTACGAGCGAGCACTAACTTCATGTTTGGTGACATCGAGCAGGATGGAAACTGTAAACCGTTCACACTGTCATTTTCTTAGTGGGAGCGGAGCGGCAGGGTCCCTGTAATTCCCTCTGCTATGTGACAACAGTTATTAAACCTGCATAACACCTGCTCGGCGGCGAGGCTGTTGTCAGTGCTGTGACTTGGCCTTTTGTCTTCTATTCGCCGTAATCCACGCATGTGTAAGTGGATCCTCTAAGAGCAGGATAACTCCTCTTAAGCGGTCTTAAACACTACAGGAGGGGCTGAAATCCACTAACTTCTCATTTACCTCTGCACTCCAGTCCTCGAGGCAAAAACTGTTTTTACCTCGGTGACGGGACTGTACCTTCTCTTGCACAGCATTCACATAAAGACTGATGAAACACGGCGTCGGTTAAAGGTCACTGGGTGTTGAGAGTTTAAAGACGCTAAACGAAGCGCCTCGGTCGTGTTGATGGGTAGGTGGTGAACCCGGACGAGCCCTGCCGGCCCGCAGAAGGGGGAAATGAACCGGAGTGGGGGTGGGTGGGCAGGCGAGGGGGGCTCGTGAGTGAGTCAGTGGTGGCTGCTCTGGGATGGGGAGGGTCACACACAAGCACACTCTTTGTGTGCCTCTAATCCCCCCAGCCAACACAGCTTTGGCCAGGTTTCATCATGAAAGTGCCATGAAATAACTACTTTTTTTCTCTCCTCGCAGTAAATCTCCCCTAATCCTGCGGGCTGTGGAGACAAAGGCCTCCGGGACCTAATCCTGGAGCTTTTAGTGGGGCTGAGGGGCTGGCCGACAGAGCCTCTTCTAAATGACTTATTTCTATCGGACACTAATATAGCCTGACAGCCAAGAGCAGTGAAAGGAGACGAGCGAAAAAAACTGGGAAGAGAAGAGCACAAACATTTTCACATATTTTGGAAGTCTAAGCAGTTGATTGTGTTTGAATGGGAAACAAGTGAAGTGAACCGTGGTCAACCCTCAAGTACACGGCATGGGGCTGGGGGGCGGGGGGGCAGCTCAGGTGTTTTATTGCTGAGTATCAATACAAATGTGAGCAATTTCCTTACGTGCAATCGATTTTTGGTCTAGGAATGTACCCCTGCCATCAAAACGAGTTTGATGCAGGTCTTTGCTTCATTACTAAATGAAGTCTGCGATGCAGGACACACTCTTCAGACTGCATCAAGCATCTACACAGTCATTGCTGAAAACACAGACTTATTAGCCTCACTGTATCTGTCCACTTTACTGTGGAATAGGTTTAAGGGATAAACTCTATTATCTCGTTCAGCATCGTTAAATCTCTGTCTAACCTGGAGGAAGATCTCATCTGATGAGGTTTCCTCATTTTACTCATTGTTAAAGTTGTTTTCAATCCAAGAATAAAAACTGTAGTTTGTTTTGTAGAGATTGTTTTGTAAAAACAAAAGAAATATCTTCCCGTCTTTTTCTTTTTATTGGTCATTGGAATATGAGTATACAGAGAAACCTGGATTTTTATTACAGTTCAGAAAAGTCTTCTCCTGTACTAAATTGTTAGGTCATCATTTTCTAACTCATCCCAAGAATCTGGGCTCTGATACGCTGTTGTGAAGTTTCCTAATGAGGTGTTGTCTCATTAACAAACTCTGGTTTGAAATGACAAACTTGTGACAGAAAACCTGATTATAAGCTGGAGGTGAAAGAACATGGAGCAGATAAAGGGTGATGGGAAGACACCACAGAGATGCATTCTGGGACATGAGGGGACCAGTGTTTTTGGAGCTTTGCCAGAACTGAGGTCTTAGAAATTTTGTTTTATGAGTTCTTTGCAGAAATGAGCATCAGCGTGTCTTCTTTCTAAGCCTCGAGAGTCAAAAGGTGACACCATGAGCTGAAAACAAAAGTGGAAATACGTCAAAGTGTTTGCAGTTAAACTACACATGGTTTTAAAAAAAGTCCACCAGAAGTGATGGCGACGGAAGTATTCTGTCTCCACACTGGTCATTTGGTGCTGGAGGACTTTATTCTTTCTGGTGATTTGATGCAGTCCTTGATTTGGTCTTGGTTCCCTGAGAGGACTTCTAATTTAGCTCAGCTGGAGCTTATAAATTGTTCTCGCTGAGTAGGGTTCAGATTAACTTCACATTGTGACAGTTCATAGGCAAAATATGGTCCCTGTTAGCAAAACAAACCCTTAGAGAAAACCCCCCTCCGAGGGGGAGACTGTCAAAACCAGCGGTATGGGAGAAAGAGGGACCGAGAAGGAGAGGACAATCAAAGGCTGTTATTTTAATCTGCCCTGCCTCGGAGATTAGCCGACCACATTGTTTTAATTGTTTTAAAGGGAGGGAATGAAACGCGCTCTTATAGGGAGATCCTTGGCATAAATCTCTCAAGTTCAATAGTTTCAAAAACTTGAGCTCCTCGCAGCCCCCGTCTCCCCCCTCATCCCACCTAATCCCGGCTAATACCTTTCTTTCTATTGGCTAATGGCTGAGGGGAGCCTGGGTAAACGCTTCTTAAATAGTCGTGGGTGAGAATGGTTTGGGAGAATTAAGCCCATGCCACGACAAAGAGCGCTGCTCTGCGAGGATTTAAGGCCCAAATTGGACTAAGAAAAAAAACTGGACTACCGTTTACCGGCCGACCTGTGTGCGTAAAGACGGACTTGGAGCTGGATCTCACGCTTCTGCTTTGGATTCGGGTATCAGGTAAAAATAAAATTTAAAAAAAGAAGGAGGAGATTTGAATAACGTCTTAACCCGGATAGCAACTTACTATTCTAGTTTAGCTTCCTGGCTGCATGATGATATCACTGAATTTACGAGCTAAAACTTTTGAGCTCTAAACAGGGAATTCTGGGTTAAGCAGCAGTCACTACCGCAAGACAGAAATAGCTCTAAAGCAGAAGCAGAAGTGATAACCCACGAGTGCAGACGTGATCCTAGACCCGTTCACACTGATATCACTATTATCGAAAGAGGCAATTATACCATTTAATCTACTTTGACCCGCTTACCCCCACAACTTCAGATTCTGTTACATCAGTGTAAATAATGATAGAGTTTATGCTCATTCTCTCCCAGATTCCACATGTGGCTACAATAAAAAAATAATATGGTCTTTTATTAATTTATAATAAGACAAGTGTCACCCTGTTCCCATTTAATTAGTAGTGAATTCGTTTCGAGAGGAGATGGCAGTGATGTGGAGACTCTGGATTTTCGATTAATCTTAACCTGAGCTCCGGTGGGCAATTATTGTAACGATACCACAGTAAAGAGGAAAAAACGCACGCATCTTAACTAAGCTCATGAAGTCTCTCTGTTTCTTCAGGTTCAGCATGAACTCCTTGAATTTCTGCGGGACGTCCGGCGGCGGCGTGTACCCCTTCCACGGAGTTAACTCCATGCTGGTGGATCTGCGCCACCAGATGGCGGAGCAGTACCACGCATACTCTGCAGCAGGTCCCGCAGCGCACACACTCACTGTGGCGGAGAGGCTGGCAGGTGGGTCAGTCACCACGGTGGGGTTACTTTTTTCTTTTTCTCACAATGTACATTCATCTTTTACAGCATAGCATGTATCAGTAACTACAGTTACTTTCAGATTAATAACACAAATTATGATTGATACTGAGCCTGAGGGAAGCAGTCTCATTGCTGCATCAATGATTATAATGTAATCTTTATTAGTAATATTAAAAACAGCAATATACGTATATTTTATAGTGCTGGGTGACTTCATAGTCCTTCTTTTTTTTTTTTTTAATATTTGTACAGTGTGAGAAAAAGATATGTTTGTCCAGTACAGGAAATACAGTGAATTCCATCCCAAACTCATAGTGACCCATTTAAACATGATGCTTAAGAATTATTCCTAGTTTAAGTGACTGTCGTTGTCCTTTTGATATAGGTGACATTTTTGTTGATCCTCTGAAAGTTGCTGAAAACTTGCCTGAAGTGTTGTGCTGCTCCCATTTTCTTCCTGCCAGAGCTCATCCTCGAGGCTCGCTATGGCAACCAGCAGAAGCAGCGCCGCAGCCGCACTGCATTCACAGTGTCGCAGCTGCAGGCTCTGGAGAAAGCCTTCCAGCAGACGCAGTACCCAGATGTTGGCATGAGAGAGAGGCTGGCTGTTTGTATAAACCTGCCCGAGGCTCGCATTCAGGTGAGAGCACACCTCAAGTATAATCTTAAAATAAAAATGCATGTTTAGCTTTGAGGGTCACTACATTAAGCTTTAATGGTGTTAAAACACCTCACTTATTTGTGGCGCATTTGTGCATCTGTTTCCTCGCTTCTCATCCAAATCTGTCGTCTTGTCTTCCTCATCCAGGTGTGGTTCAAGAACAGGAGGGCAAAGTTTCGTAAAGGTCAACGATGCTCCCCTCTGTCCAGAGACCAGAGTCTGGAGGAAGCTCCACATCACAGCAAAGCAGGACACGAGGAGATCAAGGCTAGAGACAAACAGGACATCACCTTATCATGCGGTGACAGGAGCATCCCACCGGCGCCTCCTCCTCCCCCTGATGTGACCAAAAGCAGGGATTTAGACTCCAAAACCTCACAGTGCCCCCTACGACTTCCCTCTCCTCCACTTTTCCCCTTCATGGCAGGAGAGTGTTACAGTCACACACCTCACCAGCCAGTTGTAGGAGTGCTGTCCACTGAGCTCGCCTTCCCTCCGGTGTTCTGGCCCGTCATACAGCAGCACAGCTCCACCCTCGGGATTCCTACATTGTCACTTACAAAAAACTGTAGCGTCTCCCTTCAGACTCCTTGCTCTAGTAAAGCAGTGCAACATCCGTATCTGGGGCTGTAAGTGATGTGGACACCTGAAGCAGTCCTGTGAGAGACAAACCTGACAGCTGCTGAGAGTATACGTTTATATTCTGTGAGTTTCACCTGTCTGCATAAACGGATGTAACACTCTGTACTTTCACAGTTCTTTTTTCCTAATCTGCTCAGCGCTATATAGCGTGTTACACTGCTAAGTACTAGTATTAGGAGTAGACAATTAAAAAAAATAGCAAAAGCATTTGGGAAAAGTCATTTTGTAACTGAGCACTGAAGCATAGAAATAAGATCATTGGCACCTGCTCTCTCTATTATTTATTTTACACTCTTCTCTTTCAAGAAAGGATTATGGTATAGACTATAGCCAGGAAAACAGTGGAACTATTGAAAATGAACTCTGAGTAGCTTGGAAAGAAAAGCGACTGGACTTCTTTAAGTTCTTTCTGAACTAAAGAAGCTTCTCGGCTGAGAGGTGAAACATCTTCAAGAAACTTAAAGAAGTCCAGTCGCTTTTCTTTCCAAGCACCTTAGACTGCCATGGCCCGGGTGACTGAGAACCTGCACAGACATTTTGGAAATGAAGTTAAAACTCTGATATTTCCAGTGTTTTTTTGTTTTTTGTTTTGTTTTTAAAAGAAGCAAGTACAAATACAAGCTCACGTTGAGGTATTAGTACTGTGACAATTTTATGTAACTTTTAACTTCTGATCCAAGATTTTCAGCACTTTTCACTCCACTACCTTTACTAGACAGTTTCAGTCACTTACATGTAAATTATCCCATAATTCTTGAAATATGTTGTAATTATTGTAAACTGTTGTAAATTGTACATGCAGTTAGTAAAAATGTATATTTGTCCTGTTTTTCATTAAAATATTTCAAAATCTAAATGATTTTTGCCATGAATTAATTATTAATAACAATAATTAGTACCAATTAATACCAATTATCATTACCATTGCGTTATTGCCTCAGTCACAACGGACTGAATAGCTTGAACGACTTTTACAACCTAATGTATGCTTCAACTGTATGCTCCCTGTTTATTTGTAAAGGAGTATTTTTACAGTGTAGTATCAGTATTAGTACTTTTTAAAAGGACGGTAGTAGTAGATGTTCGCCGGGCTGAGCAGCTCTGCACTTGCAGCACGTTAGTTTCAGTTTTACTGGTGGAGCACATGTGTCAATCAAAAGCAACCGGTCTGGTCTGGAGCACGTAGTCGGGGAACTACGATCGCCTGATGTTTCTGCTTATTCACCAAAGCGGTTGCGCCGGTTTCCCAGCGTAGCGCCGTGTGGCGTGAGCCCCGGTGACGCTGTGCTGAGGGAGGCTTAAAGAGACAACAGTGAAATCATAGCAACTTGAGGACAAGAGGCACCAGACGAGGAAGATAGCGACGAACGCAGAACCATGACTTCGACTGCATTTCGATAGCGAACATTTGAAGGTAACGATACATTTTTCTTCCTTGACAGGGCTTCATTCCCAACGGCTGTTTTTCAAAACGCCGCAACGCAGTTTATTAAGGATCCTGGTGTGCTAGCTTGCTAAATGACTAGCTTCAGAGCTAAGCGGTAAGAGATCCCGGGCTGCCGTTGGTGTGCATTCGCTTGTTTAGGATTAAGGAGTTGCCCGGCAGTGGTCTGGGTAATGGCTGTAGCTGTTATCTGAACTAACATAAAAGCGACATTCTGAGGTGAATCAAAGATATTTATATATATATTTATTATAGTATTTTTTTCAGTCGATAATATTTGTAACAGCGTCGCTTGGGACGTTATTTCTCAGTTATTAAGCATTTACTAACTAGCCAGGTAGATGTAGCTCAGGAAATGTCAGTCAATGAATATTTGATTCTCTGTAAGGCTTCGACTTGTTTAATTTGCATGTGTTTGCTAACAGGCAGCCTGTGTTGTTGTGATACTGTGTTGTTAACAAATTGGCTAGCGTTACATCGTCGGCTGTTTTTTTTTTTTTTAAGCAGCCGTTGGGCCAAGAGGATCAGTGTTTTTGGCAGGTACGAGATAGGATAGGTTAGCTTAATTCAACTGTGGGACATGTTGGCTTAACTACAACTTGAAATTAAATGTTTACATTCACTTACCCTTAATTCTAAATTAAGTAATCAAAACAACCGTTTATCAGAAACTAACTAGCTACGACTGAAGGATGTCAAGCTAACTCGGGCTTCCTAGCCGGCGCTACGATAGCTTTAGAGTATCTGGCCTTGTCCGCCGAGCCAGCAAGTGTAATGTTACAGAGCCTTTCTTAAAGCTCATACCGACGGTATTCACTTTTTAAAACGGCGTTTTCCATTTATCGTCTTTTATGGGGAAACAAATCGGCTAACAAGTATAGAAAGCGAGTCTTTGAGTTGTCCGAAACTAACGCTAAATGACAGCTGTTAAGACAGTAGCAACTTAGCAATTAGCTATCATTAACCCAAGCTAAAACAGAAAGGTATGTGACGAGGGAAAATTTGCCATTCCGGTTTGGTTACCGCTGCTCATTTGCATTTTGGGGTATTTTCTGTTTGTGTTTGTGTTCGTATTTACACGGTTTGAAACGGTCCTGCTAGTGTTATTGCTAGGTAGCTTTATGAAACTGGCCTTAGGGACATTATCTGGCTTAAGGAGGTTTCTTTTGGAGGGGGATCGTCCATTTATGAATGATCCCATCTTTGTGCTTCCAAATACCTTCTCAATACGTGAAATATGTCGCTGTTCGCTTAGTATGTTTTTAACAACTCGATAGTTATGTCAAATAGCTTCATGGAAAAACAATGCACCACTTCCTTAAATGGGACAGACTGAAAACATGGGCAGACTACGGAAAGTTAACCAAGAGAGCAAGATACTGAGGTCATTGGTGTTTTTCAGAAATATTCCCATACTTGCCCAATGTCCTTACATCATGTTTTTATTTTAAATGTGTGGATTAGTGTATGGGCCTCGGGCAGCTTGAAAAATGAAGTGCCTCACATAAGGCACTCTACCATTCCAGGAGCTGCTGTCATCTTTTGGCATGCACAAGCTGATAAGTTTTACTCCGTCACATAGTGTTCATCTTATCTGATGACCGGCAAGGCTAGTTTCGCCACAATTCCTGTAGTAAGTGTCACCATATGCAAAGCAGCCTAGGTATATATATAATTTAGTGCTTTGTTTTTCTCTTTGTAGACTTTGGAATGAATTCTGCATTGGCCAGTCACTTTGACAAATGTGTCGTTGTAGTAAAGACTTATTTAAACACAAAAAATCACTCGCTCATCCCTAGCAAACTTCTGTCTGATGATACTGTGTTTTTTATCTTGTGATGGTCAGACATGGCTGAGCCAGCTGTGGACTAGACTGTTTCTGAATCTTTCAAATAATGTTGTCCAGTGATGCAAATGTTGTGATTAGATGAAGCATTACAGCAGTCATTGATCTGTGTAAGTGCCTTTCCATAGGAAAAAGTAGCTGCCCAAAGCTAGCGCCTGCATTACCTGCTCTCTTCAGCAGCATCTTAGATCATGGATGTGACGGAGTGGCTCTGTGCAGAGATGCCTGCGTGTGGTTGTGAAAGACAACAACAAGATGGTTATTTAGCAGTATTAGATATGTTGGTCTTCATTATAAAAACACGGCACATTGTTACATGGTTTCTTTGAGAATATTTTCTTTGTAATTTCTCATGTCTGAGGTCAACGGTGGAATAGTTCTCTCGTATTGATTCCTTTATTGAATTTGCTTTGCGTCAGTCCGCATAAAGATCTCATTTCAGCTGTAGTAAGGAACAGCCACTGTAGATATAATGTGATACTCATGCAAAAGGCTTGATTTTTTGTTTTTTTCCCCCTGAAAATGTTAATTTCACAAAGGCCCAAGTGTTGCTGGAACAAGTTGTGATTAATTTGATAAATTTACCAGTATTTTTACCTTTTTTAATTGTTTTGTAGATGCTTTGTAAAGTTATGGCAGATACCTTCCATTGCAGAGCTTTTATTTCTGCAATTACAGTCCAAATTGTCCATCTCCAAACAAGCTAATTTCTGTTGTAAGCGTGAATAATGATTGGGTTGTGTGTAAATAATGGCTTGGGCTCTTAGTCGAGATAATACCAAAATACATCACAACCTACGGACTGATTTCTGGCCATGTTTTTCTTTTTCAGATAACAAACCGACATCGCCCCAGACTGTTTGTTTCTGCTGTCGGTGTAATTCCGGGTTGCCCACTAAGCTGTGGCCCTGCATCATGGAGAGTGTCCAGAGTGTCACTGAAGGCTGACCAGAAGGAATGAGGCACTCCAGGAGATGTTCCCAAGTGGCCTTGTGGATGCAGTAGTTGCGTTTCCGAGTGCTTTTTTTATGACTAGTGTTGCATGTGTGTCTTTGGACACATCCTAACACCACCTGCCTATTTGTCAGGCGGGTACATGATGCTCTGAGACTGGAGTGGAGAAACGCACAACAAAGAAGCCCCTGTGGTATATGAAGAAAAAGGGAAAAAGCTGTCCAATAGACACACGGGTCCATTCGGCTGCAGTTTTGGCTCATTTAAGTGTCTTCTGAACCGCTTCGCATTTTAACAGCAACACCTTTCCTCTGTCCTGTGAGACTTCTCCCTCCCCCTCCCTAAAACAGTCTCCATTGTCATTGGAGTTTCTATGGTTTGCATGGCTGGAAAATAACCGTGGAGAGACCAGGGTATCACAAGCTTATGGATTTTGACAAGAGAGGGGGCAAGGGAGAGACAGAGGAAGGGAAAAAGATGTCTAAGACAACAAGCAGCAGGACTGGACATGGGGGCAGGAGTACAGGGAGCAATTCTGGAGTTCTTATGGTTGGTCCAAACTTCCGCGTGGGTAAAAAAATTGGCTGCGGAAACTTTGGAGAACTGCGGCTGGGAAAAAATCTCTATACTAACGAATATGTGGCCATCAAATTGGTAAGTATCTGTTGAACTATCTCTTGAAATTGAAAACAAAAACTTACTGTTCCAGGTGTCCTCAAATAACTTATTCTGATAAATCTCCAATCTGCAAAGTTATTATTTTAATTACAGCACAGTTTCATTGTGCACTTGACTGTTTGAGAGTGAGATACACAGGAAGTAAATAAGAACAATCAGACGGGGCCCTTTTCCCACGACCTGCTCTTGTATGCTTTTCAGTCAGCTGTCCTTTGGATGAGGTGAAGAAACTGCGACTGAAAGAACATTTTTCTTAAGTGCATTTCAGTGAGAGGCCAAATAATGTTTGTTTGTTTTTGTTTTGTTTTTTTCTTTAGTAACCTTTGTCACATCATGCACAGTAGCAATTCTTGTAAAGATCATTTTTACACTTCCTTCCCTTTCACCAATTTCTTCATCATTAGAATAATGTTAATTCATTTGTAGGCCCTTATTAAATAATCCCACACAGGCCTTAAGCTCAGTCAGTAGTGTACTTGCTTTGTGTCAGCATGAACAGTTTTTTTTTTCCCAGCGGCACTGGTTTAGTAGCTTTCAAACAGACTGTGAAAACCACATGAAATGTCAAGGCCTGTTTGTTTTCTGATTGCTTGATTCTGGGGCAGCCTGTGACAGCTCAGACATTTCCTCAGCACTTCAACTTTTCTCTTCACCATAAATTTGTTGCCACTTTGATCTTTGAAATCTGTTTTTTTCCCCCTAAAATTTGGTCAATCTTGAAGAAGAGGTCTAACTCACATTCTAGGTAGGTGTTAATACTGAAGCTGTTGGGGCTAAGCATCTGATTTATATATGATTAACTTTAACATTTCTATCTCTGAGGGAGGTCATTATCTCTGAATGGGTCTTAACTAAAGGTTGTGCTAACCACTAGAAGGCAGAGGTTAGCAAACAGCTGTAATTGCAGTCCTCCTCTCCTCTGAAGTCTTTAATTGTACTTGGTGCCTCTCCCCCTCTGCCTGTGAACCCTCCCATCTGTTTGGGTATTTTTATCCCCATGGTGTCCAGCTATATCTGGATCTGGCATTAGGGATGTAACACCACTACGTGGATCTCGTGGCCACTGGACCCAACATCCCTGACTGTAAAATAACAACAGGGTGAAGTTTGCCTAAGGGCTCATCAGACCCGACCTGACTCTGTAGACTCGGGGTTATTAAGGACTTTTTTGTTTTGTTTTAAATGTATATTTTCATGTTGTTTTTAGAGTTACAATGATGACTCCTGTTGCTTCCTTTCAGGTTCACTGTCGTTATCTTTTGTAGGCGTACATTTTCAGCATCAGTGTTATTACTGGGCTTTTTATTTATCTAATATTTTAGAAAGACACAGAAAAACAGCAACATGTAACAGTAAAATTACAATTGATGTTTTGTTTGCATATGTGTAGCTATGTGTGAGTTTATTGGCAGGTTGTGTATGTATGGGTATAGAAGAAAGGACAGACATGGGAAAGAAAAAAATCAGTGAATACATAAAAAATAACACACACACACACACACACACACACACACACACACACACACACACACACACTGCTGTTTCGTGGCATCTTTGGTTTGTTCCCAGAGAAGGGAATGCCCTAATAGTAGAGCCAGGATGGGTCAGGACACTTAACAGCTGGCACAGCTCTGGGCGTTACTGGCGTTGACATGAAGAGGGCTTCTCCCTTCACCCAGACTCCAGATAGTTCCCTGTCCACTTGTTTCTGTCTGTCCCTGATCTCACAGCTCTCCGGGGTAACCCCGTGAGTGTCACTGCCTGTCAAGTAGGGTGTCTGATTTGTCAGAGGCTGTTGTCGAGCATTTCCTTACAGACTAAAACAAATAAGAGTCCTGTTATCTGTGAAAATAAGTTTGACATGAGTTGTGTATTGTCTTTTTGTCACTGATAACAGTGATCACTATGAAAATTACAAAAATAGAAAATATGCTGTTTGTTACATGTATTAGTCTGCCAGTCAGTTTTCAAACACTAATTCACTAATTGTTTAGTATATAAATGTCATATGAAACATATCAGATGTTCTCATGCTGCTTTTTTTACTGAGCATCAGACTTAGTAACACAAATGTTACTAAATATGTGTTTAAAAAAAGAGAAGTAGAAAATGTTGACATTTGAATGGTATGAAAAAAGATTAGTGTGCTTATTCTGCTTTGTTAAGTACTTCTAGCAGGTCTATTATAGACTTGAATAAAGACTAGAGCCTGATTTAATGGTGCATTTTGGACAACATCTCTTGGAGAAACTCTGATATACAGTAATGAGTAGATGAGAAAACATCCATCCTTTACATCCCTCCTTTAAAGGAGGGATGTAAAGGATGGATGGAGAGAGAGTGTGTAGTATAAATTTCTTTATGCCCGGTCGAGTGAAGATTGTTGTTTTACCAAGAAACTAATAAAACGATTTTCTTGGGATAACAAATGTAATCTGGTTGACGAAAGTAGTTTTTAATCTGCTTTGTTGTAACAACCAATTGTAAATGCTAAGCTCTGAAGGATGGCACGTAATGATTACTGTGTCTTTGGCTGGTACTGTTGTTTGCTGAATGCTGTGTTTGGCTGGGTATTTTGGTGGCACCTCTGTGGATCAAGGTACAAAGGTGAATGTCAGTCTCACCCTGCTTTGCCACTTAATAGCAGAGACAGAGATAGAGAGAGTTGGTATGGTATGAAAAGCCTGTGCACTCGATCCTCTGGCAGTGGATCGAGAATTGCTTTAAATGTTGCTTCAGAGAGAAGCTGCTAAGTGCTGAAAGGTCGTCTTTGTTGGCAGGCCTCTGGACACACAGTAGGTCAGTCTTTGGTTCAGCTGGGTGCTTTCTCACACTAGCAAGTGCCTACGTGTTGGAGGCAGGACTGTACAGACGCTGCTGTAAGTACACTGCAGGCTTCACTCCCAAGGGGAGATCCCAGAGTCTTAAAGAAACAAAACCATTCAATGTCTGCTTGCTGTTATGGCTTACTCTACACACTAGTCACCCATCAGGCTTTACTGAGAGGGTAAAGTGACACATCTCCATCAGAACGTTTTCGTCTAATCCTTTTTATCCATGAAGCATTTGACAGATTTTCATTTTAATACTGCTGTGTTGATGTAGCACTCGCTCTGTCTTACCATCTGTAGTTAATTGTTTTTTGAGAGGTCTTGAACCCCCTCTCAACCACTTCCCTTAGTTTGTGCGTACATTTTTGTTAGCATTTCTACCGGTCCACTTGGAACAAACTTTTGAGTTACAATCTTTGCAGTTTGGTTTTAATTCTAATCCCTTTTGATGTAGCTGGTTGTTTATCAACAGATAGGAAAGGCCTGTGATACTTTCCGCCTTCAGAACTGGTATTGCCAGTAATGAATCAAATAAATGAAGTCTCCTCTTTGTGGTGATGACTACCTTTAGCTATGACAAATGTCTGTAATATCTGCTGAACGCAGGAGGAGAGTAATAAGTAGTGTGGTGTTGATACTTATTGTGCAGCCAATGCCTCCCTATAGCTCAGTGAGAGGGGGCTGATGTTGGATGGCCATCTAGGGAGATGAACACAGTAAACACAGCATCCTACTGTGCATTGTGTGCCAGCCACGTGCATGCAGAGGAGTGTTTTATGTAGACGGTGCTTGGTAAAGACAGGGACACATTTCAAAACAACATTTGTTTGGAGGAATAGAAAGACACCATATGAATTTATAAACTAGGGCTAGTTATAGTCAAATCTACAAGTTGGATAAAGTACAAAATGTCTGATTGGTGCATGTGCTTTGTTGATGTCTCTGCGTTTTACACTTGAACATGATGCCTATCTAGATCAAGAAACACCGTAAAGCTATTGTGGCGTTCAAAAAAAAGACGCTTAACTTTTTTTTTTCACTGTGAAAAAAGACAGAGTGCATATTGTTATTTAGGGAAATGATCTAGCTGAGTGCATTATGCAAGTTTTAGAAAGCCTTATTAGATAGCTTAGTTGGAGTCAAATAGCAGCGAAAAATAACCTTAATCTGTGGTAAATCTGCAGTTCCCCCATCAGCGCTAGAGTGTTTTATTGTCGTTATTTATTTATTTTTGTTTATGGATGGCAAATTTGCAGTGTCACTGCTTCCTTCCTTTCCAACACCCAAAAAGCACACTTTCAAAGTTAGTATCTAGCTGGTGAACATAGTAGAGCTCCAGTGTAACTTATACAAGGACAAACGGAGTGAGAAGCAACATGGTTGTTGGGACTGCATTATGTTCAGGTTGCCAGACAGCCAAGTACAAACGAACACTCATATCTATTTGTATGTGTTTGCAGATGTTCACTCTGTTGAAAAAACCCCCAAAAGTCATTTGATGTTATTTGACGTATGTCATTAAATGTTTTGCTTCCAGTGAGGAACAGTATACACTGGTAACTACAAGGGGTGACCATTTTAAGCATAAATACTATCTGATACTCGCTGTGAAATATTTATTTATTTTGTGGTTTTAACAGACTTTTTAATATTGTGCATTTCTCACATTTATGGAGTAATATTTAATATCACCATACCACATATAATTCATCGGTATGATATCTGGTTGTTGAGGCGTTGTTCTGTTTTTGTTGTTTAATGTTGGGTAACAAATCGATTCTTTGTGTGTTACAGAATGTAGTATGGGTGGTAGTTTACATACAAGTGCTGGTAAACTCCAGGATGTAGAGATTGTAGTACAACAAATAGTCTTACAAAATATTTGATCTATTAAAGAACTTGTCTGTTTGAAAATGACCATACCTAGCATGCTCTGTGAAAGTCCAAATATAGCATGACCGATTATATACCTTACTCCTTTTTTTTTTCTTCTTTCTTTTCAAATCCAAATTTGAAATCATGTTTGGTGAACAGATGATTGTCTCCGGTTGACTTTATGTTCTGTGGCTGAGTCACCGGTGCAGAGGCATATGAGTGAGGCGGTGTATCTGAGTGAAGCCAGTTACAGTGCTGGGTCAGTCGTGATGGAAATCTGAGGGGTTGCATCCAACTCTCTTGTCTGCCTCCCACTGAATCATGATAAGCAGCTCTCATTGCGGTCTAGTTCAGCAGCTTACACCAGCTCGCCATGAGGCAGTTGTCGAAAAACTTTGAAGGATCAAAAGCTCTATCAGCATGTTTGTCAGGAATTCAAGTGACATCTTGACGCTTTGGCTCTCTAGAGTGCATGCTGGGCAGACTGAGTGAAAAGATCCTTGGATGTCAACAGTATGTAAAAGCCTACCTTTAGTCAGCAAGCTAATCCTCTAATGAATCGGTAGCCGGCAGCAACACAGTGCATTCATGCAGACACAGATTTGATGTTTGTCAAGATTTTGTCACAGGCATAAAAGCTGCACAAGAATGTCTGTGTCTTAAATGTTGGTGTTTTTTTATAGAAGTACATAAAACACTGACACTGCAAAATCGTGACAGCATAAAAAATAGGTTTGAATATGGTGTATGGGCGTGTGTGCCTGTGGAGCAGTGAGTGCTGTGTAATTGTAGCTTCTAAGTGCACATCCTGATTCAAACCAAAGCACTAGTCACATTTTCCATTCAGCTGTTTCAGGAGTTACACTCGAGAGTCCATCACCAAATTACATGCAATGTTCAATCATCACCAGTTTCTCACATTTTGCTCCCTATTGGTCACTGCCGTGAATGCATTCTTCACCGCTCTGCCTTGACTTTCTTTACAGGATTGTAATTGAGGTGGTAAACAAGAGCCAAAATAACCAAACCAGAATCAGATGATGGTCATTTGAAAAGACCTAGAGCCAGATTGACCTCAGGTCGGTCTATTTCTGAGAGTTTGCTTTGCAAGAGAAGGGGGGGGAAAGCTCGAGTTCAGAGTTAAAGCTGCTTGATGC